>NC_134404.1:332417945-332787543 GCF_038048845.1 Mixophyes fleayi | reverse complement strand
TGTACAGTTCTTGCCAGTCTCTAGTGCAGTTGGGCAGCATCATAGGTAGAAAAGAAAGAGGAGGGGTAGCAGTGTTCTTCAAAGTCTCCAGTGACATTCAGGAGAGCTCCATTGCTCTAGTTACTAATTGCAATGGTGAAATAGAAATAATAGGTCTGGCAGGCTTGGTCTTCTAAATCTGCAGCTCTTTTAAGTGCATTGTCTGGCACCCTGGATTAGTCTGGGTCTGATAAAAGCACGCATCCTGGGGAGGGCGGGGGGGGGGGTCAATGCTCGTCGCCGTGTATTAGCTGTAGAATTACCACAGTTATCCAAGGAACGGGTGGAGCGATCAAATGAACCATAACTAATTTCATGATCCAAAGACAATTCCATCTTGCACCACTTTTCTTTTCTGCCACTGCTGTGTGGCAATGTTTCCTAGATGTGCTAGGAACTGCCGTGTGTTTGAGTCATTGCTCTGTCACTTAGCATCCAGCTAGGTCGCTGCAGTCTTTGTTTGAAAGTGTATGAAAGTAATATTGTGACCTGTGAGATGGTCCAAATTGACTGGAAATCACTGGAAATTAGTGTTATTGAGGTTAATAATAATGTAGGGGAAAAAAAGCAAAATTATGGGGTTTTAGCAAAAAAAAAATAGGGATTTTAAAAAACAATAGGAATCCAAAACCATAACACGCAAGGGCGACTTTGCCAAAACCAAAACATGAGGTTAATTGAGATCCAAAATCAAAACCAAAAACAGAACACTGGGGTCAGTGAACATCTCTAATAAAGACCCACCCTCCATTTCTGAATAGGTTACTGAAAAGTGTCATGTTCAGCATATGGAGAAAGGAGTTAATATCTACCTCTACAGAAGCCAGGTCCACATACACTTCTACTTGTTGGGAGTGGTTCATCTTTATTACCTCAGAGGAGTCTATTAATTTCTTTATTTTCCTTGTGCTGATTTGATGTGGAGTCTCTGGTTTTTCCACGAAGCATTCCCAAAGAAAGTATTACCTCACAGAGTTCCGGGTGTCAGTTCTAGCCCTTGCATGTCCGTATTAATAGTGTTGTTTCTTTTTATGCGACCGTAAAGACGTAATAGCTTCAAGGGCCGAAAAATGTGCCACAGTGATGTCATTGCTTCCTACTGAATTTTAGGCTGCATTTTCAGGAATAGTAATTCAGTTTGCAAAATGGCTCCCTCCACGCTAGGCCTCAATGATGTCATGAGTTGACGTTCTGCGTTCCCGTGAATGCTGGTCTGGTCCACAGATTGGCTGCTTTCACTGTGTGTGGATGACAATCGTGCTATAAATATTTGTCTTCCTACCTTCCCCCATGACCCATTTAACTGCCAGACTATTTCCTACTTATTCCCCAATTGAAATAAAGGTGTATTCCTAACAGCAATTATTTAATTCAATACCGGTTACAGTATATATCTCAGTGGTGAAAATGCAATATTTTATAAAGTAATCTTAAAATTTTAAAAGTTGTTATAATTATAAGAATTTTAAAATAAACGGATTGCATTCACAAATGGGCTATTTAATTAGATCTAACTGATATTCAGCAAATGTACGCCATTTGAATGACTAATAATAATAATAATAATAATAATAATAATAATAACTAAACATATATTTTATTTCAACACTCTTGGCAACAATTAGAAATATTGTTTAAGCGCAATTATTTCCCTGTTGCTGTCATTTGCAATCTTGTAAGGTGAACCTTATGATTCCATCATTTCCTATGGCAAAAGTTGGAACTGGGTTGTAAACTCCAAGACACAGTGAAGACCTAGCATTGTGGAACCAATAGGTTTAGACGCAAGTTCATTATAATCTAGTACATGTTGAATTTTGGATTAGTAAGATAGGATAACGTTTGTCAATGTGACCAGCAGATTGCACTTATCTCTATTTTGCAACAAAGAAAGTTGGTTGCTTAGTTTGGAAGTTATTTCACTGTGAGGAAAAAGCAACAGGGAAAGGACAATGGACGAGAGTGGCTAATTGGAGGGAATCCTTCGCAGAGCTTAACCATGACCCTGAATAGTAGAGACAATAAAGTTTAGAAATAGAGTAAGTGTTCTGAAATGCACTGGCAGAAATAATAAACAGAGAACATTAAAATCAGAGTATCCTACATCTGCTACACAATGAAAAACTGGATGGCAGTAACTACATATAGGATCTGTAACCACAATTTGGAGACTGAAAGCTGCAGACAATTGTAAAAACAGGCACACAAGGAGAGATCAGGGACATATTGAGGCTTACATCATCCTATACAGCTAAAAATACTCACGTACATATATACTTACCAAATACAACACAGGTCAGACGGTGGACAGAGACTAGGGATGTGCACCGGCGACTTTTGAGGTCTCGTGTTTTGTGTTTTGGATCCGGATTTCGTTATTTTTGGGGTTCGGATTTGTCTCGCAAAACACTTGACGAAAGGTCTCGGTTCGGATTTAAGGTTTTGGATTCGGATTTTTTTTTGAAAAAAAACATAAAAGTTTAAAAATCAAGTTTTTTGGGCTTATTTTCACTCCTAGGCTATTATTAACCTCAATAACATTCAATAACAAGCATTTCCACTAATTTACAGTGTATTCTGAACACCTCACAATATAGTTATTAGTCCAAAACGTTGCAACAAGGTATCTTTCTGGACTGCGTAGAGGAGTGGGTCACCACAATATATATTAAAAACCCTGAACTTTTATGATTCGCACCAATAAATGTACCTGGACTGCTAGAGGAGTGGGTCACCACAATATATATTAAAAACCCTGAACTTTTATGAATCGCACCAATAAATGTACCTGGACTGCGTAGAGGAGTGGGTCACCACAATATATATTAAAAACCCTGAACTTTTATGATTCGCACCAATAAATGTACCTGGACTGCCTAGAGGAGTGGGTCACCACAATATATATAATAAGAAAACCATCAACTTGTATGATTCGCACCAATAAATGTACCTGGACTGCGTAGAGGAGTGGGTCACCACAATATATATTAAAAACCCTGAACTTTTATGAATCGCACCAATAAATGTACCTGGACTGCGTAGAGGAGTGGGTCACCACAATATATATAATAAGAAAACCATCAACTTGTATGATTCGCACCAATAAATGTACCTGGACTGCCTAGAGGAGTGGGCACTGGGCACCACAATAAAATATATAAAAAACCTTCAACAGGTCTGCATTACACTACACATACGGCTGCTCCTCCATCCTCTCCATCATATACATGTTGGAGTTTTAGCGTGTGACAACCTCTTGTTTTTGATAATGTCAGTGCATTTTGAATATTTTTCAATTTGCCCCACACCACTGAATGTACTTTATCTATGATACGCATCTATCTATCTGGACTGCGTAGTGTGGTGGCCCCGGTACACAATTTGGTACCGAGGCCACAATATAATTAAAAAACCCTCCACGTGTCAGAATTCCACCAAAAAAGGGTATGGACTGCGTAGTGTGGTGGCCCCGGTACACAATTTGGTACCGAGGCCACAATATAATTAAAAAACCCTCCACGTGTCAGAATTCCACCAAAAAAGGGTATGGACTGCGTAGTGGGGTGGCCCCGGTACCCAATTTGATACCGGGGCCACAATACCTCCTCCAAACATGGTACAGACAATTCGTCATTGAGATCCCATCAAGTATGTTAAAGACAGACAGGGTCGAAGTGTTATTGGTTGACTTTGTAAACCAAAAAACTGTCCCTGTTGCACATAGTCGTGCAATGAAGACTGACTTTTTCATTTAAAGGCACCATCTTTCAAGTGTAGTGTTTGTAAGTCTAAGTCATATTATACTTTTGGTAAAATTGGTTTATTTTGTTCCTCTTTATGGTAACTACTAATAGAATTAAAGTATTAAATAGAAGCGGCAGTTCCTCTTTATGGTAATTAGTAATAGAATTAAAGTATTAAATAGAATTAAAGTATTAAATAGAATTAAAGTATTAAATAGAATTAAAGTATTAAATAGAGTGGTATAGAGTTGTAGTGTGGTATAGATAGAGTGGTCCCCACAATATAATAATAAAACCCTCAACTGGTCTGAATTCCACCAAACAAGTATCTGGACTGCGTAGTGGGGTGGCCCCGGTACCCAATTTGATACCGGGGCCACATTACCTCCTCCAATTTCCAAGTGTAGTGTTTATAACATCTTAACACTACACTAATTCTAGCACGTCAAAACCTCTTGTTTTAAATAATGACAGGGCATTTAACTTTTGATTTAATTTATTGAATTTGTTGGCATTTTCTTTTACTTTTTGAACATGGCAAACGACTGTTGAATGGTCACATAATGCCAAAAAAAAAGTTGCAAGATGGAATTGTCCTTGGGCCCTCCCACCCACCCTTATGTTGTTGAAATAGGACATGCACACTTTAACAAACCAATCATTTCAGCGACAGGGCCTACCAAACAACTGTGGCTGAAATGATTGGTTTGTTTGGGCCCCCACACCAATAAAACAATTCATCTCTCCCTGTACAAACTAAACAGGCTCTACTGAGGAAAGATGTCGTCCTTATCCTCAACCTCTGATTCCTCTCCCCCTACAGTGTGTACTTCCTCCTCCTCACACATTATCAATTCGTCCCCGCTGGACTCCACAACCACAGTCCCTCTGTACTGTCTGGAGGGCAGTGCTGTACTTCATTGAGGAATTGATTATTTATTTTTATAAACATCATTTTTTCAACGTTGTGAGGAAGCAACCTCCTTCGCCGCTCACTGACCAGGTTCCCCGCTGCACTAAAAACTCTTTCCGAGTACACACTGGAGGGGGGACAACTCAGTTAAAAAATAGAGCCAGTTTGTACAGGGGTTTCCAAACTGCCTTTTGGAGTTCTACCACGTCACTACCTCTAGTTAATTTAGATTGCAAGGCTTGTAAATATAAATACTTTGAAGATAAAAAAAAGCAGGCTGCACAGACTGTGGAGCTAGAAAGTGAAATTAAATGGACCACGTTACTTTGGTGGCTATCTATGCCCCCCCCCCCCCCGCCCTACACTTGTAGTTGAATATAAATAAAGCAGCCTGCATAGACTGTAGAACTAGCAATTCAAATATACAAAGAAATGGACAAAGGCAGTTTGGTATCTGTCTGCATCAGATCCCCTCTCCACTAGGAGTAAAACAGAAAACTTTTCAGCCGTTATATAATCTAGAATATAAATAGAAATTGAGAAATGCAATTTGGTATCTGTCTGCATCATAATCATCAACATCCTCCTCAGCGCCAGCTACATCAATATCCTCCTCCCAGTGTACAACATTCACACCTTCATTAGCCAAATCTGTAACTGGACTGTGGGTGATCCTTCCAGCATATGCAGAGGGCGTGCTGCAAATGCTGGATGGAGTCACCTCTTCCCGTACAGTGATGGGAAGGTCAGGGTTCACAACCAACAACACCCTTGGACTCGCCTTGGGGATTTGTGATGTCATCTGTTTAGAAGGCAGAGTTCTTTGCTGTTTTGTTGTTGTTGCTGACAGCATAACTCTCTTAAATTTTTTGTAGGGGGGGTGGAGGAGGGCTTAGATCCTTGGGTGAAGCTGGACCACTAGTCATGAACACGGGACAGGGCCTAAGCCGTTCCTTGCCACTCCGTGTCGTAATTGGCATATTGACAACTTTACGTTTCTCCTCAGATGATTTTAAGTTTCTTTTTTTGCTGTTTTTTGAGAACTTGGGCTTTTTGGATTTTACATGCCCTGTACTAGGAGATTGGGCATCGTGCTTGCCAGACGACGTTGATGGCATTTCATCGTCTATGTCATGACTAGTGGCAGCAGCTTCAGCATTAGGAGGTCTTGATCTTTCCCTACTTTATCCTCCAAATTTTTGGTCTCCATTATATGTAGCACAAGATACTGCAGAATGTGTGAACTTGGTAATATTGCAGTACCAATGGACTTATACTGCTGGATTGGTTTTGCAAATTTGGTTATAATTATATATTATTTTTTTAATTTTTTATTTTTTATTTTTTTTTACTTTTTTTTATTTTTTAAAAACTTGGGAATAATGGGGAAATAACTATGCCCTTAGAAGCACAGAGCACAGGACACAGCACCACTGGACTGAACAGGACACGGCACAGGACCCAGCAGCACTACGGAACTCAGCAGGACAGAGCACAGGACACAGCACCACTGGACTGATACTGCAGAATGTGTAAACTTTGTAATATTGCAGTACCACTGGACTTTTACTGCTGAATGTGTGAACTTGGTAATATTGCAGTACCAATGGGCTTATACTGCAGGATTGGTTGTGCAAATTTTGTGGTAATTAAAAAAAATTAAAGTAGTTTTTGGTATTTTTTTAAATAACTTTTTTTTATTTTTTTAAACACAGGGGAATATTGGGGAAATAACTATGCCCTTAGAAGCACAGAGCACAGGACACAGCACCACTGGACTGAACAGGACACAGCACAGGACCCAGCAGCACCACTGACCTCAGAAGGACAGAGCACAGCACACAGCACCACTGGACTGATACTGCAGAACACAGCACAGCACAGCACAGCACAGCACAGCACAGAACTAAACAGCACAGCACAGAACTAAACAGCACAGCACGAGATCTACCAGGACAGAGGACCACCTAACACACCCTCCCTCTACCCTGATCAATGCCCGAGTGAAGATGGCGGCGACTAGCGGGGAATTTATAGGATCCGAGTATCGCGAGATCCGACAACGGGATTATGAGTCAGAGCCTCAGTTTCAGATTTGAATTTGGCGCCAATACCTGGATCTGTCTCGGATCCGACTCGGATCCGCAACGTTCGGGTGGGCTCGGATTTCATAAATCCGAGTGCGCTCATCCCTAACAGAGACCAGGACAAACTGGGTTCTTTGCTTAGACAAAGAAGACACGTTGCTTCAATGGCAGCAAAATATATGGCAATCTGTCGACAAGCTAGGAATAAAAAGAAATGACAGCAACAGTATTAAGTAACGGGAACGTTTCTTGTCCCACAGCCCCCTTCCCTATTTTAAACTAACTACTAAGCGCCAATAAAGTATTTACGTTCTGGTACTTGTTCATCAAACCATTAGTGAAGTGAAGAGAGCAGGGTCAACAAAAACATCTTTGGTTGATTCTTAGACATATTGGAAAACATTTAGTTTATTAATTGGAGGGAAGCTTTGGATGTTAAGGGACTAAAAATGTTAGGGGCCTCAAGAAAGTCCATCAATCTATAAATAATTTAATGCTATTTTAGCTTTGGAATTAGGCATGGCTCGTCAGTTCTACCTGTAGACAGCTGTGTTTGATCTCATCTCTTCCATTTGTTATTTGAAAAGCAAAAAAATAAAAAAAAACAATTGACGAGTGAGCTAATTCACATGATTTAATTGAAAATTGACAAGTTGGGACTCTCCCTCAGCCACAGTCAGACCCAGAAAAAGACAAGGTGGTGGAGTAGGCATTCTACTCTCTCCAAGCTGCACCATCCAAGTCATACCCTCTGAACCCTCCCTATCATTCTCTTCCTCTGAAGTCCACACTCTCCGTCTATTTTATCCTCTCCACCTTCGTGTTGTTGCCATTTATCGCCCCCCATGTCCAGTTTCCAAATTCCTTGACAACTTTTCAGCCTGCCTCCTTTATTTCCTATCCTTTGACCTGTCTACACTCATACTAGGTGATTTCAGCATTCCCATTGATAATCCCACTGTCTCTTCTGCCACTAAACTTCTTTCACTTACTTCCTCCTTTGGTCTCTCCCAATGGACCTCATCACCCACTGTGATGGACACTCCCTGGACCTTGTCTTCTCCCGCTACTGCTCCATCTCTAGTTTCTCCAATTTAGCCGTCCCACTCTGCGACCACAACCTCCTTTCCTTCAGCCTCACCTTACCTCATGTCTTTCCCCCTGCATCCACATACACACGTACACAGCGAAACCTAAGTACTCTTAACCCAATCCACTACTCATTTTTACTAAAACAACTAAATTCTCCAATGATTGCATTGTCCTGTCCAAATCAAGCTGCCTCTTTCTATAACAAAACACTCACTTCAGCCCTAGACAATGCAGCTCCAGTGACTACTAGTCTCCGACGATCCAACCCCCAGCCATGGCACAACAAGCAGACCCGCTCCCTGCAATAGTGCTCCCGCACTGCAGAGCGCCACTGGAGGAAATCTCGTTCCTATCCCGATTTCCTCCACTATAAATTCATCCTTTCATCTTACAGTAGTGCCCTTTCAATTGCCAAACAAACATTCTTCAAATCTCTATTATCAACCAGGTCTTCTAACACACGTTGTCTCTTTACCACCTTCAACTCACTTCTCTGCCCACCTGCACCTCCTACTTCTTCCTCCCTCACTGCCCATGATTTTGCCACCTATTTCAAAGACAAAATTGACACCATTCGACAAGATATTTCTTCATGCCAAATTCCACTCACTCCACTCACTCTACCCACCTTTACCTACACTCCACAATCCACCCTTAATTCATTCTCTCCAGTAACTGAAGACAAAGTCTCTGCACTCATCTTATCATCTCACCCTAAAATCTGTCCACTCAACACTATTCCCTCCTAACTACTCTGCTCCCTCTCCACCACTGCATGCCCACCTCTATCTCACCTCTTCAACCTGTCTCTCTTCACTGGCACATTTCCACCCTCTTTTAAACATCATCTCACCTATTCTAAAGAAACCATCTCTTGATTCAGCCTCTGTCTTCAACTACAGCCCTATTTCTCTCCTTCCCTTTGCCTTCAAACTACTTGAGCAATTAGTGTACAAACGCCTGTCTCACTTTCTCTTCTTTCATTCCATTCTCGACTCTCTGCAATCAGGCTTCCGCCCCCAACATTCTACTGAAACTGCTCTAACAAAAGTGAGCAATGATTTACTTACTGCAAAATCTAATGGTAATTTCTCCATACTCATTCTCCTGGACCTCTCTGCTGTTTTTGATACTGTTGATCACCCTCTTCTCCTATACATCCTTCACTCCACTGGCCTTCATGGCACAGTTCTTTCCTCGTTCACTTCCTATGTATCAAACAGCTCCTTTAATGTTTCTACCTCTGGCACATCCTCCCCTTCATTCCTACTATCTACTGGGGTCCCACAAGGCTCTGTTCTTGGCCCTTTACTTTTTTCATTGTACACTGTTGGGTCACTAGTTCGCTCATTTGGCCTTCAATACGATCTCTATGCTGATATCCAAATCTATTTCTCTTCCCCTGACCTTTCTCCTTCTGTACTATCTTGGCTAACCAACTGTCTTTCTGCTATCTCTACATGGATGTCCCAATGCAACCTAAAACTCAACATGTCCAAAACAAAGATTATTATCTTCCCTCCTGCCAGAGTCACCACCTGCCCTCAAATCTCCCTCACTGTCAAAAACACCACAATTACCTCAGTCTTCCAAGCCCGCTGCCTTGGTGTCACATTTGACTCCGTTCTCTGCTTTATTCCTCACATCCAAACTCTCTCCCAGTCCTGTTGACTCCACCTTAAAAACATTGCCAGAATATGCCCTTTTCTTACTCAACATGCTACAAAAACTCTTATCCATTCTCTCATCATGTCCCATCTTGACTATTGCAACCTCCTGCTATCTGGCATTCCTGACACCCATAAATCCCCACTTCAATCGATCCTAAATGCTGCTGCAAGACTGATCTTCCTCTCTCACCGCTCCACATCTGCTGCACCAATTTGCAATTCCCTACAGTGGCTCCCTGTGTCCTCCAGAATCAAATTGAAATTACTCACCCTTACCTATAAAGCCCTTAACAACACCATCCTGGCATACATCTCAAATCTCATATCAAAATGCTCTCCCTCCCGCCCTCTTAGATCTTCCTCTAACCTGCGCCTTGTCTCGTCTCTGGTAACCACATCTCACTCCCGCCTACAAGACTTCTCCCGTGCTGCTCCCCACTTATGGAATTTCCTACCACACTGAATCAGACTTTCCCATAGCCTTCAAATTTTTAGACGCTCTCTGAAAACCCATCTCTTTTTTAGAGGTGACCTTATCCTTGATAACACTATTTACACTAATGCACCCTCATAACTATGCCAATCTTCATTCTGCAACACATTTACTCCTCTTGTTTCAGCTGTGCCCTCTTCCACTTAGAATGTAAGCTCTCTAATGAGCAGATTCCTTCATACCCTTTGTTTTTATGTCTGCATTTATTTTGTCTGTCTTGTATGTCCCTGTTTTATATATGTCCTGTCTTCCCTACTGTACGGCGCTGCGGAACACTTTGGCACTTTACAAATCTAGGATAATAATATACTAATATAATAATAATAATAATAATAATAATAAGAAGAAGAAGAAGAAGAAGAAGTTGGTTTCCTTGCTCATCTGACTTAGTCTAGTACTGGAGATATAAAGTTATTTTTCAACATTCTTTTGGAAAGTTGAAGATCCTCTCGGAGACTTTGTTCACTGGCATCATAAGCAAATCATGTAGCATGGGGGAGGGGATCGTACCACCTCAAACTCCCTCTAAATGCATGTTTTATGGGTCCAAAGAGATTTACAAACTTACTTATATCTGAATTACATCTTTCAAACATCAACCTGGACAGCTGGCAAATATGGTAAGACCATGTATTTAACAACTTATACATCATTATATGTCAACAGAGCCTTCTACTCCTGTGTAAGGTCAAATTTGACAGATATCTGGCCTTGGGATAGTCAAACCAAGCGACTGGATTACCCTGCTTGGTGTTACCTTTAGAAAATGTAGATCAAGATCACAGAATGACCCTTCCAATCTCCTAAATATTGTAACATTACAATAAATTGAAAGTTACCACAAACAAAAATACTACTTCATGACTGTTTCTTTTTACATAAACTGGTCGACTTTGATACAAAATGAGGCATCATTTTGCACTATTTGATTCAATAAAAGTAAGGGGTATGTGAGGTCAAGCCAGTAAATAAAATACCATAATTAATCCTTCAGAGACATATTCTTCCAAGGTAAAGATAATGTATTGTTTAATCAGTATTCAGTACATATGATATTCCCACCAGAATAATTTGGATTAATTTGTTCTGCTAAATAATAATAGAAAGTGTGAATAAGAAGGTCTGTTGGGATGGTGTCCAGCATTGGTTCAAGTCTTAACCTTGTTTTTCAAACTTCCCCGAGGGCCCTAATCAAGTCTGGTGAGAAGACTCCTACAAATCCCCTTTCCAATAAAAGCATAGCTAGCCCCATGTCAGCTGCGCTAAGCAAACCAGCATGAGGTTCATTTGAGTCATAATTAAAGAAAATTAATGTATCTCAGGATTTGTTTTGGTGTTGAATTAGGTACTCTGTGTAAAAGCCGACTGGGGTTTTATTATAAGTCTCTGAGACACTAATTTTTATATATCATGCCCACAGATAATAAATGTGACAATATAAATATGGGCAGTAAAAAAAAGAAATAAATCCATGTGCTCAGTATACAAAATTTGCAATATTAACAGTGAAAAAAGCAAATTAAATCTATAACAAACGTATAAAACAAATTTGAATATATATATATATATATATCTTGTGCTAAGCAACCAGTCAAGATAAAAGGCATTCGCGGCCTCCCTTTAAAACAGTATTAGAAAAAGGACACCCAATGCTTGAAAACAGCGTTAATAACCACTCCAGAAACATCAATAAATTTGCATTAGTCAGTCCCAGAGTGGGCTATCTTGGGCTTGGTCACTTGGCTACTTAGATTAGGAGAATGTGGAATGAGGTTGGAAATAGCGTTGGAAGAGCTGGGAGAATCAAAAGGCCCATAAATTTCAGCCTAAACAGAGTCTAAGGGGTACATTTACTAAAGTTTCTATAAAGGAAAAGTAGAATTGTTGCCCATAGCAACCAATCAGCTTCTACCTATCATTTATCTTGAAGTCGTTGCTATTGGCAACAAGTCCATTATTCCTTTTCAGAAGCTTTAGTAAATCTAATCCTATGAGGGCAGTCTGATGAGGAGGTGATTCATCTGTATGGATTAAACAGCAGTGCAATAACCCAGTTCTATGCTGAAGTCCATCATCATCATCATCATCATCATCATTTATTTATATAGCGCCACTAATTCCGCAGCGCTGTACAGAGAACTCATTCACATCAGTCCCTGCCCCATTGGAGCTTACAGTCTAAATTCCCTAATATATACACACACTCACACAAAGACAGACAGAGAGGGAGACAGACAGAGACTAGGGTCAATTTTTTTTTTTTTTTTTGATTGCAGCCAATTAACCTACCAGTATGTTTTTGGAGTGTGGGAGGAAACCGGAGCACCCGGAGGAAACCCACGCAAACACAGGGAGAACATACAAACTCCACACAGATAAGGCCATGGTCGGGAATCGAACTCATGACCCCAGTGCTGTGAGGCAGACGTGCTAACCACTAGGCCACTGTGCTGCCCAACGTGATTTAAGAGTTCCTTCTATGCAGTAGCTGGATGGAAGTATTGAGTAGAGATGCAGGGTTCTTATAAGTCTCCAGTGACATTCCTCTGTGCCATCACTCATAAAGAAACAGGAGGGACGGCAGTGATCTTGTCATTCTCCAGTCTCCAGTCACATTGTTCTTGTCACTCTCCAGTCTCAGTGCCGTTGGTCACACAGAAACAGGGGTAGCAGTGCTCTTGTCACTACCCAGTCTCCAGTCACATTCTTCTTGTCACTCTCCAGTCACATTGCTCTGTGCCAGTGATATGTATTCACATCAGTCCACAGAAGACCAGGAGCACCATGCAGCTGCTGGCACCAATCATGATGATACTAATCCCTCTATGTCATCTGCTAAAGCCTATGTTCAAGTGTATAGCGATTTTAAGTCAGGGAAACAAAAATGTAAAAAAAAAAAGCTTTTACCTTTTTAAAGAAAAAAACACCTCTGTAATAAAGGTGAACGTTTACTGTAGAAAAACATAATATTGGCAACATGCTATTCTACACAAAATATTAACAAGCATACCAGCATCAGCTAGTTACCATCTCTCAGTTAGTTCCCCGCACCAGCAATCTACACTGTCAACATTCTCACCCTCATGAGTGTGTACATCATCCTCACACAATACTAATTCATCCCCGCTGGAATCCACCATTAAAGAAGTCTCTGTACTTTGATGTAATTGCCAGTAATGGAATTTGTAGTTAATTTTACAACAGACCTGTTTCGATCTTTGGGCAATTCTTATAGACCAGACTAAATGTCAAAATGTTGTGCTGACTCATCCGCATCACCACTGGGTGTCTTGGGAAAGCTATGTTTTCTCCTAGCAGCAGTTGCCAAAGAAACTGAGGGAGGATGAGTCGTCGTGTCATGTACAACTTGAGCTGTCAGCTTGCTGACCAGGAGCTCATTTGAAAAGTTGAAGATCCTTTCGGATCATTGCATCTCTTGAGATCTGGTTCAGTTGAAAAGAAAGAGAAAACATAGCTCTTAAATCTAGGATCATGCACAGTTGCCAACATGTAGTGATCCAATTTCAAGATGTTAATGATAACTCTCTGATCCTGGCGAAGCGAATAAAGTACTTGATCTACAAGTCCTACATAGTTAGTGGAATTGCTTAGTTTCATCTCCTCCTTCAATTTTTCTAACTGCTTTTCCAAAAGACTAATTAGGGTAATCACTTGACTCAAGCAAACAGTGTCTGAGCTCACGTCACAGAAGTGGTTTCAGCACCTTGCACAACACGGAAAGTATTCTCCACTGCGCAGGACTAAAGTACATTCCCCCTCAAATTTGATTCTTCTTTCAGCAGCTGTAATCTCCTATAAGCTGTTGCAGAATGCCGAAAATGACCCGAATTATTTTGAGACACAGACAGCATCTCTACTTTTCTGCCACTGCTGTGTGACAATGTTTCCTAGATGTGCTAAGAACTGCCGTGTGTTTGTGTCGTTGCTCTGACGCTTAGCATCCAGCCAGCTCGCTGCAGTCTCCGAAAGTGGATGAAAATAATATTGTGACCTGTGAGGTGGTCAAAATTGAATGGAAATTACTGGAAATTAGTATTATTGAGGTCAATAATAATGTAGGAACAAAAAAAAGAGCAAAATTATATAATTTAGCTTTTTTTTTAGCAGTTTAAAAAACAAAACAAAAAACAAAACAAAAATACAGATCCAAAACCAAAACCAAAACACGCGAGGGCGGTTTTGCCAAAACCACAACACGAACTTAATACAGATCCAAAACTAAAACCAAAACCAAAACACGGGGTCAATGAACATCTCTACTATTGAGAGTTCTAAATTTTTTTGTTAGTGATCTATTCCATTCAGTGTCTGCCAGTGTCATTGGCATTAATCCGGCCACCTTTTACAGGTACCTTAGCCAAGATATGTGTGACTGTTGAGAAGGTACAATGGTTTCTAAGCCAGTTGGTGCAGTGACACTATCTTAGCATTGCCTTCTGTAGACTTCCAGGGACATCTAATGTTTTGGTAGCCATGGACTACACTCATGTTGGATTGAGCTCTTCTCTCCAGAGAGAGAGAGAGAGAGGAGATATCCATTATCACTCCATTAATGGGCAGGTGGTGTGTGATCCTCATACAGTATGCAGACCGTGACTGTAGTGGCAGGAATGCCAGACTTGTGTCACGATGGCTACATTCTGCGTCAGTGTGTGTGAACATTTCCAAGCAAGAAGAATTCCAGATGGATGTCTGCTGGGTGTGTGTTGTGTTAATGTACAGTTGTGCAATGTCTCTATTATATGCAATTACGTTGAAGGTGCCAGGAAATCAATTTGCAATATCTCAATTCAAATTAAAGAACATTTGCAAAATTCTCCATAATAGGCCAATGAAAACAATTATTTCTTTATAATAAATAACTTTTTTTAAAACAACAAATATGGACCCACCCCAAAATCCCTTAACCAGACCCAACATTATGCTGCCTGGGATATTGTCATCAAACTGGGGGACAACAAGCGTGGTCTCTCAGTGCTAGGATGTAAACCAGTAAGAGGTTAGAAAGGTTGGGTTGGTTTTCACTATTAACAGGTAGACTAGCTGTGTGTGGCCCACCTGTCATAGTTACCAGACCCTGCTTTGTCAGCGCAGGGCTGTGCATCAATGGTAATGAGGAGCTGCACAAAATTATCTACCTCACTGGTCACTGGAAGATTGGGAGACATGGAGTGGAAAGTCCAGAGAGCCCCAGTATAATGGTAAAATATCTGTAAGGCCCTGGTCTATTATACTACTCCAGAAGTGGGGGAAAGTAAATGCACACACAATGGTTAAATTAAGTTTTATTGAATAAAAAAAACCTCGCCAAAATGCCCTAGTTTGCCACTTTATTAGAAGAAAAAAAACCTTCACTGTTGTCATAGTCCAATGGGAAATCTTTTCTTATAATCCAATGGGAGTTAAACTGTTGAAAACCTCCATAATACATGATGCGGACAGTTCACTTATACCACTTTCACATTGCCAACCCGTAATATCCCGGGTATATGATTGTTGTCCACAGATGTAAAGATATCAGGTAGGCAGCTTCTGTTGACAATAATGGGAACCGACACAGCCTGTCTATCCTGGCACTGGTTTCCACTCTAGTAAGAGGACCCCCACACCTTTTGTCCCCCTGCCTTGTTGGAAATCAGCCAGGGCTAAAATATTGTCTTCAAGAAGTTTGCATCCGCCCAGCTTTTTATGCCAGACGGGTGTCATCTCACCAGGAATCGCACATAACAAAAGTTCTCAGTTAAATTGGATATTTCGCACCTGGTTTTACGATGCGGTCAAAGTGTGGTTTGTTCCCAAATCATTGCGGTTTGGTGTTTTCAAGTCAAACAGACAAACAAATCACTGCTAAATCCATTCTGAGCTTTGACACCACCACCAGCTTTAATTCTTCCCGCGGCTGAATTGATCACATGCTCAGAAAATGTTTATTTTCTAGCTGACTTATGCAACGTGATGAAAAAAAATGCACCGGGCAAACAACTCCAACCAGATCACTAAAACCTTATACCTGTAGGACACCCACATCTGTCAATCACCCACAGCAATCTCTCTACATGAGCCACTGTCTTGCCACACACAATACCTGTTATGGTGTGCCGGTGGAGCGTTATGGTTTGAGATGAAACTTTAATTGATGTGCCTGTCACTTAGTGCACTAATTATACTGACCGCCGCTACCTCCGTGCTTCAAGAGAGACATCATGAAGTGAGGATGGTTAGGGGTCTATTTATGAATGGTTGCATATCTCCTCTGATATGTATCATTCCTTATCGCAAGGGTAAAGCATGATATTATTCTGACATTTATTAAAAATCCATCCCAGAGCAGCGCATCTGATAAGAGGCTGTTCCGTCAAGGACACTACCTTACTAGCAACTCTGCGGTCTGAGTCTTTACTGTGCTTGCGTGACCTTAGGTCGCACATGCGCGAAGACATTTTTGTAAGTGAACGGAGAACACGAAAGGTGTTGGAGAGGGATTTGAAGATCTCCCCATCGGTGATGTTAAATTGACCCAAACCACAGACCTCATTGAAAATTATGGGGACTGCGGGATTCTGGGATACTTAGCATGATGCAGGAGAGGCTTTGTTAGATAGATGTTACTTAAAAATGCCTAAACCGTGCAGAAAAACCTGTTTCCGTATGGTTCAATGCTTAATAAATAGGCTCCATAATGTGGCACCATCTGGCGCTAGATTGCAACATATATCTTAATTATATCATGATCCATCTGTAAAAGCAGTGGCAAGATATCACAAAACAGAATAAAAGGCCTTTGTGCTTTTTTGCCTGTTGCATTCTGCAAACACAGGCGGGATAGATTTCTTTTCACCTTCCTAAGCTTGACATTACTTTCTCGTGCTTGTATATTGCACTGGGGAATTTGGTATTTTATGCCCTATAAAATTATGATTGTTTACAAGCTGGAAAGCAATATTTCCTCTGAGAGTTTGTACATCAAGATCTCACGGTGAGCAAAGGAACAATAAGCACGACACTGCCCTGCTCCTCTGACCTACTGCTGTAAAATCCAAAATACAACATGTACCATCTGGGTCACACCTGTACCAGTTGTGTTATTCTAAGAAGCCAGTGTGTATACAGTGATTCATGACTATATGCTTCATTTTATGGGATAGCTTGGTGGTAAAAAAAAAGTTTCATATTTAGGACTTCCATGTTGCTTATTTGAACATATAGTGGAACATGTGTTGGACTTAAGGAAGTCAGCCATTTAATTAACTGTTTTCTTGCTTGATCTGGTCATGTGGAATAGGGGCCAGGTCACACCTGCAGGCTCAGTAGTAATGGATTCTCCCGTTTGCTTGAAGTCACGCTGGCTCAAACGTTTAAATGTTGATAGTTAATCAAAATTATGTCATTAGCTAAACTATCTTCAGGCTGTCGCTCCATGGTTGTCAGGCTATACATTTAAGGGTATATTTACTAAATTGCGGGTTTGAAAAAGTGGAGATGTTTCCTATAGCAACCAATCAGATTCTAGCTTTCATTTATTTATTGCATTCTACAAAATGACAGCTAGAATCTGATTGGTTGCTATAGGCAACATCTCCACTTTTTCAAACCTGCAGTTTAGTAAATATACCCCTTAGAGTTCATTTACACATATGCCCTGGGAAAATGGCTAAACGTTAAAACAAATACTTGCTTTAGATGCCATTTAATGATACTCTTAAAATATGTTTTCCATGTGTTCTGCTCTTATCAATGTAATCTATTATATTGGTAGTGAGCATTAAATCGTGTGAAATAGTGCACGCCGTGTTCTAAAATTTTAAAATGCAACATTAATATTTTATAACACGATAGTTGGCCTATAAGTAACCATCCATTATATTTTGAATGTATTAATAGCGAATCATCATCTATTTATATAGCGCCACTAATTCCGCAGCGCTGTACAGAGAACTCACTCACAAGAGTCCCTGCCACAAATAGATCTTACGTTCTATATTCCCTATCATACACACACACACACACACACACACACACACACACACTAGGATCAATTTTGATAGCAGCCAATTAACCTACTAGTATGTTTTTGGAGTGTGGGAAGAAACTGGAGCATCCGGAGGAAACCCCCATAAACACAGGGAGAACATACAAACTCCTCACAGATAAGGCCATGGTCCAGAATCCCTTCTATAATACTTTTGTCTTTTTTGACACAAAAGTATTTAGCATCACATAGATTTTTCTGGCTAACACGGTACTGCAATAATAATAATAAGAATTCTTTTTCTTCTACACAATCAAAGCTGGAAAAGTGGTGGAATGGCATCCAATCCTACTTTAATAACTGTGCGTATATGTATGTGTGTATATGTGCATATATATATGTATATATATATATATATATATATATATATATATATATAAAAATATATATGTATATATATATATATATATATATATATATATATACTTCTACTATCAAATTCCGTTTACTTACATTTTTCATACCACCACTTCTAAATTTCCATTTCAATCACAGTGTGTATATAGTGTATAACTATATAGATGTATATGTATGTGTGTGTGTGTGTGTGTGTATATATATATATATATATATATATATATATATATATATATATTTATTTTGTAACACCTTTTATTGATTGGGGGAAATAAGGGGAGAGAGAGCAGAAAAGTCAACAAGAGGCAATGGGAAAATACATTAAGGCTAGGGAGCAGGGACGACAGAGAGGAAGATATGAGGTTTAGGGGAGAAAGGACTGAAAACTGAGGAAGGAACTGGATCAATAGGAAAAGTCGGTGAACACAGAGAGGTGAGAGTGTGAGATGGCAGGAACTGAGCTGCATCAGGGGCCCTGGACCAGACAAGCCTGAATCCAGCAGCAGCACAGACTGAGAATCAAGAGGTCACAGATATTCATCAATTACAGGTAGTATTAAGAATACATTTCTCCATTTTTTTTTACACTTATTTGCGTATTTCCCTTTAAATGTGTTATGTAAATATAGACTTTTCATTTGGTCATGCATCCACACCGATTTGCAGAACTAAATGTCAGTAGGTTGGCCCCAACCATTGGTTTCCCCTGTGGGCCCCAACCATTGGTTTCCCCTGTGGGCCCCAAGCATTGGTTTCCTCTGTGGGCCCCAACCATTGGTTTCCTCTGTGGGCCCCAACCATTGGTTTCCCCTGTGGGCCCCAGCCATTGGTTTCCCCTGTGGGCCCCAACCATTGGTTTCCTCTGTGGGCCTCAACCATTGGTTTCCCCTGTGGGCCCCAACAATTGGTTTCCTCTGTGGGCCCCAACCATTGGCCCAGTCTAACACTGCCCACACTGATGACTGACAGCTTCAAACGGTCTGGGGGTGTGTTCAAGAGATGAGTCATTGAAAGCAGTCATTTCTGCTTCTAGATATTTTGGGGCATATTCAATGCCGATCCGATCCGCGGTAACGCGCGTTACCGCAGAAAATGCGCACTACTGCCGATAATACGGTATCGCAATAACGCGGATTTTCGCTGCAAACGAAAATCCACGTTATTGCGGTACCGCGGATTAGGTTTGCGGCCGTTCCGGCGCGATCCCGCGAATCGGGATCGGAATTGAATATGCCCCTAAGACGCAATAACCACTAGTGGGAAAAAATAAATTAAATGTATATGTACTATTGTGTCTTTTTAAATAAGGTTTGGCCTTTATACAGCCCCCTGGTCCTTGCATCGACCCCTTACCACCGCCAATGTGAGTGACGCCATTTTAAGTGACGACAATCACACTAACGGCATTTTCTGCTGTCGCCATTTATAGCACTGCTGTTGGAAATATTGAATAGCAGTTTTTAGGGAAATCTGCATTTCCTACAAGTTGGAATTATATCGGTCAGCATAGTCTTGTCGCTATAACTGTTGTTGGAATGGAGCATCAGCACATTCTTCAAAACAACAAAATGAAACAAAACAAAAAAATTCCATTTTTCAACAAATAAAAAATGACCAAAAATAATCTATCACTCTCTGCAGCAGAGACCATTTCCATTACCAATTTCTTCACCCCTCCCTAGCTGATAAAACTATACCATTATTTACACTGTATAATAAATAGCTATACTGTGAAACATCTTAATACAAATGTGTGAATATTAAAATATGTTTCTTTTCCCCATTTTGTATTAACTTGTAGTTTGGGCTTAGACAAACTTTAATTAAAGTTAATGTTTCCTTCAATTCACATGTGGTCTAAGTATGACATTTATTATAAATATAAACATGCGTTTAATAATAAACAGAAGGATCTGAGGGAGTTCTTAAGTAATAGAAAAGAATGAAAGCAAAAAAAAACCCCAGAAGCTCCACGTCTTTTAATGTGAAGCAAATCATGTTACTTTATCTGAGATCTGGTCATTTTCGATGTCTACATGCTGTTTGAACGCAGACATATCCACCATTGAAAATTGTCCAGGCCCCCTCTGGGATGTGATCTTTCCCCTTTTGATGTTCAGGCCACTTGTGTGTTTGTCCCATCAGAGAAGAAATTCTGTTCATGTTTCAACACAAATAATTCAGCTGGAGTAAACAGTGCCAGGCCCGTTGATGAAATGCGTGTGCTGGATGAAGCAAGAGTTTACTTGTATCGGTGAAATGCATTCCATTCCTGTTATGAGGTAGCACTCAGAAATCTGCTTTCTAAACATTGGTTTGTAATTCCCAGGCTGCTTGTTCAACTTTCTCATTATCTAAATATATGCCTGACAGAATATCTACATACATACATTCCAAAAATATATAGTTCAGAAAAGGGAAAACCAAAACATACTGTATGTCATCAACGTATTATCCCAGTTAGTGAAAATGCATTGAATTGCTTATAAAGAAGTTGATGTAAGTAAAGCTAAAAAGAATTTTTGTCAATAATTTAAAGAGTAACTTAAAGTGCAAGGTATGGTCTATCATAGAATAAAAGGTTATTTCTATTATCGTTTATTTATATAGTGTCAATCATATTATGCAGCACTGTATGGAGAATATGGATCCATTCACATCAGTTTCTACCCCATTGGAGTTAAAATTTTAACTTCCCTAAAACACACTCTAGAGTCCATTTTGCCTGAAGCCAATTAACCTACCATTATGGACTATGGGAGGAAACTGGAGCATCTGGAGGAAACCCCCATAAACACGGGAAGAACATAGATAATCCACACTGATAAGTGAATTGTGGAGGTGCGTTGGAGGTTTTCAGTGTCTTGTGCATGCAGTTGGCGCGGTCTGAGCTCCCGCTCTTCTGCTTATTGTGCTGGAGGTAATTTGGAACTTTGTCCTATTATGAAAATAACACATTTAGTGCTGAGTAAGGTATTAAAATAACTTCCAGAATGACTGGAGCCATAAAAGCATAAAGTCAAAAAAGGTACCAGCTAGCTATGCGGGAGTCAATACCAAGAGTCAAATGAAAACATAAACATAAAACATACACAACAAATTAAATCAGCGAAGATAGGAATTGCTCAAGGATGGGGAAGGGAAAGGACCTGACAATCAAACCATTGCTAGAGGACCGAGTTTCCAGTGCCAGTGTACTCTTGGGCCTACAGCAGCCGCCATTCCATCAGGACTGCTGGTCATAATATGACCTGGAAGGGCACTTCTATTTGGTATAATGTGAACTGGGGGCACTAATGTTTCACATAATATGTACAGGGGGTAATACTGTGTGGCATAATATAAACTGAGGGCACTACAGTCATGGCCAAAAGTTTTGAGAATGCCACAAATATTGGTTTTCACAAAGTTTGCTGCTTCAGTGTTTTTAGACCTTTTTGTCAGATGCTGCTATATACCAGAGCAGCATCTGAAGTAACATTACAAGCATTTTATAAGTGTCAAAGGCTTTTATTGACAATTACATTGAGTTTATGCAAAGAGTCAATATTTGCAGTGTTGACCCATCTTTTTGAAGACCTCTGCAATTCGCCCTGGCATGCTGTCAATCAACTTCTGGGCCACATACTGACTGATGGCCGCCCATTCTTGCCTAATCAATGCTTGGAGCTTGTCTTAATTTGTGGGTTTTTGTTTGTCCACCCGCCTCTGGAGAATTGACCACAAGTTCTCAATGGGAGAACTGGGAGAGTGGGAGATTAAAGTCTGGGGAGTTTCCTGGCCATGGACCCAAAATTTCGGTTTTGATCCCAGAGCCACTTAGTTTTCACTTTTGCCTTATGTCAAGGTGCTCCATCATGCTGGAAAAGGCATTGTTCGTCACTAAACTGTTCTTGTATGGTTGGGAGAAGTTGCTCTTGGAGCATGTTTTGGTGCCATTCTTTATTCATGGCTGTGTCCTTAGGAAGAATTGTGAGTGAGCCCACTCCCTTGGCTGAGAAGCATCCCCACACTTGAATGGTCTCAGGATGCGTTACTGTTGGCACAACACAAGACTGATGGTAGCGCTCACCTTTCCTTCTCTGGGCAAGCGGTTTTCCAGATGCCCCAAACAATCTGAAAGAGGATTCATCAGAGAAAATGTCTTTACCACAGTCCTCAGCAGTCCAATCCCTGTACCTTTTGCAGAATATCAGTCTGTCCCTGATGTTTTTCCTGGAGAGAAGTGGCTTCTTTGCTGGCTTTTTTTGACACCAGGCCATCCTTCAAAAGTCTTCGCCTCACTGTGCGTGCAGATGCACTCACACATTCCTGCTACTATTCCTGAGCAAGCTCTGCACTGGTGGAATTGGGTTCACTCACAACTTTGCCTATGAACACAGCCATGAATAAAGAATGGTACCAAAACAAGAGCAACTTCTCCCAACCATCCAAGAACAGTTTGGTGACGAACAATGCCTTTTCCAGCATGATGGAGCACATTGCAAAAGGGATAACTAAGTGTCTCGGGGATCAAAACATTGAAATTTTTGGTCCATGGCCAGGAAACTCCCCAGACCTTAATCAAATTGAGAACTTGTGGTCAATCCTCCAGAGGCGGGTGGACAAACAAAAACCCACAAATTAAGACAAGCTCCAAGCATTGATTAGGCAAGAATGGGCGGCCATCAGTCAGTATGTGGCCCAGAAGTTGATTGACAGCATGCCAGGACGAATTGCAGAGATTTTCAAAAAGAAGGGTCAACACTACAAATATTGACTCTTAGCATAAACTTAATGTAATTGTCGATAAAAGTCTTTGACACTTATGAAATGCTTGTAATTTTACTTCAGTATACCATAGGGAATATCTGACAAAAAAGTCTAAAAACACTGAAGTAGCAAACTTTGTGAAAACCAATATTTGTGTCATTCTCAAAACTTTTTGCCATGACTGTATTATGAGAAGTGAAGGAGTTGGAGTAATTAATGGTATTGCGGAGATTGGGTGGGACATGAAATTAATGTTAAGCACCCCACCTCCGAAATGTACTGTACATGTCTATGATAGAGGAGTGGTGAGTAACTCATTTATAAAAGAAATTGCAGAAAGTGGTAATGTCCTTTTATCTGTGGATTTGGTATTTATGTTTATATGTATGTTATTTGTATGATATGCAGCTAGATAGTTTTTGTAGTGGTAAAGTCGAGAACCCTTATAACAATCATTTGCTTGTCACCATCCAGAGAAGAAGGAGTTAGACTACCGTTTCTGCTATTGCCTAATATGAAAAATTAAAATCTTTAGCGAGTGTAACTAATCTTCAAAGTATCTGAGCTTGCAAATGTCATATAAATGAAAGCACTTATTCTTGGAAAACGCAGACACCTGCTGCTTAAGCGAACATGAGAATCGTTTGGATTTAAATAAAGTAAATATTTTAGCAAAGGGATTTCTTTAGTAGCTCCAAGTATTACAGTTATCGGAGAAGGGCTGGCTCCACGGAGCCTTGAATCACTCACTTGCTACAGATTATGGAATCTAAGTATGACAAAGCAGTGGAAATCTCCAACCGAGATATTAATTCCTGAATACAAAGAACAGACCAATGAACAGTCACATAGTTGTTCTCACCAAAAAAAATAGCTGCACTGTCAAGCAGTAGAGTAATTAGAGGCCCATTGGTCTTGGGACTAAAGCGGATCTTTCACCAACACATGACAAAATAATACATAAAAGAGGCCTATATTCTAAGATATTCTAAGATATTTAGCAATTCCCAAATCTGAAATCAAACTTTTTAATTTATTAGACAAATCTGAATTTAGTTTTCTCCACCTTCTCCTTCCATGGCTTAACCTGGCCCAACAAGGAGAAATGCCAGGCCTGATCTAGATAGGGTGCAAAATTGAGCTTGTCTACGGCTTCATAAAATATCCTGTAGGAGACAGTGGTGAGCTTGTGCATCAGCGCAGTCACGACCTAATAGAGCTTAGGATAATGTTTCCCATATCCAGTCCTCAGGGAGCCCTAACAGCGCATGTTTTCCGTATCTTCTTGTTGGAGCACAGGTGTATTCATTACTGATTGACACATTGTAAAAAAATCCACATATGGTACTAATTATTTCATGCTTAACCTGAAAAAAACCTGCACTGTCCAGGAAGTCAAACTATGACCATTTTTTCGCCTGCCTATCAATGATATATTAAATATATAGATATATAGATAGAGCAATTGTTAAGCATAAGGGGGGACCAAGGTGAAAAGATAATCTACATAAAAGAGAGTACTTTAGATGTTTCTAATCTATGTGTAAGTTAGTAATGGTCCTCTGATACAAGATTTTTTTATGAGCTGGTGAAAGGTCAACTTTAGTTGTTACTTCAAGTAGACATCTGAGTTACATATAAGGTATACACCGGTGAGTCACAACATTAACACCACTGATGAGTTAAGTGAATATCATTGATTATCTCGTTATAATGGCACCTGTCAAAGGGTGGGAAATATTAGGCAGCAACTAAACAGTCAGTTCTTGAAGTTCTAAGCAGGAAAAATTTGCAAACGTAAGGATCTGAGCAACTCTGAGAAGTGCCAAATTGAGATGGCTAGATGTCTGGGCCAGATCATCTCCAAAACGGCAGGTCTTGTGGGATGTTCTCGGTATGCAGTTGTGTACCGTCTTACCAAATGTGGTCCAAGGAAAGACAACCGGTGAACCGGCGACAGGGTCATGGGCATTGAAGGCTCATTGATGCACGTGGGAGCAAAACCTAGTCCATATGGTCCAATCCCACAGAAGAGCTACTGTAGCACAAATTGCTGAAAAAGTTAATGCTGGTTATGATAGGAAGATGTCAGAACACACAGTGCATCGCAGCTTGCTGTGTATGGGGCTGCGTAGCTGCCGATCAGTCAAATTGCCCATGCTCACCACCGAAAGCGCTTAAATGGTCACATAAGCCCCAAAACTGGACCATGGAGCAATGGAAGAAGGTGGCTTGGTTTGATGAATCCCATTTTCTTTTACATCAAGTGGATGGTTGGTTGCATGTGCATTCTTTTATCTATTTGCCTGCATACCACACAGTCGCAGCACATAGAAGTAGCCAGACTCCAGTTGACCCATACAGTGAGTGAACAATTATGATCGGCCATATCAACTCAAATATTTAATTCTCTCAGAGAATCCTGCCCTCTAGTGGCGAATTGCAACCTCACAAGCTATATTTTTACTTGTGTCTGCAGTTACTCTCTGTGCTCACACTATTTTGACATATTATACCTAAATTACATTTCCAATGCAACAACCCAGGGCAAAAATGGAGCATACGTTCTACAGTTATTATGCCACTGTCATAATAACTCTAGAAGGGGAAGCCTTGTATCTTTCAGAAACACCCGCACTCTTTCCCACTGAGCTGTGTCTCATTTTGACTTTATTTCTCTGCAAACAAATACAGGAAATTGGCTACTATACCCAAACATAATATTATTAAAGCTTTGGAGAAAGTGGGGGCCAGCTCCAAAGTTACTGCGGATCCATCAAATATTGGGTCAGACTCAAATGATACCTCAACAACTATTAGCAATATCATGTCCATTGTTAAGAAAACTTTACAGTCGGAGATTAGAGAAGTTATGATTGAATTCAGATCTGAACTCACAGAACTAGGTTCACATATGGATGCAGAGGAACAAAACCTGGATGAAGGATGCCATAATCAAAATGCTACTGGCAAGGATCTGACAGATCTAAGATCCAAGTTTGAATCCGTCAGAGAATATCTGGCAGATCTTGAGAATCGCAACAGGTGAAATAATGTATGCATTAAACATGTTCCCGAGACTTTCACGATGACGCCCAGCCCGACTATCTGGAAGGGCTTTTTCTCCAAAAGGTACCTGATCTACCTAAGGATATACTACATTTAGGCCGCACTCTGATCTGCCTTCCAGAGATATAATCATTTGATTCCATTACTTTAAAATGAAGGAAAAAATAATGGCTTCAGCCAGATATATCCCCGTTGTTCCTCATGCTGGCTCACACCTCCAACATTATCAAGACTTCACTCCGACATTATAGACCCTGCAAAACCACTAAATCAAATATAAAAGGGGCTTCCCCTTTCAACTAATCATCACTAAAGATGGACGTAACCATTCAGTTAAAATTCCAGAGCAAGGATTTCACCTCCTCAAACTCATTTGGCATAATTCAAAAACTTCCAGTGGTGATTCAATCTGCTTCTTAGTCCCAGCCAAGACCCCTAACGTCAGCTCCAGAGTGGCGAATGGTATGATCCACTGCTGTTCCTCTCCAGGACCTATTAAGTTTGAGAGTTCCCAGATAGACACTATGACATTACTTCTTCTTAACAGGTTCTTTAACAATGTTTACTAACTTGGACATCTGCTAGCTATCTAGTGACTCTTCATACGATAAGGGCACTAGGGTCCGAAGAATTTCCTGTTCTTCCACTGCTATCTTTGCAATGTTTATTTATCTACTGTTTGATTTTATTAACCTGGCATTGTCTCCCATTACAATCACTTCCCATTTTACATTTGTTATGCTTACCGACCCTACCCTTCAATTTCTGTAGACACACCATGACACCCCACAGATCTTCACCGCCTCAACCCACCCCAAGGAGAGTGCAAGATTTGCACTGTCTCTTTGTTTATGGTACCTATTTTCTCCTTTGTGTACAAGCCACCACTGTCCCCCTCACTACAACTTACATTCTACCATTTTTCTACCTCACTCTCCCCCTAACATCCCCCCCTTGACAGTCACCGTGTTCAAGTTCCATTGTCTGTTTCTCCAGATTTTTTACCCACCATGATCTTAAAAATAATTTAATTTAATGTGAATGGCCTCAACTCCCCACTGAGCGTGCAATAGCTATTTAATATTTAAAGCGTTTTATTCCTGACATAATTATACTACAAGAGACTCACTTCAAAGCTCCTCATCCTTCTCTAGCTAACAAACAATACCCCTATGTCTACTACTTGACAGCTGGTGCTAAACGCAGATGTATCGCTGTTTTACTCCACTACAGAGGTAATTTACCAATAGAAACTACAATCCACAATGACCATGGTAGATTTATTATACTAGTGGGCTCATTGAACCAAACACCTATAATCCTCACCTTGGTATAAGCCCCAAATGTGCAGCAGGGTACATTTTTTACTATGATTTCTTTTGTTATCTAGATCAAACTCCAAGCGGTATGACCATGATTAGTGGTGACTTTATCATTATACTGGACATGTGTGGTGGACCTAGACTACTCCTCTCACTAGCGTCTTAATGAGACGCTTTTGCTAAAACAGTAACACATCTCTAAAATTGCTCAGGCGATTGACAATTATAAAACAAACACTATTTCCCTATAGATCTTGCAAACTATTTTACGAGATGCACATAAAGCTACTTTCTGTGGAGTTTTATTTAGTTTATTCTCAAGCGCCAGTCAGCTCCTGGCCATCACGGCTTTTCTGCCCTTTACTATAAGAGATTTACCTTGTTCCTCATGCTTGTCAGTCTGTTCAATTCTATATTGGAGGTTGGTAAGTTTGATGGTGCCACCACTAGAGCCGGGATTGTAGTTTTACCCAAACCAAACCAGGATCCCACTAATGCAGGCGGCTACAGACCAATTACGATTCTTAATGTTGATCTAGAGCTGTTTACCAAGGTACTGGCTAATAGATTGTTTTTGGTCATAAGCTCCCTAATCCAAGTGGCCATCATCCCCAATAGACTAGCCTCTGATAACACTAGGAGCATCAACAATTTAATACATGTGGCTAGCTGTAAAGCTCTCCCGGATCTGGTGGCTGTCCTTGATGCTGAAAAGGCCTTTGATAGGGTGGCCCGTTACGCAGCAAGCTCATTTGGTGAGCATGGGGATTGTACCTTAACCCATCTGCAAAATGGTATGTGGCCGGGTTGCCCTTTGTCCCCCTTTTAATTTGCACTGGTTGTGGAACGACTTGCTGCGAGCATTCACAACAACGCTGACATATCCGGTATCATAGTAGGCTCCCATGACCACAAGATTGCGTTATATAGTGATGATGTGCTTGTGATCTTAACTAAGCCCCACATTGGTCTTCCCAACCTGCATATAGAGATCCATTATGACTATAGAAATTTATCTAACTCTAAAATTAAAGTGGATAAATTTGACATTTTAATAAACCACCAGATGTTCTTCATACTTTTAAATCAAATTATAACTTTAGCTGGTAGAGCCATATACTCAAATACTAGGGGGTATATTTAACAAAATTGTACAACCATCTGACCAATTCCCCCAGACTCACAGATTCTATAAAATCTGTGGTCCAAGTTCATTCTCTCTTGGTTTGGGAAAATAGCGGCAATTAAGATGAATATCCTCCCCAGACTCCTATATCTCTGGCAAAACTCTCCAATTCATATTCCAGCTCATATACTCAAGAATCTTCAGCAATCCCTCTCTAAATTTATCTTGGCAGGTTGAAAACCTAGAGTTTGAATGTCTGGGAGTCCACAACCTTCACAAATACTATGAGGCAATGCATAAGGTCCACTGTATCCTCTGGCACACCCCTCCACACCAACGAGTATGAGCGTCCCTAGAAGCTGACTTGTTAAATTTGTATTCCCCATTCTCCTTGTTGTGGACTGAACCTCAACAAAAGATGTAACCATCCTCCCTACAGTGAAATTTTCATTATCAATTTGGCATCATAGCGCTGGTTTATATCAACTGCGCTCACTTTATTCCCTCTTGGTCCCGTTGTGAAACAATACAGAATTTGTTCTGGGACAGGACCATAAAACCTCCCATTGTTGGACTAGACATAATGCTATTTTTGCCTTGGATCTTGCCTCTTGCACTTCTTCCTTCTATTTCGCAGATTTCCGTACTAGATTCACGTTCCCCAAAATGTATTCTGCCAATAGTCACTTCTATCAGACACTTGATGTCCCGCTTTTAGCTGATCACTGCTCCTTGCTGGAGTCTCTCTGTCACAATAACCCCTCCTCTAAGGACCTCATCTCGACATTATATCAATTGATGTTAACTCATAACCAACAGCAAAAGGATCCACATGAACTAGCTTTGGAAAGAGATAAGGGGGAGGTCTTGGACCCCAAAGAGTAAAACAAACTCAAAATAACGGATCCCCAGCTGTACTCCCTCCTACCTAGACCTATCCCTAACATCCCGCACCATACCCAAATTAGGCTCGCGAGCCGCCTCGGTACTTTTGCGCGTCCTCGGATCTGAATCGAGACAAAACGTCATTGTATCGTTGTTGGATCTCGTGGGTTTTGGATTCCCCAAGTACCTCCCTCCCCAGGAGATCCAGCCCCATTGCTCACACAGAAACAAGGGTAGCAGTGTTCTTGTCACTTGTCAAAAATTGACTGGAAATGACTGGAAATTAATGTTATTGAGGTTAATAATAATGTAGGAACAAAAAGAGAGCCAAATTATGTGATTTTAGCAAAAAAAAATAAGGATTTTAGAAACAAAAATAGGGATCCAAAACACGCGAGGGCGGTTTTGCCAAAACCAAAGCAAAAACACAAAGTTAATCCAGATCCAAAACCAAAACCAAAACATGGGGGTCAGTGAACATCTTAAGTTATAATGTGTCTGGGGGGGTGAAGTGATGTGTCTGGGGGGTGACTGGTGCTGAAATGAAGTGTTTGAGGGTGGCGCAATGTAGCTGGGGTTTGATGTGCTGTGGCGTGATGTGTCTGAGGGGTGGTGTGAAAAGGCTGAGGGGTGGCGTGATGTGTCTGAGGGGTGGTGTGAAAAGGCTGAGGGGTGGCGTGATGTGGCTGAGGGGTGGTGTGAAAAGGCTGAGGGGTGGCGTGATGTGGCTGAGGGGTGGTGTGAAAAGGCTGAGGGGTGGCGTGATGTGGCTGAGGGGTGGTGTGAAAAGGCTGAGGGGTGGCGTGATGTGGCTGAGGGGTGGTGTGATAGGGCTAAGGGACGGTGTGATGTTGCTGGGGGTGGTGTGATGTGGCTGGGTGGTGGCGTGATGTTTCTGAGGAATGGCGTGATGTTGTTGGGGGGGTGCGTGATGTGTCTGAGGGGTGGCGTGATGTGTCTGGGGTTTGATGTGATGTGATGTGGCTCAGGGGTGGTGTGATGTGGCTGGGGGGTGGCATGATGTGGCTCAGGGGTGGTGTGATGTGGCTGGGGGGTGGCGTTATGTGACTGGAGGTGCATGATGTGTCTGGGGGTGACGTGATGTGGCTGGGGGATGACGTGGTGTGACTGGGAAGTGCATGATAAATGTAATGTTTTATTATAATGTATGTATTATATACTGCGTGATTTGTGTTATATACTGCGTTCAATTATTGCTTTTGTCTTTTCAATATTTCATGTACCTATACATTTTCCAAACAGGTCCCAACATTCCAGGATGCATACAAGAATCCAGTAGGTTCTGAAAGCTGCAGTAACAGATAGGTGAGCGCAAGTCCGCTTTTATACATAATTTATGTATAAAGAGGCTCAGCCTCGTCCCATGTTGACCACACCCCCAATGCGGGGGGTACACAGCCCTTTCCTTGCTCATCTATGGAGGGGGGGGGGTTTGCAAAAACTTACTGTACTGGGGCCCCAAATTCCTCTTGGTGGCCCTGAGCGTATGACTGCCATCTTACATAATACACCTCACAGTTTCCAGGGCATGTGGTCTCCTTGGACAGATTATTACTAGGCCGACCCACCCCTGAATACCATTTAATTCATCTGGCCGAGCGATAAACTAAGCAGCGTGAGACCAATAGAAACTGGCAGATTTGGCAAAGGAGGCATCCCAGGCAAGTATGCTTTCATTTTTTATGTTATCTCCTTTAGCTTAGCCTAAAATTACATTTTATATTTTGGGTGAAGATCTCCTATGAGCATGTTTGGGATAATTAAAGAACTAATCTGAAAATACATAAAAACTCTAATAGTGAATTATCAATAAGTACCTGGCATTAGAGGCAAAATGGGAGTGACAGGTAGAAAAGGGGCACAGATTTTTTACAGACACCTAGAGGGGTAGATTTATCAAAGCTTCTAAAAAGGAAAAGTGGAGGTATTGCCCATAGCAACCAATCAGATTCTAGCTATCAATTTGTAAAATGCACTAGATATATGATAGCTAGAATCTGATTGGTTGCTGTAGGCAACACCTTTCATTTTAGTCGTTTCTTATAATTCTACCCCAGAGTGCCTAATTCAGACCTCAACTACAGTATACAACCTGATTGTGGTATGATAATTGTATTCAGATTGTATACAAAAAATTTCCATGATTTTAAATTTCTTCAACCTACTATTAAATATAAACTTGATTTTTTTTGAAAACTTTTCACCATGATAAATCATACTACTATTAAACGGTAATGATACAATTTCATGCAATGTAAGATTCACATTGCATAGACAGCAGCTGAATATTTTATTTGCATTGAGATATTTTGAATACCTTTATATTATCCTACGGAACAATATGAGAATAAGTACTGCCTGCCTACCGTGTAAATCTCCAACATGACTATGAGAAAACGTTTGCTCCGTGGAATAGTTCCAGGATTAATACCCACCCCCATGTTTCTCATGCTTCCATATCCAGATCTCATTCCGTTGGGGGTTTTGCTGTGTTAGTTTATAATACATGCAAGCACTGCATTGCACTAAGCACTCACTAAAATATCACACCAATCTGCACTTTTATTTTTTTTTTTAAATAAAAAAATGTGTAACTATTTTGAGCTTTGTTTGAAACGTGATGCACTGCTCCTGGACTATATATAACACATTCTTGTCTTAGTGCCACAGAATTTATACTCACATAGTACAGATATAAGAAACGTTATTTATAATAAATAACGTAATGGAAGTAATTTACTAACTATGTCATCTAGATAACACAGCTCATCTTTATTACTCAAAGATTTACATGTTACCCATTGCCATACTCAGAACGTTCTTGTCTGATAGAATTAAGCATCGTAACACATACATGGATAGTCATGAGCTGGCAATTACTGCTAGCATGGATACCATGGATGGATATCATTTCTCACCGGAGTTTGTCTATATTGCAGCAGAACTTTGATTTGCTTGTGAAACTGCCTAAAATGGTTGGTGAGGAGAGAATTGCAAGTTGTTTAACTCTACAGTTGATGGGAGAGATCTGCTTATTCCATTAGACTGATTGCAAAGGGAAGATTGTCTTCCTTACATTGGAAACCATGCATTGTGCTGAATTACTGTTACAAATGCGTCAAGTTGATTACTGATTCCACCGTTTACAAGTGATAAGTATTCTTGTGTCCAGCTGACACTTTGATTTAATCTGTGGATTAAAATTTGCCCCCGGGGTGTCACGGTTGGCTATAGGAAATTGATCCCTAGGCTCTGCTGAACATGGCTCAGCCCACCCACAGGCGCGGAGTCTAACAGGCAGGTGGTATTCACCAGGAACCCCCGCAAGGAGGTATGGGCTTAGCGGCACCAAACCTGCAGGTCGTGGTCCTGTGAGTGGGTGCACAGCAGAACGGTGAGGAGGAGCCAGGTAACACTGTTAGAGATTCTGGAGCACTGGAGTACTGCACTGGAATAGTGCTGAATACACGGAGACGCAGAGGTAACTGGAGAGGACAAGCAATGAGTCACCAAGGCAGTTGCAGTTCATAGTGGTAGCGATCAGAGAACTGGAGCTGTCACGATGAAGTAAAATATAGTATAGTGGTACTAGAGCAGCAATAGTTCAATACAGCAGGATACTGAGAACAAACTGATGTGGTGAAGGTAACTCGTAGCAACCACTGATGAGACACAGTAGTAGTAGCCGCTCAGAGTGATAGCGGTGAGAGAACTGAGGCTGTCGCGATGTAGTACAGGTGAGATGGTGGTAGTAGTACTGGATCAGCAAAAGTTCAACACAGCCAGAGACTGAGAGCAGGCTGAGGTAGCGGAGGTTACTCGTAGTAACGGCTGATGAGTCACAATAGTAGCAGCGGCTCTGAGCAGTAGCGATGAGAGAACTGGAGCTGTCACGATGGAGCACACTGAAGATGGTAATAGTAGTACTGGAGCAGCAGTAGTCCAACACAGCCGGATACTGAGAGCAGATTGAAGTAGTGGGGGTAACTCGTGGTAACAGCTGATGAGTCACAGTAATGGTAGCGGCTCTGAGCAGTAGCGATGAGAGAACTGGAGCTGTCACGATGAAGCACACTGAAGATGGTAATAGTAGTACTGGAGCAACCGGATACTGAGAGCAGACTGGAGTAACGGAGGTAACCCGTGGTAACAGCTGAGGAGTCACAGGTGTAATAGCGGCTCTGAGTAGTAGTGATGAAAGAACCGGAGCTGTCACGATGAAGTACACGGGAAGATGGTAATAGTAGTACTGGAGCAGCGATGGTTCCACACAGGCCACAAACTGAGAGCAGGCTGGAATAGCGGAGATCCACAGGGTCTTTGATAATATCAGTTTGTTCAAATGATTATTTGTGACTTTTCGAAAAAAATATAATTAATGTTGAAAAACAACATTTTAAAAGACAAATTTATTCTATTTTTATTTAGAAATTTTCAAACTTTGACCAATCTCTTTGCTTTTTTCTTTACAAATCCCATTGTGCCGTAGCTGGCATGGTTTTTGTGTCAGGATAAAGTAACAATTACGTACCTGAATCGGGGAACTAACTTTTTGGCAATTACTTAAAATTATATCTTTTTTAGTTAATTCTATGCATAAAAAATGAACATCCAAAATTTTCCAGATTAAATGTCTGAGTTCATTATCTAGCGACATGTGAAAACACTACAAATTGCTCCCAATCACTATTTTCAGCTAATTAGTGATATGTAGTAGTTACCTGAGAAACAGGCTATGGGGTAGATTTATCAAACCTTGTATAAAGTAAAAGCAGAGGTGTTGCCCATAGCAACCATTTAGATTCTAGATTTCATTTTCTAGAACGTACCAGGTAAATAATAACTAGAATCTGATTGGTTGCTATGGGCAACACCTCCCCTTTTCTTGTTAGAAGGTTTGATAAATCTACACCTATGTCAAATAATTGGCAATTGTCTTTCATTTCGCTTGTTCTCACATTTTGTCTTGGAAATTGTGGTCCATTGATTTTAATACATTTTTCAATATTGAACAATTGCACAATAAAATCCCTCATCTTATGCATGCAAGATGACATTCTTTTAATTCTCTTGGCTCTAAAAGTTAACATTTATTGAGAAATATTTAAATCGCAAAAAAACATGTTATAATCAAAGTCAGCAAATATTGCTTAATTAAATTGCCACCAAGACTGACTTATGATGACGCTCTTAGAGACAGACGCTCATCAACAAAGCACCTCTGGAAGCTATTTTATAATGTTGATACCTACGTCATCACCTCGAGAAAAGGTATAAGGACGTCAGATAAGCAACGTTTTTATTTCTTGTTACCTGATTCCGTTCGTGTACAAATGTTGTTAGGCCCTAGATGGACTGGATGTTTTTCTGGCCAGCTTTCTGTAAAGTTTATATAAAACATACATTTTCCATCCACAAAATAATCAACACATTCCGGGGTCTCGGAGGGACATTCTTGAGATGTTATTACGGGATCATCCTTTTCCAGCAAGCTAGGATCCCACCGTAATTTGGGGATGTGAGGAGGTAAGGGGCGTTTAAGATAATAAAACTTAACAGCAAAAAAAATAATAAAAATAATAATATATCAGGAAACAAGTTAATTCACATTTGTACTCTGCATTAAACTTTATACTCACGCTTTGGCTCAGTTTGTTTTCCAGATTAATGACATGCAGTAAATCACAAAAATTTTGCTTTTCAACCATATGCTGTTAATATAATACATCCACAGTAAAACTGTTATTTGCTCCAGAGCTCTTTCTATAATGTTTAAATTCACATTTATAAAAGAATCTAATATTTGGCGCCTCTTGACATCTGTGATTCCATTAACTCTCGTGGGTATTTTAAGAGTCCTGTGAGGTAGCTTGGCTGATTTTCTACATTTCGAGTAAAAATGATTGGCACAATTTACGTGATAAATATCCAAGCCCTTACAAAGTGCCGCTTGATCCCAACGCAGTGGAGAGAAAACACATGGAACTCTGCGACGGTTTCGTGATCTGAAGCCTTAAAAGACCCCAAGAGTTTGGCCCACTCGTATTTTTTTTACTGGTTCCAAGAATTCATCCAGAAGTCGGGAGGTCTTACATTGGATTAGAATAAAATCTAATTAGGTATAATTAAAACTCTGCATAAATATATATCATACTATGCATGTACTTTTTATTTAACGTCTGCTAAAAAGAAAAAGAAAACTTTAAATACAATAAAATGTTCATAGTGCTAAAAATGAAACACTATAAAGCAAAATAGGGAAAAGGTTTGAAAAAAGTGACCGAATTAAATTATATAGCAGAAAATGCTGAGTTTTTATTCTTTTGCAGGTATTTGGTGATGGACCGTTTGTGTGATACGTTTCCTTGAACACTTGTCAAAATAATGATTAACCGGTCACTATGACAAACACAGTTATAACGTTTAAGTTTTAATACACTCTGGACTGACCATGCGATACTGTGGTATACATAGACCGTTTGGTGCACAAATTAATTCAAAGGAATGGTAAAAGCATTGCCTTTTCATTTAAAAATAAACTAAAATCCTGCTTCATTTGCATGAACCGGGTCATTTTAAATAAAAAAGGGCAGTATGACTTATTCCTGTTGTTAGGATCTGCTGCAATACCAGCTTCAGATGACAGGTGGCAGTGCACCATCAACACTGACAGCTGCAACTTGTGAGGGTCCGCCGCAATACCAGCTGCAGGCAGCAGGTGGCAGTGCACCATCAACACTGACAACTGCACATTCTTTTTCACTTACGTAATTAGTAGTAACCAACACTTTGCAACAGATCAAGTCAATTAGAACTAAGAGACTTCAACTGTATGCAGCCGTTATAAGGCCCTCCCTCCTACAAATGTTTGCAATAGCAAAATTGGAATTTTGTTTCTCTGCTGAGAGTTTATCTATTTATTTGTTTCAGTTTCATCCCTCAAGATTCTACCTTCTCCAACCCATCAACTTCAGCTTTGTCCCTCATGACCCATTCTCTCAGGACTAAGGGGCTTGATTGGTCTTGGTGTGCCTTTGATAGCTATCCTAGTCAAGTAGTTCTCTCCTGGGAGCAAATAACACTGTGACTCTATAAATGAACCCACCATTCTGGGCTTGACCGTATTGTTTAATAAAGACCTGTACTGTGGGTTCTCTCCTAATCATGATAACCAGATCTGTGAGCTGGTCAGCATGACTTGATCTCACCGGTGGGAGAATGGCACTTGTCAAGCACACTCATTCCCAGAGCTGAGAATGATATAGACTATTTCTAACTACCCTGCAACTGGTCTGGCTTGTATGATTTTGGGTCCCCCTCCAACATGAGGTCTCTCTAAATCATGGGAGCCAGACCTTGTAATGATCAAAGTAGATCAGCCTACTCAAAGCAAATAGTCCATGTGTTGAAAAGTACAGAGATGCTTAGGTACCCTAGTGGGAACAGTGGCTAGGGTAACAGAAACCTGGAGGAATTACCCTGAACCTCCATTGGATCTAATGAAGGCAAAAGCATGATTGAAGCAGTAGATAAATCTAGAGGAACCTGGGGTTGGTACTCTTGATCTATGAGGAAAAAGCCGACATCGACAAGCCCTACAAAGAAAATCCGAATTTCTGCAAAAAAATAAACAGACTTATCTTGAAGCGATCGCTGGAGATCTCCGATTGGATCACCATGCTGACAGCAAGTTATTTCGATTGGAGAAGTGTTGGGCACTGCAGCTTGACGTCATCGAGACGTGTGTCAATAGAAATTTAAAGAAGCAATGTTGGGTTAAGCGTTTAAACACTTAACCTTAGGGGTCCCCACATTGCCGCTTTAACTTTCTATTGACAGACGTCGCGATGACGTCAAGCTGCAATGTCCAACACTGCTCCAATCGGAATAATTTACTGTCAGCATGGTGATCCAATCGGAGATCTCCAGCGTCGGCTTCAAGGTAAGTCTGTTTATTTTCCAATCGGTTTTGCAGAAATTCAGATTTTCTTTGTAGTGCTTGTCGATGTCGGAGTAGTGGTAATCATGAAAACTATTTCCACCGCCCACCTGACCCTCTACAATTGCAACCTTATTGAAGTGGTCACAAAATATTTTTTCAGTAAAATACATGTAAATTAAATGGAACGTCATCTCCCCGTTGTCATATTTTCACGAGGCTAAAACAAGAATGTAATGTTACATATGCATAAAAACTGAAAAATAGTTTGACCAGAAGCTAGTGTCACTACATGAAGTGGTTGAAACAAGTCTACTTATGTGAAAGTCTCTCTGTTTTTTCGTGCAAAGCAACATATGAAGCGTATCATGTTGAAAAGGTGTGTAGAAAAGGTGTCCTGTTTCATTGATAGGAATGACTGGTTATAAAACACCCGTAAGACATTATGACAGCTACGCCGTTTCCTGGAATTAGTGTGACGGCCAAAAACCAGATAATTTTCCTGCCCATATTCTGTGCTACATATATTAAAAACAAACCCAGTTTATGTACGTCCTTATGTGTCTGAAAAGGGGTAAAACAATACTTAATCTAAATTCAAAAGCAAACAACTGCAGACCAGCTGCATGGCCAAACACAATGGGACACTGTTCAAATGTTAAAATACAGAATAGAAAAAGAGTTGTCTAAATGCTTTTAAATTGCATTTTGAATTATTTCTTCAAGATGAATTTGTAGGCTTAACACACGGGCCTCCAAACTTTGCTGCAGTGTCTGAATCTGAGCCAGTGCCAATCCTATGTGCTCATCTTTACTTACTATAGTACTGAAATCCTGACTTTAAATTTTTTCCGAAATTTGGTTTTTGATGTCTGCATAAACATAAAAGCAATATTAACAATAAGAAAATTGAGAATCTTTTAAAACAAGAAGAAAAGTAAGTAAAAGAACGTAAATCCTTTAAAAGAATAAAATTGAGAGATTCACCTCACATCTTTTCCCAGTCCCTGTCAATAGACACCAGTGACCAAGCTAGTCTGCTTTTCACATATAGTAGTGCTCATTCCCCTAAAGTAAGTTATCTTTACCGATACTCATTTGACCCCAGGACTTATGCACACATGAAGCTTGGAACCCAATGAGCGGTCAACTGTGGCATGACTTGATAGTACCCACTTTGAGGAGGGGCGTCATGAACCAAACCATCCACTTTGCTAAGAATGTTGGATGTAATTTTTTAAAAGGTCCAATAGCCTAAATATTCTGGGGGAAGGGACCCAGGAACTTTACTACGAACCATATAACTTCCAGTGGACAAACTATATTGAAGAAAATCCAGGATTTTCTTGACTTCATGCTCTGGGTATCCCTGTACTAGAATGGATGGGTGCTCTCAGTGTTTAGCTGCACGATGGATAGTTTAGGCTGGTTTTAGAAGGAAGGCCTAAAAGACGATTGGAATTCTCAATGAGGAGGGAAGTTGCAATCTTGCTGTGATTAGATTAATAATTACAAATACCTTATAGCGTCCAATGAATTTGGGACTCAATTTAGTAGAAAGTATTTGAAGCTTAATGTTCTTGATAGAAAGCCATAATGTAATTCATGAGCATTTTAGAACCAATGATAGGATAATGTTTTGTCTAATTTTTTTGGAATGTTTGCCACAAAAAATAAATAAACGCTGGCACCCATTTGTACCTCTGTTATCACATAATGCTTTCCAAAGTTAGGAAATTAATTGTGAAATTTGGTCAGAGACTCAGTTTTCATGACTCCCCCCCCCCCCATGTATTTTTATAAAATGATTAATAAACAAGATGGCTGATTTTTGTGTCAAAGCAATCTGTGGAGGAGGAATAAAGTGAGCCATTCTACCGATCATCAGTCAGCCCAGACTACTGAAGGACCTTATGACACTGGTAGATCTATAATAAAATTGATAAAATGGGACAGGGGATGGAATTGAAAAGGGCTTCCTTAAAACCTTTGATCTGGCACAAATGGGACAAAAATTAACATCTGTTTGAAGAATAGGCCACCGAACCAATCTACTATGTAGTCCTATGATATTTTAATACTTGGATGGCGTGCCAATTTTAAATGGAGCTTGGTTATTAATTGAGACATGAACAATTTTAAGAGAATTATAGGATGAACAGTGGTCCCGACTAGCAAAAAGTATTACAAAAACATCAGGGGGTAAATGTATCAAGCTGCGCGTTTCCGGTGGATTTGAAAAGTTGAGATGTTGCCTATAGCAACCAATCAGATTCTATGATCTTTTTGCTTTTTAAATGAATTGTAAGCCCACAAGAATCATCATAGAATGAAGTACCCACTCTAAGCAATACCTCCTTTCCTCAAAATCCCATTTTATGGCTAAGATTTCTCTGTTCCATAGTATTTTTTTTGCTTAGCCCTCCAATGGGGGCCGCACCCAAACTAAGAGTCAGGAAGGAACGAGGGCACACATGCTTGGTAATCAGATTAACCCTTGCCATGCTGTATGTCGCTCTCGGTGGTAGTCAGACTAACGATACTGACTACCCCGACAGCAACTACAATGACATGAGAATTCCAAAGACTACTACCACGACCTAAAAACAAACAAACGACTTACCATGACCCAGATGAAGTGATGTGACGACCCGATGTGTTTCCGACTGAGGAAAATGACGTCACTTCAAAATGTGACTCCTCTTAAAGCGCCGATGGACAGACCAGGCTGCCATTCATCCAATGTAAGTATTGTTTTAGGGATTAGGGTTAGTGTTAGGGGTTAGGGTTAGAAGTTAAGATGAGGGTAAGGAGTTATGGTTGCAGGCTTAAATGTTTTGATCAAAATATGAACTAATATCTCATGTTTTCATTTTGCTAGATACACACAGATATTCAGTTTTAAGGATAAGCACTGGAAACTGTCTTTTTTGTTTTGTATACATATATGGGCATTTATATTGCCACGCAGCTGATACCATATATAATATTGGATATATCGAGCGTCGGCTTGTTTTCTCTCTGATTTTTTCTTAACAGTTAGGAGTTAGGGTTAAGGTTAACCCGGCTCTGGCTTGTAAAGGTAAGGTTAACCCTAACTCCTAACACCTAACCCCTAACCCTAACTCCTAACACCTAACCCCTAACCTTAACTCCTAACCCTAACTCCTAACCTTAACTCCTAACCCTAACTCCTAACACCTAACCCCTAACCTTAACTCCTAACCCTAACTCCTAACACCTAACCCCTAACCTTAACTCCTAACACCTAACCCCTAACCTTAACTCCTAACACCTAACCCCTAACCTTAACTCCTAACCCTAACTCCTAACCTTAACTCCTAACCCTAACTCCTAACACCTAACCCCTAACCTTAACTCCTAACCCTAACTCCTAACACCTAACCCCTAACCTTAACTCCTAACACCTAACCCCTAACCTTAACTCCTAACACCTAACCCCTAACCTTAACTCCTAACCCTAACTCCTAACACCTAACCCCTAACCTTAACTCCTAACCCTAACTCCTAACACCTAACCCCTAACCTTAACTCCTAACCCTAACTCCTAGCCATAACCCCTAAAATAATACTTACATTGCATGAATGGCAGCCAGGGTCCTTCCAACGGCGCTTTAAGAGTAATCGCGTTTTGATGTGACATCATTTTCCTCAGTCGTAAGCACATTGGGTCGTCACATCACATCACTTCATCTGGGTCATGGTAAGTAAATTTTTTTTCAGGTCTTCTTATTCTTCTTCTTTTTTCAGGTTTCGGAATTCTCATGTCATAGATGTCGCTGACGGGGTACTTAGTATCGTTACATGGTACTACACCCGTCTCTCTCCCCTCCTTCCTGTGCTGCATTACTTGTAATAACTCACTACTACATATGTTGCAGTTCTGCTCCAGAAATGGATCACCTGGGTTCTATATATTTAAATAATACAGATAATCTGTGAAGTGTAAAAGCAATCTGATATGGATTAATTTGCTGGTCGACAAATTCCAGGTGGGAGGTTTAGTGCAAACAGCATTAACATTGATTTTAGGAAATCCAACCTTTATTAAGCTTAGCCTGCAGCTGTAGTCTGTCTCTTATGCTAAAAGGATATTATTATTTGAATGGTTGCATACTTTTAAGTGTATAGGAAACAATGGTGACCATTACAGCTCTGCTCTTTTATACTGGTCAGTGGGGGAAAGTGGTATGAGTCAGGGGGGGGGGGTGTGGTGATTCCATCCACAAATACCGCAGGTTGTCACGTGAGGCTGCAAAGTTCCTCTAAACCTAATGAATAAAATCACAGAGCTTGGGGAGCAGACCACACTGCCTCTACACCTCTGTGCAAAGAAGAAAGCTCTGGATAAAAGTTATTTTTCCATTGTAAATAGGCTGTGAAATGAAAAAAAAAATAGTTTAAGAGGAATGGGAAAATGTTGCATAGGGAAAATAGCCCACTGCGGCTGGGCCAGGTGGCGGCTAACATCACATGAAACACCTTGTAAAGCAATAAGGCCCATCGGGGGCATTTTGTGTGTGTTCCAGGTATTTACGACGGACTTTAAATATTTTGCGTGAATCAATCTACAGAACTATGCGCAGCTAAAATGTTATGGGGATCATATATTGAAGCATTTTAAGTGGAAGTCTAGAGAGAAACAAGAAACTAATAAGACAAGCAGACAATAAAATACATTTTGCAACCTGAGAGTTTAAATGGAAAGTTAAATCACGCACTTAAAAGTCAACGAGCACCTTTTGGAAATCGCTCCAGGTAGAACATTGCAGTCAGATGATGCTAGCTCCCTGGAATCTCATGCAAGCTATATTATAGTCTGGAGTCGCTTTAATACTAAATGGAGCTTTAAGCAGGATAAAGGTTTTCAGGGTCCTTCTCTGATTGTCAGCAGGGCCTGATTGTCCAATAGGCTGACAAGCCTGTGGCTAGGACGCAAGCCTTTCAGGCGGGGGGCAGGGGAATTTTCGGGTGTGCAAAATTGTAACAGGTAGAGGTATAAGCTGAAATTCGTTTTACAATATAACAGAATATTTGTAAGGATTTATACTTGATGTATTCCCACGAAATGAGTGACAGAAATTGCGGAATTCCTTTAAAGAGTCACGTGGAGCTGAGTTTCAAAAACATGGGAACATAAACATTGTAGGGGTGACGGAAGACGGATTTTAAATTAATGGATTGTTTGTTTCTACCTACTGCGTATTATTCTGGTGCAAGGGGCGCTATGAATCCTTATTTGTCTTTCTTGTCTACCCACCTTTGTACTTATGTATCAGTATCATTCAGGCTTTCTTGGAAAATTTTCTACAGAAAATTTGTCCCAATGCGATATCTTTAACAATTATATCAACGACTGAAAGTCCCGATCAGCATACCGCTTCATGAGTACACACCTACACGGTTTTATAGATCTGTGCTCTTCATCTGCACACTGCAGAATTGGAACGACATTGTTCCATCATTTATAGCCATTTTTAGTCCATTTATAAAATCAAATTAAACGATACGATGTGCTTTGGAATGATAAAACATGATCGTGGGAGCGTATACACTAATGCGATATCGTGTGATTGGCACGATAATCGGGTGACAAACCTATATTGTGTACCCACCTTTATGTCTCTGTTTGTCTGTATTACTCAGTATTCTTTTATTGCTGTGTTTTTTTCCCAATTGTAAAGCAGTACGGAATTTGCTTGCGCTACATAAATAAATGTTGATGATGATCTCATCTTTCCAAACCACCCTCGTGTGATGCTCTTCTTGTGTATGCCCATATTGTATTTTTTGCACTTCACTTATGACTATTCACAACTTATCTTATCTCTTTCCTCCTGATCCCTACCTCTTTTAGCTCTATTGTGTTTCCATTCTTGCCTCTTCCTACATTTATTCCCTTCTCTTGACTTCCCCCATACTTGCCTACTATGTGCCTTTTCTAATGTAAGTGCCCCATTGTCTCACTCCTCATTCCTTTTTGTCTTTATCAGTTGCCCCTCTTGTCTAGAAACTTCTATCTTTTCTCCTATCTCTGTTTCTCTATTGACTTCAATATTTTTCTCCCTTTTCATTCTTTTTTTGCAACCATCAAGCCCCATTATGGCCTGTTTAGTAGCTAAAGAAGACTTTTGAGTTCGCATGTGGGTGGATGGAAATGGGGGAAGAAAGAAGAAGGCCAGGCTCAGCTGTGAACACTTTGGTCACAACTTTAGTCATAAGATATAATTTTATGCAAAGTGGTCACAAAATACCATTTTGTATTTAACCTTTTAGCTTTTTTTATTGTCTATATATCCACCTTCACTATGAATATTCAGCTGTTTAGACTGATAACACTGTGTGCACAACACCTAACTGACAAATACAGTACGTGTTGCATAATTACTAATATATATATAAAAATTTGACTTTACCTCTTAAACTCTAACAACACAAAAAAATGTAATTCTGACATACGACAGGAATTGTGGGATAAGAAAAGACATAAATACTAATTCCAAAGGAAAGATTTTGGAAATAAACGTTCTGTTTTTCTAGCTGGTGGGAGTTTCAACCCCAATTAACTTATTTGTTTAAATTTTCACTCGGCTGACTGAGTGCTAATTCCCATGTGCTTGTTTTATTGCTATGAAAACCTATATCAAGCATTAGAAAGAAAGAAAAAGACCAGAAAAAGACTTCTTTACTAGGACATTTATCATGTGCTCCCGTTAACCTTTCTGGGAAAGCCTTGAAATCCGACAGTGTCTTGCTGGTTTTTATGACGTTACAGATGTCTCCTTTCTGTTGTGAGATCTGTTCTTACAAAGAAACAGATTCCTTATCCAAACAAAAATAAGAACAGGGAATATGCAACGAATAAGGATGTAAGTCCAGTCTTTTTTGAAATGTAAACAATCATTATATCTTTTCTTGAAATACAAATACAGTCATGCACAGACTATATCATGCCTGTTGATTAAGAGAATGCTATGTCTATCTGCTGTTTGAGGGTTTGCAATTTTTTTTTACAAATTCCTAAACAATGTAGCACATTGTTAGAACTAGAGATGCTCAGGCTCGGTTTACTCGAGAACCGAACACACCCAAACTTAGGGCTTCTGAGTACCGAGCCGAGCCGGCACGGTACTTTCGTGCACCCTGGGAATCGAAAACGAGGCAAATGTCATCGTTACGTTGTTGGATCTCGGATCTCGTGATTTTTGGATTCCTTTTTAAAATCCAACATAACGGTGGGTCGGAGGGAGGGCGGACAATCCTGCACCACTTTTCTTTTCTGCCACTGCTGTGTGCCAATGTGTCCAATCTGTGCTAGGAACTGCTTTGTGTTTGTGTCATTGCTCTGTCGCTTACCATCCTGCCAGGTCGCTGCAGTATTTGTCAGAAAGTGTATGACAATAATATTGTGATCTGTGAGGTGGTCAAAATTGACTGCAAATGACTTGAAATTAGTGTTATTGAGGTTAATAATAATGTAGGAACAAAAAAAGAGCAAAAATATGTGATTTAAGCATATTTTAGGATTTTTCCTAGAAAAATCTAAACCAAAACACACAAGGGCGGTTTTACCAAAACCAAAACCAAAACCAAAACACGAAGCTAATCCAGATCCAAAACCAAAACCAGTTCACGGGGCTGAGTGAGCTTCTCTAGTTAGAACCCTCTTCACTTATATTGTTACCAATGAACATCTACAAGTGAGGAGAGTAGAGAAGTTTAGTACTAGAGGACTGGAGTTGTCTTGAGGATTCAAGCTGCTAGGAGAGGAGGCGTTTGCAGTATTGGCACGAAGTCTAGGAGGACCCCCCTCGGGGTTGTGTGCCCACCCCCATTACGTCTTACCTTAGCATGCAGAAGGTGGATTAGGCATCCTCTGCTCCTCAGCTATTGGTTCCCTCAGTCACTCTCCCCCTCCCACCCAAAATCAGGCTGTGATTGGTCCACATCTCCATCTGTCCCCATCTAATCACAACCTCCCCTGGTGGAACTATACTGATAACCAACCAGTTACCTAGTTATACCTGATGTGATCATTGTGTGCAGTGTGTGCAGTTTTATTTAAAGAAGAATCACAAAGAGTTTATTTTCAAATATTTTTATTTCACTAACAATATGCAGAGATGCAACTGAAATATTGCTGGTGTTTTATTTATTAACCAACACTGCCAGCGCCCAGGAAACCCCAAATATCTAGGTGCAGTCAATGTAACCAATTCACCAGTATTTCTGTAATAACAGCCATTATTCTGGTCATGTTTGGGGCTCCCAGGGATCTGGTTTCATAGTTACTGATCTATAGATCCAGATGAAGGCGAAGAAAACCCCCGGAGACATTTTATTTTTCTCAGAGTGGAAAAAAATTCCTTCCTGACTCCACGTATGGCAATCGATTGTCATCCTGGATCATATATATATATATATATATATATATATATATATATATATGTATATATAACTGCATATTCTTGTATATCCCTGTAGAGAGATAAGGAGAGGGAGCCCTGCTCATAGGAGCTTACAATCTAATGAGATGAATCTGCCTTTTGGGGCTTACAATATGATTCATCTATACAGAAGGGGGAGGGAGCTCAGATTATAGGAGCCAACAATCTTATCAGATGAAACTTGCCCTTTAGGGCTTATAATATATACAGATAGACGTACCTGTACATTAGCACACAGTACAATATCATCCATATATTATAACTGGATACAATGTAGATAAATATATGATCAAGTTTTCCCCATAGAGCTCACACAATCCTGCAGCTACAATTCTGTATCATAACCTACACTTCAATACCAATACAAGGTACAATATCAAGAGAGTAAGTTTGTCCATAAATTTTTTTCACATGGAACCCTGGAACAAAGAGCTTGCAATCGAATGAGCAAAATCCTGCTGATTTATCGAATTTATAATATAGTGTAAGAATCTAACTTACTTATGCATTTGAAATGAAAGGATAAAAGCAAGAAAGGGGTGTGCTCTCGACATAAGTAGGTGCATGTTTTTGTACAAATTGGTGTGGTTTGGGTGGATCAAAGTATGGTGTAATGTGCCTCGATATTCCCATTGGAATAGTGAAGGTAAAATACTGAAATATCATGTCTTGCTGTGGAGTTCAATTTAATCCAATGTTTCAGCCAGAAGTCTTGGTCAGGACAATCCCAACTAAAACTTTGTATTAAAACTTACAATCAATACTTTTTGTTTGCAGACTCAATAATACATCTGTGCGTTTACCGCCCCCCCCCCCCCCCAACCTGGAGCATACACCTTAGCAGTCATATTGTTTCAACTCTGAGACTAGAATACCTGCTAACATTGGCACAGCTCTAGTAAAAGTTGCAGAGTCTAACGTGCCAGCGGTCTTCTCAAGGCACCCCCGCAAGGAGGTATGGGTTTTGCTGCAGGAGGCGCATAGGTCGCGGTCCTTCCACTGAGCCGTTAGTGAGGTACGAGAGAGAGGGCAGTCAGGCCAGACGAAACAGCAACATTCAAGCAGCGGAGATACACAGAGGAGAATCCAATAGGCTAAACACTTAGCTTGCAGGGTCCAAACATTGCCGCTTTAAATGAACATTCATCTAAGACGCGCAGACGTCAGACTGAAGTGCTGATGCGCTGTCCATTCGGAAACACTGCCTGTCAGACTGCCAGTGTCATGGGACATCTGGATCTTCGCATTTCAGGTAAATATGTTTTTATTGTCTTCGGTTTTTTTTCTGCAATCGTTTTTTTTTTTGTAGGACTGAAGAATGTCGGAATAGTGGTAATCGTTAATACGATTACCACTGCACCTACACACCAAACATTGCTGTTTGCATTGATATTTTCCAGTTGTGCCTAAGAATAATAAAGTATTAAACACATTTAAAGGAAAAAATCTATCCTGTTTCGTCCACACTTTTTATTTTTCTATAACTGTTCAGTAGAGATACTCAAACTGTCTGGAAATTCTCAAATCTTAGGACCATTAAAAAATCAAACAAGACGAACAGGTTCATCCATTTTCCAATCTGTTCAGCGGTGCAAATCAGCTGGAGCACATTCAAGTTAAATTTTAATTATTTTGACCGCAAACAGCAAACCTCAAACGTGAAGTGCGAATGGCAGCAAACTGAGCTACAAATTTTGAAACCACAGTTCGGATCGTGGTCTATTGATGATTGTAATGGGAACAAGTTCAGTTCCTTCACACTGGTTCAAATTTTTGAGTTCATTAGCATAGCAACCAATCAGATTCCACTATTATATTTCTATCTTAGGAAATTAGAGAAACCATCTGATTGGTTGATATCGGTCATAGCACATTTGTGCAGAAAGCATCATAATATTATATAATTGTGTTACTAAGAACTGACTGGAATGCCCAAACTTTAGCACATGCCACATTCACTGTTTATTTTCTGCAGCCTGTTAATCTCAGCAAATAAATAGTAACTGTACATTGAAATGTGCAGAAATATGTTGGGTCTGATTCATCTTCAAACACAAGTCCCTTTGCGTGTGTGTATATATATATATATATATGTTGTTGTCTCTTTCTGGGTAGTTAGATGTGTCCATGAGGTATGAGAATGATAATTGTCACTTAAATTGTGTGCTAAGTTTATTTAACTCTGACACTACTTATTGTCACTGGACAGATGCCCATGCTCCCTTCTTATATACAAATATACACAGTGGCATTGCTGCATAACAACCCTGAAGTCAAGGGTTCGATTCCTACTAGGGCCCTATCGCTGTGAAGTTCGAATGTTCTCTTTGTGTCCGTATGGGTTTCCTCTTGGTGCTCCTGTTTCATCATACACAGGGCCAGTGCTAGGGTCCATGGCGCCCAAGGCATTTTGAAAAAATCGGCGCCCCCCCCCCCGCAAAAATCGGCGCCCTCCTCCCTCCTCCCTCCTCACCCCGTCTTTCCTTACCTTGTCTCACCACCGCCGCCTCTCTGCTCCGTCTCCTCACCTCCACTCACTGACACTAGTGAGTGGAGGGGAGGAGACGGAGCAGAGAGGCGGCGGTGGTGAGCAATAGCCTTTTCCCCCCTCCCCCGTGCATCTGAATGCTGTGCGGCGGCCGTGACAGGTATGGTCAGCGGTCGCCGCACAGTTTTAAAGTAATTTACATTCTTGTGGCGCCCTCCAGAGCCCGGCGCCCTAGGCAAGTGCCTAACCTTGCCTAATGGGAGCGCCGGGCCTGATCGTACACCTTAGCAAAATGGTGGTAAGTTAACTGGAAAGTGTGCCCAGTGTGTGTGTGTGTGTTTTTTTTTTTGGGGGGGTGAGACTGTAATCCCGTTGGGCAGGGACTGAAGTGCACAATTCCATATAATTGCAGCCTCACTCTCTGCTACAAGGTAAAATGCGTTGAGTCCTATTGGTAGAAAGGAGCTATCAGCAGTAAATAATTACTATTAATATAGTATGTCTTGTATAAACATCATGCACAGTATTTTACATTTCGCTATTGCACACGTCTCAAAACATTACAAAATTGTCTACATTATGTGCTACTCATAGAGTTAATTGGGACTGCACTTTGCAGGAGGCGGTTACTGATTGCAACATTTGCAGTTCCTACATTAGTCTATATGTTGTGCATTTTGTGAATATTGAATTGATTGTTCTATTTTAAGACTGAATAAAAAAAACTTTAAAAATAAAAGGAGTTAATTTTTCGCGTTATGAGAATCAGAAACACTGCCTGGTTTAAAGTCATTATGGCATCATGTAAAAATAAGTTATTGAATAAAATGAAAGGTCATGTCCCTCCTAAGCTACTTAGAATTGGGAAAGGGACCTCAGTTCTCCTCAGGTTTTTTGGATCGCCTCACATGCCAGAAACAAGTTAACCCGTGCATGATACTCATGCATTCTAATCAAATCAAGCTACTTAAGGTGTTAAAAAGGTTCTTGTCATGCATTTGGGCCATAGCCCAGGCCTCCTCAGGGGAAGAGCGTTACTTCCCGACGTAAGCGCCCTTTTTTAACGTGGTTTTGTCCACATGTCACCACCTCATCATTCTTCTCCATCACCTCATCCTTCATTTTCATCGCCACATCTATCCAGATGTCTATCCAGACACAGGGATCTCTCTCAGCGGTCCTGAGTATCACACTCCTCTCACTCTGTCACCCCCGGCAACCACCAACCACTCCCCACTGTCACCCCCGGCAACCACCAACCACTCCCAACTGTCACTTCTCCTTCAAGAAATATATATATATTTTTTTAAAATCTTTATAAACACTTTTAACAATTAACAAATTAAATTAACAAATTAAGAACATCTTAGTATACCAAATTTCAGCCCTTTCTGATTTTTTTTCCCACACACACTAAGAATTTAGTAGGTCAGTGTATAACTCCGCCCAGCAGGTGGCGCTGCAGCTTGGTTTTATATTTTCCACACACAGACAGACTAACACACGCCACTAGACATTTATATATTAGATATGACGTCGGTCAAACTCTGAAACCAGCTGCCAGTGGGAGCAGTTATACTATAAATACCTGGTCCATGTTTCATTGTGACCTCCCGCTAAACCACCACCTTAAATTGCAGGATTATAATTAGGCTTGTCATCGTCATTTCCAAGATTTTAATTTTCCCAAAATCTTTACACAGTTATTTACACAGCTATATTCTTTTAGGAAGTTATCTTATAGAAAAAAATTAGAATTAAAAGTTCACACCATTACACTGCAATTTAGTTCTTATTTTAGATATATTAAAAAGAGTTGTGAGCATCTGAAACTTGCACCTCTTGGAACGGGGAAGGGGCAGTCTAATGTAAAACAAGTACATTATGGGCGTGTTCACGTGAATGCGGCTGAGGCAGACCGGCAGAGAGAAGAATATACCCTTGTCATGAGCCTATAGAGGTACAAATACACGATAACGATCACCGGTAGTAGCTAGATGCTTCTGATTGGCTGATTGTGAATTCACCTCTGGAGCTGATAGGTGCTTTCTGAATCGATCATGTGTATGTTGTAGGATTTTGTGGCTTATTTTTTATTAAAAGTAAGCCACAAAATTATTTTGCTACTTTAGTTCTTACGCTAGAAGGAATATTATATCTGCAGTGTATTATAAAGCCTAACAGCGAATGTGTTTATCGCTGTCAAAACTAATATTAACAAACTTTTCTTGTGCTTATGACCTGGTTGTGTGTATGCAAATGTGTGTGTATGTATGTCTGATGTAAACCTGGCGTGTATGACATACTTACCAACTCTTCCTGAATGTCAGGGAGAATCCCTGAAATAGGGGTGATCTCCCTGACTCCCTGAAGTGTCTGGCATTCTCCCTGATGCTGAGCCAGTACAAGACGTGGTTGGCTTCGCCATCTGCGGCATGATGACACAGTTCAGAAATTGGGTCCTATGTCCATGTATTGATGCCTATGGAGGTGGCCATTTTAATGGATTTAATCAAAGACTGACAGGTAAGACAACATGACTTCAGTAATGGAGACAAATGTAAAAGACACTTCAGTCTCTAGAGATTCATTAGCTACTTTTCTTTAACGCATAGTTGCCTACTCTCCCGGAATGTCTGGGAGACTCCCGCATTTCTGCGAGACCTCCCGGGAGAGCAGGGCAACCTTCCGGGTTCTCGCCCCCGCTACAGATAAGTGGCGGGGGTGGGGCTTAATGGTGCAAATATCGCGCCCTCTTAGCCCAACCCCCTGCTGCAATTGGCCAAAATTGTGTAAATCGTTTTGGGGGCGTGGTCAAAATTATGTGATTTGTCAAACCCCGCCCCCACACGCCCACCTCCCCTGGGATCTCCCTGAAGCCAACGAGGAAAAGTTGGCAAGTATGGTGTATGATACAGGTGCAGAACTGGATGAATCGTGAGATGTAAATAAGCTATTTTTATAGGTGTCTTTTTCGATTGTGAGTTACACCCAACTCAGCATCTTCCCTTACCTGTTTTTTTTGTTTTCAAACACAGCAATATGCAGAGTTATAAAAATGAGCCAATAATTTCAAAACAGTATAGGCCTCATTCATCAAGAAACGCTAAACAAACGTAATGTGTATTTTTTAAAAACGCACAAACTTTGTGTATACGCACGTCCATATTGAACAAGCGGGGGATCTGAAGATACGTCTGTTGATGAACACGGGTCTGGGTCCGCTCTGCTCAAACCAACAAGTTACTGCCGGATACGTACAATCAGGGCCATCTTAACAACATTATGGGCCCCTGGGCAAAGCAGTGCACCGGGGCCCCTATATATAAATATAGATATAGATATATAGATGTATACAGATACAGATATAGATATATAGATGTATACAGATATAGATATAGATATATAGAGATATAGATAGATGTACTTGCTCAGTGACCCTTGTAGATTTTTTTGCAGGTTTTTTTTCTTTTGCAGGACTATTTATTCTCATAAAGAGCCGTGCCTATGGGGCCCCCTTGCCCGTGGGGCCCCCGGGCAGCTGCCCATCGTGCCCAATGGAAAAGATGGCCTTGCGTACAATTCATAAGTGGAATATAAAGTCACAAAAGAACGCACAGAAAAAAAACTACTATTCAATTAACGTCACCGGTGATGTGTGAGTAATGGCACTGAGCAATGTCACTGGAGACTGGAGAGTGACAAGAACACTGCTACCCCTGTTTCTGAGTGAGCAATGGTACTGAGCAATGTCACTGGAGACTGGAGGGTGATAAGAACACTACTACCCCTGTTTCTGAGTGAGCAATGGTACTGAGCAATGTCACTGGAGACTGGAGGGTGATAAGAACACTGCTACCCCTGTTTCTGAGTGAGCAATGGCACTGAGCAATGTCACTGGGGAGTGATACAAACACTGCTACCCCTGTTTCTGTGTGAGCAATGGCACTGAGCAATGTCACTGGAGACTGGAGAGTGACAAGAACACTGCTACCCCTGTTTCTGAGTGAGCAATGGCACTGAGCAATGTCACTGGAGACTGGAGAGTGACAAGAACACTGCTACCCCTGTTTCTGTGTAAGCAATGGCACTGAGCAATGTCACTGGAGACTGGAGAGTGATAAGAACACTGCTACCCCTGTTTCTGTATGAGCAGTGGCGCTAGATCTCCTGAGGAGGGAGGTACTTATGGAATCCAAAACCCGTGAGATCCAACAACGCAACAATGACGTTTTACCTCAATTCAGATCCGAGGAAGCGGGAAAGTACCGAGTCAGCTCAGCTCGGGTACTCGGATTGGCGATGTTTGGGGGGCTTGGTTTTCGGAAAAACCAAGCCTGAGCATCTCTAATAGCAACCAATCAGATTATAGTTATCATGTATTTAGTACATTCTACAAAATGACAGCTAGAATCTGATTGGTTGCTATAGATGACAACTCCACTTTTCGAACGTGCCAGAAACTTGCAGCTAGATACGTTTATCCACTTGAATTATTATATGCCAAATAAGGTGCACCTGTATGAGTAGAAAACATCTAAATTTTGTGTTACTAAAACCCTTATTTTGACATGAAATTTGGACACTTCCCTTGGGGTGGAATTGTTTTGATTGAAAATGTTGATTATTGAAGGCTGTTCTTTCCTACGTTTTTAGGAGGTAAGAGTTACATTTTAATGATTTTCCCAGAATAGCCTCAACAATTTCTTTGTGCTTAAGTTTCTTTAACGCTTTGCAAAAATGTTGCATATTCCAGATTGTAGAAGCGATATTCCGTGTATTAGAGTCTATATAAATAGATCTGTTGGGAAAAGGTTACAGCCGTATAGGAGGACTCAAACAGAATTGCTTTGGACACCATCACGTTTAATCTAGGTTGAGGGAAAAATCGCAGAAAGTTTTAAATGGATAGCCTCAGGCAACGAGGGAAAAATGATTACTGCAAACTTTTATCTTCTCTCTGAATGTAGAAAACAGAGACATCAATGGTGGTTTTACAAACGCACACATAAATAGCTCGCTTCAATTAAAAAAGTATCTTCAAATGGATCAAATGATTTCCATGACGTCGCTGTCCCTTAAATTGCTTCCATATGTCTTGAGCGAGTTTTAGGGTCCTAACTCAATACGAGTGAGTGAAAACAAAAATATCAAAGTGCCACTGTGAAAGGACATGTCTACAACTTGTTTTATTCTTGTTTTACTCAGTTCAAATGCTATAAATGGACTTTGCGGTTGCTTTTGCATTCTGCTTTCCACCGAAATGTCATTGGTTGATGGCTACGGAAGGCAACAAGGTCCACCCAAGCATTGACGACAAAACCAGGCACCATTAGCGCGGGAGTTGTCTGTTATTGGTTAGAGATAATTACAGATAAGCTGTCATTTTCTGACCGCAAACTCAACTCAATCAATTAAAAAAACTGCACGAACCAGCACCGTATTTAATCACTTCCAGGCAGAGTAAAATTACCCATTAAGTTGTAAGAAATACTAATGCTTCTATTTTCCAGTCAGACCAATTAACCCAAAATCTGTGAGCAGTTGAACATATATTTACTTATCTGATTAGCCAGCGGAGAATTTTATTATTTTTTTTTTTTTCACAAGCTGAAAACTTTTTGCAATACAAATGATATTTAGAACGTTGAGCTACCGCATCGCATCTATGGAATATGCCTCATTTTTCGAATACATTATTTTTTTGTCAATACTTCTCCATATTGTCAGTGAACATTATGGAGCAGGGAAAAAGTTTTAGTGAAATATATATGCTTTCGTGTTGCTGACATCCACTGTTTAATGTAACATATGGTAGACTGGTTTGGATACTACTGACTTTTCCAGACGTGGATAGAAATATTTACACACCAGGTTTTCAACACTTTAATCTACGTGTTACATCTATGGGCATATACAGATTAAATTTAAAAAAAAAAAAAATCAAGCTGTATCTTGGTTAAATTTAGCAGAAATGTGAGTGAAACTGGATTTCCATGTGTAGCGATTTTTCTCTCAAAAATCCCCGTAATTAGTACAGTGTTAACCATTATTGAAATGAATGGAAATAGAAATGGGCCAGAACATTCAATAATAAAAAAAAAAATAATAAAAAAATAATTTGCACATTATGGATGCTGGAAAGGTCAGCACGGAATACAAAAAAAAAAAGGTTTTATTTATGTTATTTTTCTTCGACTAGACATTCTCTCACTCACTTGCTTATTTAACATAGTTTCCAAAGCTTGCATAAAAAAAGAGGGATTTGTAGCAGACGATAGAAATGTTTCAGATTAATTTCAGGATACAGAGGGGGCGTATCTAGATGTATACAATTTAATTTACTATTGCTCTGAGCTGCCAATCATTGGAAATACTTTTTACTGTCAACTTTATGAAAATGTCCATCTGTGGTTTACCCTGTATCAGACGTGACGGGAACAGTTGTTTCAATGCGGATGGTATGAAACTAAATTGGCATAATAGACATTTTCTAAATTCCTCTTTTTCTCATTGAGACAAGTGCTCAATTAGTAGAGATATTCAAACTTATTAGTATGTAAGTATAGTCTCATATTTGGTACGCTTACTCCTCTATTTGTTTGCTTAAGAATGTTATTACTATCTTTGTAGTGTGCGATTAAGGGGTGTTAAGTCAGGAAAGTGATCACATGACTCTGTGACTCTACTTAACCAATAGACAGAGGTTGTGTCCGCCAGTGTTAGCCTGTTTTTAGGTGTTTAGGAAGTGTGGGTTTGTTCTAGGTGAGGTTTATTGCAGGTGTATATACAGATTTATATAGCATAGTAAGAGGTGAACAGGAGAAGAACATTTCTACCTGGAAACACAGCGACATGAGGACAATCACCTGTGAATCCTATTATCCTCCACCTTGTGCACTGACCAGATGTACCCTGCTGAAATATTTCTAAACCTTGTTTCTAAACCTTGCTTCTTACAGCTGCAGTTTTATTATGACTTGTTGGTTTATTCGGTTGTTTGTACTCCCACCTTCAAATCACACCTGCTGCTCCACTTACCCTGACTCTCTAAAGGTCTCCCCAGCTCCCCTTAGCCCAGTGACCATACACAGCCGCCTCACGGCTCCTTCCATTATGCCTAATGTTATAGAGGCCCTCATCTGTCCTGCCAAATGTCACTGTAAAGTCTAACTGTGTTTTACTCACCCATCCCTCATCTCTACTGTCCTAACTACTCTCCATTCCCTTGCTGATCCTATCACTTTTTTTCCACCACTTTTCTCTTCTGCTACTTCTGAATTATTTCCCCTCACTTTCTCCTTTATGGCTGTTACCTGAACTCATTTCTACACTCTCACCATCCTTTCTTTCTGTCATACTTTCCATACCCTATTTTCACGCTTATCTCTAGCCTTAACATGATTTGCTCCTCTCTCACTCCTGTCCTCTCTCTCTATCCTCCTGTTTATCTTGGTTCTCCCCTCTCCCTTCCATTCATCCTCCCTATCTCTCTCTTCTCTCCTCTGCTCCCCTGGTCTGACTTTCTGCCCCCTCCCTCATCTCTCCTTCTCTCCTCCTATCCCCCCTCACCCTCTCTTCCTTTAGTCCCCTAGTTGCTAGCCTCTTTGCTTTCTTCTGTCACTACCGATCCACTCCCTCTTCTTCCCTCCCAAAATCTATTCCCTTGTATCACTATTTCCTTCTCCTACCTCTCCCTCTTCCATCCATACCCCTCCAAATCAGCTACTTCTCCACTCCTCTCCCAACAGCTGTTCCCCTTCCTTGCATCCACTGCTTGGTGATGGATCCCCTCCTAGTTCTTTTCTCGTCCAATTCCAGCCCTCTCTCTCTGTCACTTTATTCACTCAAAATCATGCCTACCCGTGCAGTCTAGCAATCCAAACTACCTCGTCCACATCTCTAGTCTTCCCTCTCTTCCTCTATCCTGTGGTGTCTGGAATGCCAGGTCAGTCTGTATTAAATAGGCCTCTATCCATGATCTCTTAATCTCCTTCAACCTGCTTGCCATCACTGAAACCTGGCTAGCTGGTTCTCTTGAGAACTTTACCTCTCCGGCTGCTCTCTCTTTCAGAGGTGGGTCCTTTTTCCGAAACACACAGACCTGGGAGCTAGCAAAGTGGTGGTGTTGGAATACTTTTTTGCCACCTTCAACTCCCCCCTCCCCTCCCACACTCCCCTACCAACCCTTTGCTATCAACTTTGCTACCCCATCACCTACAAAATTGAGACAATATGTTATGAAATCTTTTCCCATCACTCCCTTCTCACCCTATCCTCTCTTCTCACCCTCAATACCCACTTTAACCCTCTCCCTCCATCCTCTGTGGACCCCTGCTCCCCACTGTCATCCCCACTTGCTAGTCCACCCTCCTTCTCTTCCTTCACTCCGGTATTTGCAAATGACATCTGAACCCTTCTATCCTCCTCATCTGCCTCCACCTGCCCACTTGACCCCATACCGTTCCACTTCTTCTGCTCCCTCTCTCTTGAGGCTTGTTCCCACCTTGTCCATCTCATTTACCTATCCCTCTCCTCTGGAATCTTCCCCTCCTCCTTTAAACATGTTCTCATCTACCCAATACTCAAAAAAAACCCTTGTCCCTGCCTCGCTCTCTCTAATTACCACCCCATCTCCTGCCTTAATTTTCCCCAAACTTCTCAAACGGATTCTACAACTGTTTCACCTCCTTTCTCTGATATCACTCACGTCTTTCCCCACTCCAATCTGGTTTTCGCTCCCTCCACTCCACTCCACCAAAACTGCCCACACTTAGGTCATTAATGAACTTCTATTCGATAAATCTCTATTTTTCATCCCCTGACCTCTCCCCTTCACTTATGTCTCATGTCTCCTGCTTTCTCTCAACCATCTCAGCTTGGAGGTCCCAGCGCTTTTTTAAAATCAATATTTTTAAGACTGAACAAATCATCACCACCCTCCCTTCAGGGTTCCCCTACCTCCCCCTCTCTTTTTCTGTTGATAACACTACCCTCCTTTCTGTCCCTCAAGTCCACTGTCTAGGGGTCATCCTCGACTCCTCCCTCTCATTCAAACATCACATTCTGTCCCTCTCAAAATTCTGCTACTTCCAACCCAGATATGGGCCTTTCTCACCATGAAAGCCACCAAACTCTTATTCACTACCTTGTAATCTCTCACCTTGATTACTCTAACCTTCTCTCTGGCCTAACCAAATCTTGCCCCTCTTAAGTCTATTCTCAATGCTGCTGTCTGCCTTAATTTCCACTACTGCCACTCGATCTCTGCTGTCCCTCTCTGCCAATAGCTACATTGACTGACCATGGCCTACATAATTAAATTTAAACTCCTCATACTCACCTACAAAGCTCTCAACCAATCCAAACTCATTCCTTGAAGCCACCTCCGATCTGCCAATAACCGCCACCTCACTACTTTACTGATTACCTCTTCCCACTCCCGGCTCTAGGACTTCTCCCATGCTGCTCCACAGCTGTGGCTCGATCTCCCATGCCCTATAAGGTTAGCCTTTTCGCCAAAGCTTCAAGTGTGCCCTTAAGACTCAGTTCTTTTTACAAAGCTATCAGTCTTCTTCCTAACTCCATTGTCTCGATTTTCCCCCCAACTCCCTCAATACCACACTATTTGTGTCCTTCCCTTTCCTTTAGCATGTAAGCTCACATTAAAAGCAGGACCCACTTTCCTTGTCTTCTCCTTCTAATATTCCATTACCCTCTGTACCTCTAGGCTGCTTCCCTAGCCCTGTTTTCTTGAGCTCAGGCCGACTTCACCTTGGTTATTACCATCACTCTAACTCACTGTCCAATAAATAATTTGATCTTCATTACCACGTTATCTGCACATTATTTGTTTATACAGTATGCATGGCCTTTGTAATTTGTTTTTCATGTATCATGTAATGTGTTATGGATCTTTGCGTTCTGTATATATCATGTATGGCGCTGCAGAGCTTTTGTGGTGTGTTATAAGTAGAAGATAAAAATAAAAACAATTATCAAGTGGCTATAATTATCCGATCCACAGTCCGCATGGAGATAACAAAGTTCCCCAATTATATAGAGAATGCCCAAGGTATAATATCTGGTACACTCCTTCCCAAGAAGGAGGGCAAGGGCAAGTGTTGCCCTTGCCAAAAAACAAATGCTAAAGAGGTAAAAAGGTAGAACAGTCAATTGTTCTGAGCTTTACAAATGTCCTGACAATTTTCTCTGACTTCCTGCTAGTTTCGTCAGAGGGTTTATCGGGTGATGCAATCCAATAGGTATTTTTATTCCTACCAGCCAATAAATAAATCAATTGGTTTGTAGGATAATAAATATAATTCTACCCCCCCCCCCCCTCTTTGTCCCAATTTCTCACTTTTTAGTCACTGAGTATTGTAATAAATCCAAAACCCATTGTGACTGTACTTGTTAGTACCCATATAGGTGTTCAGATGCCCAGGCATGACATTGCTTTACAATGCACTGTCTGGCACAAAACCATTGTTTTCCACACTGTCCTTAGTACTATTTTCACATATTGCTTAAATCCGCCCTTAAAGTTATAGCAGCGTATGTTAATACCAAGTAATTTTCAGAAGTGAAGAGCACTTACATTTGTGCTCACCTTGAAGCAGACATCTCCCACGGTTAGGAACTTGAAAATCAACTTTTGCCTTCTTTATTTGGGATTGTGGTCAGACTCCAGACCAGCGACCAACCAACCGATAAATCATTTGCGCAAAAAAGTATTTTTTTTATTTTTTTCTTCAAATAAATAAAAAGATAATATCACTTTTCACTGTTTATTGCAATGTAAAATCTGCATGTAATTGGGGTGTGGATAGGTTCAGATTTGGACCACAACCATCAGTCCGAAACTCCCAAATGATATCTCCTTACGCAGTCGGTTATGAGGAGGGTGAGGACCAGTTTAGGACTAGGACAAGAGACCCCTTGTTTCAAAGAGGAGATTCTCCTCTTTCAATGGAGAAAGAAATAAAAAGACATGAAGATGCAGAACAAAATACTAACCATGATGGAATAGCTTTAATCATTATCAGCCTTAACTTTAACCATTTACTGACCAGAACATTCACCTGAGATCTAATTCATGCCTAAGTGCTTAGTTCACGCTTTAAAACTATATTGACCACCGGTAAAGCAATAATCTTACATCTCCAAATGAAACACTAAAAGGACCTCTCACCCTGTGTACTTTGTACTATTAGAAATGTATAGAAAAAAAAGCATCTTACTTTGACTTTCATTGGCTTCTTGAGCAAAGTTAATACATTCTACTTTTGGAATACAGGTTTTGCTTTTTTACAGAATTGTATTTATTTATTTTATGCTTCCTAATATTAGACATGGTAAACAGTTCAATCAAACTGAGGTATTTAAGCGAACAAATTAGGCATTCCCGTACTGTGCATGTGTACCTAAATGCGGCCATATTTAGACATAAGTGTATCGTAGACTCCCGGGGGTAAATTGATCAAGCTGAGAGTTTTCCGGCGGGTTTGAAAAGTGGAGATGTTGCCTATAGCAACCAATCAGATTCTAGCTATCATTTTGTAGAATATACTAAATAAATAACAGCTAGAATCTGATTGGTTTTTCAAACACGCCAGAAAATTCTTAACTTGAAACATTTTTCCCCCGGGCCCTTATATTTGGAGAGACGGGTCAGGGATGCTTATGTGTAAATTGAGTACAGTGTTGAGATGCAAATCATCTTTGCAATGGACATATCTATACACTAGATTACAAGTCGAACATATGTTAACATATGCGCAGCTCCAGACCTAATTTTTTGGCAAGCTCTAAATGAGATTTTTATTGTGTAGAGAGAAATGTGTTCACATAAATGTGGCCAAATTCTTAAAAAAAAATATATTCGAGCCACCTAAGGTATAAAATTTCTCTAATCCCTTGCCAGCTAAAGGGATGTAAATGGGAAACGCTGGAGTAGGGCATTTTGGTCTGGACTAAATGGGACATACTGGGAAATCTGGGTAGCATGAGGAAAGTTAAAAATAATATTGGTTATAGGTTTTAACTGATCACATCCCAGCGTGCCTTGCAGACCTAGGTTGCCTATTTTTTGCTTCATTTGGGACCTCCTTACATTTTAAATGTTGATCTTGAAAGAAAGACTTATTTAAAACGCTCTGTCTAAACTTGTAAGTAATAACTTTTTTGATTGACAAAAGTAATAGAAATCCACTTAAACCTTTTTTTTCAAAGTTAATGGGCTTAGAATTGAAAAAATAAAAACAAACAAAAAAAACATGGGTTTGTGTTTAGATTGGCATCGCTGGTCCCCATGGCTCAGCCACAAGGCGGTGAATCAAATCTGACACCTTCGTAAAAACAAGTCATTTTATCTTCTTAATCTTTTTTTTTTTTACCAGGGTATATTTAGCTAAGAATGTGATGTTGTTGGAGACACCATCTGAAAGAGGTATTTACTTTTCAGGCAGGGCAGTGAAGTTTCTGGCTTTGGTACAAGTAGATGTTTCTTATGGTAAATAAAGATATCACCTATAAATGTATAAAATTGACAATTGTTACTTTTTTCCGAAGCATCCCCAGCTTAGACAGAGTAAGAAAGTACTAAACTAGTATGGTCATGGGTTCGATTCCAATCCATTTTGCATACAACTGTAAGGAACATGCATGTAGGGAGATAACTGGGGCTAGGAGGCGGAGTTAGGAGTTGGGGGCCACTGTTATTTTACTCATAGTGATTGACAAGGGAGCCTGTTGCTATAAAGACATTACTGCTTTTGCAAAATGTAATAATAATCCTATTCAGGGGTGTGTTTATGTAGGACTGTTAGATATATTACGGTTTCTTGAATGTACAGAAAACAGAGCACTTAAAAAGTAATAAGTGTTATTTATTTATTTTACCAAACTACATAAAAACGAAATTTTTAGTTTTAGGTGGAGTTATCTTTTAAAGGAAGTGCGAGGCAGGGATGAGGAGTTGATGTGCTCAGGATTAGCCACCAAAATCAGGACTATCCCACCAAAATCAAGAAAATTGCTACTTGTCTGTATCATGGAATATTGTAACAAATGTTTGTAAAAGAACAGGTAGTATTCACTTCCTAGAAAGCCGAGCAATGAGTGAACACTCTAGGCCACTCTCCCGCCAACAGCATGATCATCATCAGCAGCACGGACCTTCAGGCATCAGCAAAAGATACACCTACTGACAGGTGTATCAGTGATTCCTTGCAGATCTGTATCTGACCGCATTTCAATGAACACGCCCTTTTTGTACCAAAACTGCAATTGTACACCCCTTCCCTCGCCCGTTCCACCTCTCTAGCCATAAGAAGGCACAAGTGTCAGATAGTCAGGACTCTGCATTAGTGCGTTATCTTTGTGAGCATGTGCAGTGCAAGTTTGCATAATTTATGCTATGCAAACTGGCTCAAGTTCAACTAATCATCATACCCTTAATCTTCATTTCTTGACCAGAGGGTTTTCCCCTTCATGAGTTGCATCCATTTAGTTGAAAATAAGTTTATTTTTTTTGTTTACCAAAGAACATTCTTTCTTGTGTTTCTCTGTAGAAATAGGTCTTTTTTTTATCGTATTAGAATAAGTGTCTTTTTTTAGTCTGTTATATAAGGAAAAATAGGTAAGATTATACATTTTGTTTGAGTGTCTTCCTTTCTTCCAACACTATATATTTCATTGTGGACAGGATCTAAATAGAGCTACTAATAGATTAAGTTCACATAGATCCAAGAGCGATAGCAGACAAGAGAGCTCTGAGGGTAAATGTATCAAGCTGCGAGTTTCTGGCGGGTTTGAAAAGTGGAGATGTTGCCTATAGCAACCAATCAGATTCTAGCTGTCATTTATTTAGTACATTCTATAATATGACAGCTAGAATCTGATTGGTTGCTATAGACAACATCTCCACTTTTCAAACCCACCGGAAACTTGATAAGTTATTTACAGTAAGGGCGTGCTAAACTTAAGGGCGCACAGCCACATCTGACTCAAGCTCTGGGCCTCTCAAAGTTACTTGTCGTCCCACCGTATCTCTTGCTCCAGCTACAGGGCTAGTCTAAGTCCTGATCAGTAGTGATGACAGTCTCGTATGCATGCTATAACATGTGTTTACAAACAGGAGCAACTGTGAAAATGTATTTTATGTTCAGTAGACATTAAGAACATCCTAATAAATGTATTTCATGGGCTGGGGGGATAAAAAAAACCCCAATATTTTTTTACTCTTTTAGATATATCAATGCCTATATTATTAACAGGTGACATTCATTCAATAGTTTTATTTTTCTTCCTCTGTGCTCTCTTTTGAGAATTTATATTCTACATAGGTATTGGACGTATTCTGCAGCGTCCTGCGCATAAGACCACAGCAGACCTACAGCCAAATTAATCAGCGCACGTATCTTCAGGTCCGTTCCTTGATGAATTTGGGAGTGCTCAAAGCCGATTTACCTGCTTTTTAAAACAAACGCACGTTGTACTCGGTATGCGTGCCCTGATGAATCAGCCCCTGTATTTGCAAATTCGCCTTTTGTGGACAGAATATGGATGATGACAGTCATTCAATTCTGCGTGTTTGTGGTTAGAGTAGAACTTTGAACCCTTCAGCCAAATTCCACTGGTGAAACGAGGCAACAAATTGCCAAACAGTCTTGAAAATTTTGCCCGTCTCTGGTTGATCAGGAACCAAAGTCAATGGATCGTGGCACAGGAGCTAATGGTTACTGTGCCCCCAGAAGTGGACGGACGCTATTGTCTGCCTGCCATGTTAAAACAACAGAGCAGGGTTAACCAACCACAACTACGCTGTTTTACTATATGGCGTGTAGTCACTCGCCGCCACCAATAATGTTACTCGATGTCAGAAGTTGGATAATAGACGCAGTATTACGGTACTTATTTATCTTTGTGGAATGAACTGTTATTTGTCTGTATCTTTATGAAAGGGATTGTGTACTACATAATGACTGCCTGTGTGTCAGCTCTTTCTTCTCCAGCCAGGCTCCTTTTAACTTTGGCAGAAATTGTGTTTTCCTTGTCATCATCTCTGTCCATTTTTTTCTTGTTCGCTGCTACAATGCCAGTAACTTTCTTTCAGTAACGTTAAGGTATAAAGAAGAGGCGCTCCGGTTTATTTAGTTGTCATGTCAGTGGTGCCTACTCTTTCTCTCACTTTAGCCATAACAGAACTTTTAAAGTTTTAAAAGTATCAGGGAATACATTTAAATACAGCTATAAATTATAGTAATTTCTGAGTTTTGCATTTGCTGACACTGGTAATTCGCCCCTTTATTAAATACAAAAAATGGATACAGTAAGTATCCAATGATGTACACTACAAACAAGGTATCTAGAGCCGCATCATTGATTAGGCAACCTAGGATCTTGCATAGGGCCCAGTGGGGACTAAATGTACAGATTACTTTAATCTGCTGTTGTTGTTTCCCCCCCGATGAACCGGTATCTTGCCTAGAGCCCAATGACGTCTTACTCAGGCTTTTAATCCTCCACCTAGTAATACTAGAAGGAAGTAATACTGTTTTGTACTTGCCCTTAGATTTGCTCTCATTCAAGATGGCCGTGATTGCCTCATGAAGATTTCGTCTTGGATCTCTGTTATGAACTTGCCCTTATAATAGCCCTTATCCAAAATGTCCGGGACTGTCTCATTAAGATTCCATCTTGGATCTCATTTCCTGTTTGGGCCTAGAAAAGGCACTTCCTGTTATGAAGACTTTACTCGAGTATTGTGTTTGTATCTGAACCAGATGCTTCCACAGAACCTTGCTCCCACAGAACCTTGCTCCCACAGAACCTTGCTCCTTTGGGATTTGGACTACAATTACTTGATACTTCTACAAGACCTTTATCTTCTTGAGACTTTGGACTTTTCTTGTTGGACACTTGAAGATTTATTTATATATCAAAATAAATCCTGTTTATTACAGAAATACCTGGCTTTTGGGCTCCGTTTGTGATACCAGAAGTGTAACAAATACTTATGCGGTCATTGCCGTGGAGTGCTGGAAGACTCGGTAGACAGTGGATTTCCTACATCTGATTGTCCAGTGTGGTGCTACAGGGTGGATCGCTGCAGGACCAGGAGAGGGAAGAGGGTTGGTAATCTGATATATATATATATATCAATAAAAATACAATTTGAAAGTTGTCACATGATGTTATTGGACTAAAAAGTATGAAGGAGATAGGTGAAGATGAGTATGGATGAAGAGATGTGCACTGAATATAAGATGAGTACAAAGGCATACAGTGGTAAAGAAAGTATATAGTAATCCGGTGTGTTTAACTACACTGTAAATATTGAATAGGAAAGTATGTGGGTGACCTAAATGTGGAGGGAATGTGAAAAAAATCACTAGGAAGTTAGGATGTGTGAGTAGGTTAATGTATCTTAGGGTAGCTTGATAGATTAGTGGGATTGTGTGCCTTGTGCAAGTTTATAATATAGTATTATAATTATAAGAAAGGAGGTGATCCACAAGAGATATGAAGCAGAGGAGTTCTTGATTTCCTCTGGGAATTATTTTGTAAAAATGAATGGACCAGTAAAAATCCAATCTAACCTGCACCCCCAAAAATGCTTATAAAAATAATACTGACGCATACACCTCAAAGCCGGGGGTTCATCCAGTCGCACAGTTACTCGAAGACAGCTCCTGAGAGAAGAGAAGAGACGTTGATGTGTGCTGGGCCTACCATCAAGGGGCACATAGCAAAACCAAAGGGTTTTATGGTGTATCTTGCATGTGGTTCAGCAACAATCTAATAGAACTATACTAAATGGAGCTCTTTGCAAGCAGATTTACTAAAACTATCCTAGAAACTAGGTGAGTCCTCCAACAAGAATATTTTACTGCTCATGAGCACAACGAGGTTTCCTGTGCTAGTACATCACCAAGTCCCGGACTCCTCTACGATCCTGATCACACGAGGGTCCCAACTACAAACTTTGGACTGGGCAGCTCTTCCACCCTTCCTGATGCAAGTATAAGCCCCTGCTGTCTAGCTGCCTGTGTTCTGAGGCCTGGCACTGCATGCTATCACTATCTAATTGGGCCTTATTACCCCTGCCATCTAGGAAAGGTTGCCACATCTGGATCGCTGCTACACCTGGGCCCCTGCATCATCATGGCCCATCTATTCCTCTGTACCATCTTAGCCTCAGTTATCTGCACCTCGCTTACTGTCCCACTTGCGCCTATAGTCTTTCATTGCCCCCTCCCTTTAGAATGTAAGGTCTCACTGGCAGAGCTCTCTACCCTACGTCTCATGCCCACTCTCTGGGCCTGAGTCATTAAGGAAAGTAAGGCAAGAAAAAGGAGTAAATGTTCTCCAGGACAAACCATGTTACAATGGAAGGGGTGCAAATTAATTTATTATTTTGCACATAAGATAAATACTGGCTGTTTTTTCATCTAGCACACAAATACTTGATAGCTTTATTTTTACACTGAAAATTAAAGTTGAACTAGGATATGTCCTACCCCAACTATAAATATGTGCATACATTTTAAATTTACCTCCCCCTCCAATGCAACATGGTTTTGCCCAGATTCAAAGTTACTCCTTTTTTATGCTTTGCTCTCCTTAATGACTCAGGCCCTCTGTCTTCCCTGTTTGTTTGAATTGTCTTTGTCTGCCTGGTGATTTGTTCTGCTAATTGCATGCATGTCTTTATTATTCTGCTTATCTGTACCCACTGTTATATCTATTGTTCTCATGTTTTTTTTACTGTTCTTAAAGTTCATGGTTGTTCTTATTGTTCTCATGCACGATCTGTATTGTCTGTATGTCGCTGCGGACACTTCGAGGAGTCTTAGAAATAAAAGATAATAATAATAATAAACTCTAGAAGTTGTAACTACCCATCCACCTCAGCGACTCATCAACATCATCATGGTCCCCTACCCGCTCATCCCTGAGGCCTATTACCTCCTCGGCTCCCGACCCGCCTCCCATCAATGGGCTCCCAGTCCCTTCGGAATCAGGAACAGCTTCCTGGTGCAGAGCTGCTGACTGGTCTTCACAGCTAGAGCCTTTCTCGGTAATTACTATGGCTACCCCAGCATCCTACTCTGGTTGTTTGTCCCTCCTTCTTCCATGTCTTCCTTCACTGTTTATATTGCCTCCAGCATTGCCTGGAAGTCTGAGCGTGGTGACTGCACCAGGGCAAGGAATGTGTGCCCTGGATTAGGGGGAGAACTCCATGTCACTATAGAGAACCCAAGAGAGAGGGGGACACTTCGCATGGAAGAGACCCTGGAGTGAGGATTGCTACAAGTGGTATTGTAGGTATGATAGCTATATTGTCAGAGCCTGAGGCTGGGAGTACACAGAGTGAAGTGTCAGAGCCCACAGGAGACATCATCCCCGCAGAGGAGGGGTGAGCTGCAGTTGAGAGTTAAACAGCGTGTGTCAGAGCTGCATGGAGGAGAAGCTGCCTGCCTGTAAGCATCCATGTGAGTGTCCCTGCAGAGAAGGGTGGTCTGCAAGACATGTGATTTATGTTATATAACATCTGGATAACATTAAGAACTGTGCAGGAGGAGTAATGAGATATATTTGCAACCATATTCTTATTGCTCATTAAGAACTGTGCTGGAGAGAGTGAGGAGCTGTATATTTATTTCTTTATTGCTGCAACCATTATGATTATCCTGCTGGAGGAAGAGGAGTGTAAATAAATAGTTCAGTTTATCATAGAGATGGTCTGGTGCCCAAATTATTGAATTTTATTACACTGCATCACAAAGGGACATCACCTGTGTCCCACTAATTACAAAGAAACACCTGCATGTGCAGGGACCCCCTGATCATTTACACCCATGCCCCTCAGCTAGCCAGGGCTTGAGAAGGAGGTGCACTGTGTACCCTTTGCACCCCACACTACACACTGTGACAGGGGATTACATAAAGAGAAAATAATCCCCTTCCCAAAAACACATGAATATCTCACTACGCCATCTCCCCACTGGTTACTGACATAAAAATATAACTTGAAACATGTACTATATATTGCAGATTCAGAATTCACTAGTGAGAAGGAAGAAGGGGCAGAAAAATTGATAAATAGAATGGAGCAGGGGTAAGGGGTGTGAGAGAAGCAGGGGGTGAGGGGATGTGAGAGAAGCAGGGTGTGAGGGGGTGTGAGAGAAGCAGGAGGTAAGGGGGTGTGAGAGAAGCAGGAGGTAAGGGGGTGTGAGAGAAGCAGGGGGTGAGGTGGTGTGGGAGAAGCAGGGGGTGTGGGGGTGTGAGAGAAGCAGATGGTAAGGGGATGTGAGAGAAGCAGGGGGTGAGGGGGTGTGAGAGAAGTAGGGGGTGAGGGGGTGTGAGAGAAGCAGGAGGTAAGTGGGTGTGAGAGAAGCAGGGGGTGAGGGGGTGTGGGAGAAGCAGGGGGTGAGGGGATGTGAGAGAAGCAGGGGGTGAGGGGGTGTGGGAGAAGCAGGGGGTGTGGGGGTATGAGAGAAGCAGGGGGTGAGGGGGTATGGGAGAAGCAGGGGGTGTGGGGGTGTGAGAGAAGCAGGGTGTGAGGGGGTGTGAGAGAAGCAGGGGGTGTGGGGGTGTGAGAGAAGCAGGGGGTGAGGGGGTGTGGGAGAAGCAGGAGGTAAGGGGGTGTGAGAGAAGCAGAGGGTGAGGGGGTGTGGGAGAAGCAGGGGGTGAGGGGGTGTGAGAGAAGCAGGGGGTGAGGGTGTGAGAGAAGCAGGGGGTGAGGGGGTGTGAGAGAAGCAGGGGGTGAGGGGGTGTGGGAGAAGCAGATGGTAAGGGGATGTGAGAGAAGCAGGGGGTGAGGGGGTGTGAGAGAAGCAGGAGGTAAGGGGGTGTGAGAGAAGCAGGGGGTGAGGGAGGGGTGGGAGGGGTGGGAGAAGCAGGGGGTGTGGGGGTGTGAGAGAAGTAGGGTGTGAGGGGGTGTGAGAGAAGCAGGAGGTAAGGGGGTGTGAGAGAAGCAGGGGGTGAGGTGGTGTGGGAGAAGCAGGGGGTGTGGGGGTGTGAGAGAAGCAGATGGTAAGGGGATGTGAGAGAAGCAGGGGGTGAGGGGGTGTGAGAGAAGTAGGGGGTGAGGGGGTGTGAGAGAAGCAGGAGGTAAGTGGGTGTGAGAGAAGCAGGGGGTGAGGGGGTGTGGGAGAAGCAGGGGGTGAGGGGGTGTGAGAGAAGCAGGGGGTGAGGGGGTGTGGGAGAAGCAGGGGGTGTTGGGGTATGAGAGAAGCAGGGGGTGAGGGGGTGTGGGAGAAGCAGGGGGTGTGGGGGTGTGAGAGAAGCAGGGTGTGAGGGGGTGTGAGAGAAGCAGGGGGTGTGGGGGTGTGAGAGAAACAGGTGGTAAGGGGGTGTGAGAGAAGCAGGAGGTGAGTGGCTGTGAGAGAAGCAGGGGGTGACGGGGTGTGAGAGAAGCAGGGGGTAAGGGGATGTGAGATAAGCAGGGGGTGAGAGGATGTGAGAGAAGCAGGGGGTAAGGGGATGTGAGAGAAGCAGGGGGTGAGGGGATGTGAGAGAAGCAGGGGGTAAGGGGGGTGTGAGAGAAGCAGGGGGTAAGGGAATGTTAGCAAAGCAGGGGTGAGGTAGTGTGAGAGAAGTAGGGGGTAAGGGGGTAAGAGAAGCAGAGTGTGAGGCACAGAGAAGAGCAGGTGGGAAAGGACAGGGGGGTACCTGGGATGAAGATAAGGACACATGGGGAGAGTGGACAGAGAAAGGAAACAGATAACAGAAAGATGAAGGGTTGTATGGAAGATATAAGGGAGAAGTGAAGAAACACAGGGAAGATATTATGGAATGTTATATTATACTTTAATGGATATTATGGATATGAGGGGGAATGTAAGCACACAAAGGAGACATGAGGGAGGTGGAGGGTCACAGGAGAGATGTATGACACAAGCTGTATAGCCTTACATCATTTAATATGTTTTATGTTATACTATATAGTGTTAAAATGCATTTAAAACTAATATCACACTATCAAAATCCCTAAAGCTCCTGGGGGCGTAGGCAGCCCCCAGACCCCGAGCTGTTCTTTTAGAATTTCCACACCAGCACTTCTACACTGCATACAGCCGTATGTACTGACATCACACAATAGCATTGAGATAGGGTAGAGCTGCAGCTGGACAGTGTTAGCGTGTCGTACACACAAGAGAGAGTATTGTCCTGACAGTTATTAATGAATACCAAACACATTTTATGTCCACATAAAATGTAATAACGAACAAATACAAATTAAATTAAATATAAACATCTGGGGGTAAATGTATGAATCTCCGGATTCTTCATCTCCGGCGTGTTCAGCCTCTTCAGCGCATAAATTTAAAGCGGCGCTGCATTGTAAAGGGAAACTTCCCTTTACAATGCAGCGCCGCTTTAAATTTAAGTGCTGAAGAGGCTGAACACGCCGGAGATGAAGAATCCGGAGATTCATACATTTACCCCCTGATGTTTTCCCCTTTGAAAAGTTAAAACAGTAATCTTCATTCTGGCAGGAGACCACATGGAAATGTCAATTAAGTAATGTGAATAGACAGCCGCAACTTCATATGGTAGAGCCGCAACGCAAATGGATTAAGTACTATCAGCAGGAGAAGACAAGACGCAGTGAGCCAACCAAAAGCTGCCAGCTAGTGCTGCTGATAGTCATCATTTTAGCTGTAAATCTCTGCACCAGTCTCACACACACCCTTACTGTACTCAGTCTATTCTTACCCACTGCTGGCCATTCTATTCCGCCTCTCCGGGTGTAAGGAGATGCAGGTCATTGGCACACATAGAACTTTTTACAGATGTACGCAGTACTGAAATGTGTATGTCTTATGCAAAAAAAGACAGACGTACACCTGAGTATAAATCTGCCCAATTATGCATGATACATTAAACTTTAGCGCAAATTCAGAGAGCGTTTATTTCATCGGGCAGCAAGGTGGCTAAGTGGTTAGCACTTCTGCCTCACAGCCCTGGGGTTATGAGTTCAATTTCCGACCATGGCCTTATCTGTGAGGAGTTTGTATGTTCTCCCCGTGTTTGCGTGGGTTTCCTCCGGGTGCTCCGGATTCCTCCCACACACCAAAAACATACTGGTAGGTTAATTGGCTGCTATCAAAATTGACCCTAGTCTCTGTGTCTCTCTATGTCTCTGTGTGTGTGTGTGTGTTAGGGAATTTAGACTTTAAGCTCCAATAGGGCAGGGACTGATGTGAATGAGTTCTCTGTACAGCGCTGCGGAATCAGTGGCGCTATATAAATAAATGGTGATGATGATGATGATTTCATCACATGTAGTTCTCTCAATTAGGACATCAATGCAAACAGCAAAATGCAGCAAATTATTTGCAATGTTCTCAAGAGTCCACTAATTTCTCCAGTCACAGAGACAAACTTATCAGCCCGGATTTTGTACCCTCTTTGGACAAATGACCATATTATTCCAAACCACTTGAGCAGCAATTTGTTCATTTTTTTACCCAGAGGGGAGCTGGATACTCTGGTTAATGTTAAAGTTTGCTGACTGTCCTGGTCAATGTTATTAAACGTTTTTGGAAGGTGACCGCTGTTAGCCTATGTGTGCGGTCATCTTCTGATTTCATCCATATGCTCGTCCTGAGCAGCTGATCTCATCTAATCTGACCACCCATGTGGATGACCAAGTTACCTAGAAACACTCCAGTTATTTCATGCATTGTGTTCAGATTAGTATTACACAGCCTGTACTTAGATAAATGTCATATAGTAGCTTCACTTTCTCTTTAAGGTTGTGGCCTAAAAATGATAGCTGGGGGTATGAAGGGAAGTTTACTTTCTCCAGCATGCAGTTTAATCCTGATCCACAACCTGCAAATTGTTGCGCAAAGCGCCTGTAAGGAGGACCTCCCTAAGTGTGGGATATTTTAGATCTATGTAGAGATGCTCAGCCTCAGTTTCCTGAGAACCGAATATACCCGAACTTAGCAGACCTTCGCGCTTTTTCAGATTTGAAAACGAGGCAAAACGTCATTGTGACGTCGTCGGATCTCGGATCTCGCGATTTTTGGATTCCTTTTTAAGATCTAAAATAACGGTGGATGGGAGGACGGGCGGACCCACATTTTTCTTTTCTGCCACTGCTGTGTGCCAATGTATCCTAGATGTGCTAGGAACTGCCGTGTGTTTGTGTCATTGCTCTGTCGCTTACCATCCAGCCAGGTCGCTGCAGTATTTGTCCGAAAGTGTATGAAAATAATATTGTGACCTGTGAGGTGGTCAAAATCTAATGCAAATGACTTGAAATTAGTGTTATCGAGGTTAATAATAATGTAGGAACTAACAAAGAGCAAAATTGTGTGATTTTAGCATATTTTAGGATTTTTATGAAAAAATCCAAAACCAAAACCAAAACACACGAGGGCGGTTTTGCCAAAACCAAAACCTAAACACAAAGCTAATCCAGATTCAAAACCAAAACCCAAACCAGTTTACGGGGGTCAGTGAGCATCTCTAGATCTATGTATATGAATGGCGGATAAATATACACAGTCATGCAAAAATTGTTCGCCACACGTCCTCATTTTTACTGTTTGTAAATGACCCTTTTTCAGACTATTTACTAAGTTTCCATGTGCACCAATGCTCAACGACTGCACGTCATTGTGTTTAGTTGGTCTAGTGAGAAAAGTCCAAATATGAAAATGCTCAAAACACTTCTCATTAAATTGCATTAATTGTTTCACTCGAGCTTTGTAGAAATGTCTCTCAAAAAATGATGACTACAGTACTCTAGGATCCTGGCACCAGACATAACTTTCCTTCAGCCCAAAAGCCAAATAGATTTGTTCGCTGAAAATTTCACTGGAATCGCTTATTTTGTGACTATTTAAACTCATGACACCCATTAAACATGATAAATGGAACATACATCGATTTTCCATCTTGAAGGGAGAGAACAAGACGGCGGATTGCAGTAAATGTTATTATGGGCTCATTGCAGGAAACCCATTTAGGACCAAAAACACTTCTCGAATCAAACAATGCTTTATTAATTGGAAATAAAGCATCTGCTTTTCTGTATGTGCAATGTTTTTGGGGCCGGCAAAATCATGAGCACAAGCTGTGGATTGCCAATGATTTGCCAGCAATGTAATATTACTAGAGAACCGCGAGTTTGCATTACGTCTGCTACTATTATTACCACTTTTTATTTTCTATATAAAAATGAGTTCTAATGTCACTGCTTATAATCGGAGAGTTCTTATGTCATCACTTCTGCGTTCATAGGAAAATGTGTGCATTATAAAGATTACAGTATCCCCAACTGTAAATTATAAGGATATTAGTCAGGTCAGATTTGAGTGACCTGTACAAAAGCACTCGACCAGCGGCCTCATCTTTTCATATGGTCTCTAGACTACTTGGTGACTTCTAATATACTTATAATTTACAGTAGGATGCATTATTCTGTATATTTTAAAAAAAACAACATATACCAATCTAACCATTTTGACTTTTTTTAATAAACAAATTATTTCATTTTGATATTCTGTTGTATATTATACTTAATATTTCATGATAACTGTATTATATGCTACCTGGGACCATAGGAGCCAGCTTTTTTATTAAAATGATTGGGGTGCTCAAGTTACCCCCTCCCTATGTGACCAAAAAATGTCATGCATCATCATCATCATTTATATACATACTAATTCCGCAGCGCTGTACAGAGAACTCACTCACATCAGTCCCTGCCCCATTGGGGCTTACAGTCTAAATTCCCTAACACACACAGACACAGACACAGTCAATTTGTTAGCAGCCAATTAACCTACCAGTATGTTTTTGGAGTGTGGAAGGAAACCGGAGCACCCAGAGGAAACCCGCGCAAACACAGGGAGAACATACAAACTCCTCACAGACAAGGCCATGGTCGGGAATTGAACTCATGACCCCTGTGCTGTAAGGCAGATGTGCTAACCACTGAGCCACCGTGCTGCCCATAATGCATAGACATGATTGGTGGCAGCATAATTATTAGTGTGGTGCTCAAGCAACCACAGAGCTGGTTCCTATGCCTGGGCCTGCTAGGACTCTCTTGTACAATATATAAGGAGTACTATTCCAAACAACAGTATGGAGAGTCGCTGTCCATACATCCTCCTGATGGCTGATAGGAACGTGCTAAATAAAAGTATCTGAATTCCTGTGAACTGATCACTGTCCATCATTGAGGTTCAAGTATGGAAGAAGCCATAGTTAAATTATTATTATGGCTCAATCCTTTACCCTCTGTACCAATGACATCTGTCTCCGCACTTTATAGCGACCAATGCTTCATGACATCCTCCCCACTACTGTAGTACCAATTCAGGTAGGTGGGTTACGAAAATGAGGCGAATCATATAAAACAAAGCAATAGATAATCCCAATCGGTACTGTGATGATTATGTAGTATATCTAATGACTGGTTGTTATTTTCTGTTGAATTCATGTATGACCATGTGAATATTTTATGTAACCTCTCAAAGTATACTTTGCTGACTGACCTAGGTGACCTGTGCAATTAACAAAGAGTCTTTTGAAACTAACCAGATAGATAAGGATTTCGGGGGAGTTTGAAGTCCAAAGTTGTAAACCATCTAGCCACTCAAAGCAGATCAGAGGTGAGAGATTCTCTGAGGTGCCCAAACATATATCTTAGTGATAGATAATTTACTTCTGAAAGCCATGTGTCATTTTTGGCAACCAACTAACTTAGGTGAAAATAAAATTCCTTAGGTGGGGGGTGAAGAACCAACAAGAAATGGTTTAAAAATCCCTTGTATCAGTAGAACAGTGTACACTTTCATGAGGGACTCTATCAAGACTGAAATGTCCCATGTTCCTCAATTGTGTTCCCTCACACATCAGGTCTTAACTAGTAAGTAGTAACTCTTTCCTATTTTATTTTCCGAAACTCATTTGTGTAACATATTGTATGTCTTGTTATTAATTTTTGTACATGAGCCTTGGAAACATTTTTCGGATTAAATAAATTTAATCTAATTTATTCTCCGTGATTCTTTGTGAATTTAGGAAGCCCAGGGAGGCTCATGCTACAGGTGTATGTGATTTAAGTGTGAAACATTAATAAGTGGTTCTGGTGAACGCAAGAACACCATAATAAATCCTTCGTGGTGGCAGAAAAGGTGTATTCATTGCTAAGTGACTAAGGTGACGCCAGTCACGGCCAGCTGTTCAGATTGCTGTATCTGGGACAGGCTGGGGTGTGCGTGACAGGTACATTTATAAAAAACTGATTGGCAGATAATTGTGTATGAGAGATGGTGTTATCCATAGCAATCATTGATACATTGACAGAATCGGACTAGATGCTATGGGAACAACAAATTTTTTGCACAGGTCACAGTTTTCGTAAACTTACTGTATTGTATTTTTTGGTGAAATAAGTCGAGCCACGTAAACTGTGTTCTGACCTTATTATATAAGCTAACCAGACGTCTGTGATTTTGAAATGCCAAATTTTCAAATTGTACCTACCTCCCAACTGTCCCGATTTCAGTGGGACAGTTCCGATTTTAGGGTTCTGTCCCGCGTCCCGCCTGTGGACATGTTTGACCTTGTGAGGGAAAGTTGGATGGTATGACCCGTCCGTCACTGTCCTGCATAGACGAGTCATGCCATAGCTTTCAAACAACCCTCTGCATCATAGTGGGTCCTTCCTTGGTGTATAATTAAATAGGGACTATCTTATTCACTGTTGTTAATTTCCCCAGGTTTTAAGGTTTTGTCTCCTGAAATGTCAACATTTCCATATTTATACATTTTTACTATGAGGTGACTTTCTAATACCAGTTTCACAGCTGTTTTCTATGATTTATGGAATTTTCAGAGTCTTTCTTCTATCCTTGGTGTTTTTGTTACATTTTGTTGAAGGTAAGTACTTAAAATATACTTGAAATGTGATTTGCTAAGATCACGTTATGTGTAGTGTTCTGTGACTGCCTAACTTGCCCGATCCCAACACAAGTACACTTGCTCAAAATGATTGTCCCTACAAAAAGTTATTAAATTGTTGTCAATCCTGTTTATTGTCCTAACAGATGGGAAAATGAATCAGTGATCTCTTCTGAATCCCTACCCATCGTTGGGAAGTTTGTCTTAGTAGTATCTCGGCTGTGATCTGTCAGCATTGGCCAGGATATTATCCTTGGCGACACATCAAACTACAGACACATCCATGATTTGTAAGAATGAAGCCTTCGGGGGCCTTTTTGATGGAGATTCATAACTATTTTTCTTGCTTGTGTCCTATCCTGAAGGCAGCTGAGCCACATGAATAATTAGACAGTTTTGAAAGCTCTGTTATGTACCATACATTTTTTGTTTCTGTTTTGGACAGGGTCCGGAAGTCCTTGAACTTTCACAAGACTTTCCACAACTAATGCATTGTTGACGGTAAAACTATATAGCCTTTTAATAACGTGTACAGTTGCAAAGAGGACATAATCAAGAGGTACTCACAGGTCCAGTAGAAAGTACGTAATTTATTCATACCAAAAGTGAAAATGTCAATCCCACTGAGCAACTAATCTAAGCTTCTGCTGACAGTTTTGCAATGCACAGTTGTTGTTCCAAATCAAAGTGATTTGCTTATACAAAACTGCAACTTGAGTTTGTTAATGAGGATCAGGGACATGCAGAAGACACTGGAATGTAGATAACTTGGTATCGGTATATGGCACTGATAAGATCCTCATAAAAGCTGCGATTTTGATGACCAATTAAGATGTTTTGCACCTAATTTGCTGTAAAACTCAAAATTCTATCGAAATCTATCAGATATCAGACAGGCCGAAGGGTAAAACCACTTGTATGATGCCCATATCTGACAGTGTATGGGGTCATCGACCCCAACGCAAAGCTTATTCAGAGCTGCATCGGGGAATTGGTCCTTTAGAAATTCGACAAAACAATTTGCTACATCAGAGGTGCTCAAACTCAGTCCTCAAGGTCCAACAACAGTTCAGGTTTTCAGGATTTCTTTAATCATGCACAGGTGAGTTAATCTATTTTTCTGGATCAGTAATTGTCCCAATTATTTCTGCAGAGAGAAATCCTGAAAACATGACCTGTTGGTAGCTCTTGAGGACTGGGTTTGAGCCCCTCTGTGTCACATTGTGGAATGTGTCAGCTATTGACCATTTTTAAAGTTTTTAAATCAACCTGTGAAAATTAATACAGGAATTTCTCTCATAGAAAGTGGTTTGAAGTGAACAAATGATATAAAAGATCATCAAATTTACACATTAATTGACTTTTTACTCTCAAAACATCTTGTTAAATGTCATATTGCATTTGACCTACAAACTAAAAATGTGCAAACTGTATCTTCAAAGACAGAAATATTGGAACTAGAGATGCTCAGGCTCGGTTCCTCAGGAACCGAACACACCTGAACTTAGGGGATCCGAGTACCGAGCCGGCTCGGTACTGTCTCACGCCCTCGGAATTGAAAATGAGGCAAAACATCATCGGAGCTCAGATTCCTCTTTAAGATCCAAAATAACTATGGGTAGGAGGGAGGTCGGACCCCCCTTTTTCTTTTCTGCCACTGCTGTGTGCCAATGTGTCCTAGATGTGCTAGGAACTGCCGTGTGTTTGTGTCATTGCTCTGTCGCTTACCATCCAGCCAGGTCGCTGCAGTATTTGTCCGAAAGTGTATGAAAATAATATTGTGACCTGTGAGGTGGTCAAAATTGACTGCAAATGACTTGAAATTAGAGTTATTGAGGTTAATAATAGTGTAGGAACAGAAAAAGTTCAAAATTATTTGATTTTAGCATATTTTTGGATTTTTTTCTCAAAAATCCAAAACCAAAACACGAAGCTAATACAGATCCAAAACCAGTTCACGGGGGTCAGTGAGCATCTCTAATTGGAAGACAGACCCGGACATTTGCTGCCTTTAATCACTTTTGCCAGTCGCCATCATGGGGCGTCTGTATTAAATAAATATGTGTATTCTACCAAAATTTTAAAATGATCATAGATTTTTTTTTAAGTTGGTAAGTATACATAGGAGAGAAATGGGGTAAGATGAAAAGACAATAGGCAGCCTGACATCCTTTGAATTTTGTTGTCTCTATGATTCTGAGACCCCAGGTCCAAGCTTATGTATCCTTTCCAGGAAAGTAGGTGTCCATTAGTTCTGTACAACGTTCTTCCCCTTTAACCACTGGAACATGAGTAAATTCTATATGGCTGTTTTGAAATTGGTCACACTAAGCTACCACAGGTATAGTGTTAGATGAGCATGTTGGACACTGCTATTATTCTTGTCTGTTGATAGACATATTCAGGCCATGGGGGAGCAGGCACACCGCATCCGGCCAAGCCTCTTAGTCCTGGGAGAACTGGTAGTGAAGGTCAAAGCTTAAGCCGATGGGTTAGAGAATGTAGAATCTTCAGGGATGAAGCCAAAGTTGATAAACCAGCAAACAAAACAAGACTCTTTAGGCACCAGCAGAGGTACAAAATTCCAACTTTGCTTGTGCAAAGTTTGGTAGGAGTGAGGGCCCTATATAGCTGTGAGGTCTCTTAGTCCTAATTGAATTGACCTTTAGCAAATTGCTGATTGCAGTAAGTGAAAATGGATGTGCCATTGTCAGTGTTGATAGTACACTGCCATCTGTTGCCTGTAGCTGGTATTGCGGTGGATCCTCACAATTACTCTCATTGACTTCTAGGAAAGTACTGGCTATGTTTATTTAGTGCCGATTAGTGCTAGTGTGCAAGTGGGGGTAATTTTTTTTTTGGGCAGCATGGTGGCTTAGTGGTTAGCACCTCTGCCTCACAGCACTGGGGTCAGGAGTTCGATTCCCGAGCATGGCCTTATCTGTGTGGAGTTTGTATTTTTTCCCCGTGTTTGAGTGGGTTTCCTCCCACACTCCAAAAATATACTGGTAGGTTAATTGGCTGCTATCAAATTGACCCTAGTCTCTCTCTCTCTCTCTCTGTATGTGTGTGTGTATATGTATGTTAGGGAATTTTGACTGTAAGCCCCAATGGGGCAGGGACTGATGTGAATGAGTTCTCTGTACAGCGCTGCGGAATTAGCTATATGGAGCTATATAAATAGCTGTTGCTGCTGATTGTTCTGTCTTTTTTATTTTAATTGGGACGTTAGTTTATCTCCCTGTGGACTACATGAGGTCAAGAAAGAAGAGTAAGGATGATGGCTTTGCTCGCTGGTAAAATCACGGTAGACTAGGGACTACTACTTTTTCTAATAAAGACTTTTTAACAAGGGTTTGAGGAGTGTATTTCATTCAATTTGAGTTTTTTTGTGTCTGTATGCTAATTTTGTTTTTTACTGTTTCAGCAGCTCTTAGGGGACCCCTTGTCCTTTATTCAAGTATTCCTGTGGTAGCAAAGTGCTACTCTTGGGATCTCAGTATTCCATTACTCAGGCTTTAACTGCCTAGGAAGATCCGAAGTGCCGTTGAGCTTTCACCGTGGGGATGGTAGTCTTAAGGAGGTGTGGGCTTTTTTAATTGTGTCCGGGTGACCCCTTGTTCATAGTTTCCCCTGTTATAGTGAGAATAATACTCACCTAGCAATTGGGCTATTTTATATAAATTATGCAGTTGATTTCCTTAAATGTATTTATTTATTCATTAATTTATTGTTCTTGTTTTAAGAGTGATGGACTTGTTAAACCAGTATCAGCGGTGGAACCACAGAGAATATTTTATAATTTTTTTCCCTCCATCATGTGCAACAGTTGGACTTGCACCGTAGCTCTGCCAAAAGATCACGGCAAATTGGGTCTCCCCTGTATATTAACAGTTTATGTTTTACTTTATTGCCATAATGCTACAGGTGTCTGAAAAACAGGTATTTCTCAGGGCTGAGGAGAAGCAGTAGAAGAATGAATATCAATATATTGTTTGCAAATAATATTTTGATCAAATGAGGAATATACAAAAAACATAATAATTTACCTTAGTATTGATATAAAAGAATAGTTTTATATTCTAGACTTCTAGAATGGTAATTCTACTCTATAAAGTGCATGAAACTCTAGTTTATTTTTCTAGTTTGGGGCAAGCTCAGAATTTTCATCAATACATAATATATTTAAAACAAAATGTTGTTTTTTCCAGACGAGCCCAGTTTCAGCAGTTTCCCATATTTCCTTGTATTGCATTGTAAACAGCACGTGGACAGGAAGGAAAGTACACTGAAATTATTTTCTAATTATTTAAGAGTTATGATTTATGCCCTTTAAGTCCAAGTTCCATTAGAGGGAAATGAACAGAAATTAGAAAAAGAAATTGTTTTGATAAATCTTTCGGCAAATCCTTATGTCAAACTCAAAAGCAGCTAAAGGCTTCATTTTTTGTAAGTGTCAGTCTATATATATGGCCTATAAAAGGATGTCTTTGCTAGTAGATGCACACTTACATGTAAAATATGATAAAAACTGTGAAAAAATGGCAAATATAATTTTCGTAAATATGATCATTAAAGTTAAAATGTAATTTTGGGTGGAGTTCAATTTGTACTTACTGTGAATGCACCATCTCCCAGATTTCCCTGATGGCTGTGACAATCCCACAACTCACTCCGCTCTCATTTTACCGCTTAGGAGTAAAATGTATTTAACATTCTAAATGGAAAAAGTTTAGGTGTTGCTCAAATCAACCAATCAGATTTTAGCTAGCATTTAACTAGTACATTCTAGAGAATATTAGAATCTGATTGGTTGCTATAAAGAACATTTTCCTCTTTAAGAGGTTTGATACGTTGACCCCCTAGTCTGTTTTAAGCTGACGTACGCACCTATGGTCTATACAGGGACCTCAGCCAACTAAACGTGTAGCTGGGTTTGTTGAAAGGCGGAAGTCTGAAGAAGCCCTGTGCAAAAGTGATTACATCCTCAGGGGCGCACGGAGGATTGTCAGGGGGGGGGGGGTTTCTCCCCACCGACCGAAAAAAAAAACACCACAAAAAACACGAGAGAGAGCTGCTGCGCATGCGCTGTCCTATACAGCAGCCACGGCGCTGTCTAAGAAGCATCTGCGGCGGTGCTGTATACAATACAGCACCGCCGCGGACGCTTCTTTGACAGCGCCGCGGCTGCTGTATAGGACAGTGGCCACTTAGTTAGCGCAGGGGGGGGTTTCTAAAGACTCAGAAACCCCCCCTGCGTGCGCCACTGATCCTATCACAGTCCAACCTTCTACCACTTGCAACAAAAACTCCTAAAATATTGCAGGTCAGCTTCATTTATTGTTTAATAATCATGAGAGTGAGGGGACTTCGAGACTGCTACAATTTTATGCAGCAAAGCGTGCATAAAAATGTGCTTCTCAGCCGATGTACAATCCCAATGTGCAAAATTACTTTAAGAGTATAGGACTAGAATACGATTAGCGGTGTGAGGTTTAGTCATGTCTGTTCATATTTCCTACCTGTAAGGTTCTACTAATTTGTATGATCTTGTGCGAGACTGAACTAGAGAATATTAAAAACTATGCAGTTGCCCAAATTCTAACAATACAAAGCCAAAAGCCTGTCACTCACTCTGTGCTGGCTCAGGTAGAGAAGAATCCTTATTTCTAGCATGATAACCTGTAATATAGAGCCTTTGACATATATTGATTTAAACCAGTGGCTTTACTTGTTCTATAAGAATAACTTCTTATGTAGGAGTTTCCTACCATGTCACAATATTAACCTTATTGTTGTGTGAACTGTCATAGCACAGGATCATTGTCTAATAATTACATAGCACTATTTTAATTAAAACGTCACAAAAAATAAGTGCCATACTAGAACATCTTATTCATTTAACGTACAAGTGAATCTCCTGTTTGCATTTACGGTGTTTATATATTGAATTCAATTAGGGAATAATTGTTTGGTTAAAGCTTTTCATTTCACCACTAGATGGCGCTGCAACAACTAGTAAAACTGGAACAAGGGCTCAGTTACATCTATATAATTATATGTATATAAATATAGATTTGTTCCATCATTAAAATTCAACGTCCTCAATACCTAGACAAGAGTTCAGTGTTATTTTTTTGTTTCTTTACTACTCACATTGGAATTGCTAAACCTTGAAAATATATGAACTGATAATTTTAGAAAATACTGATAGCCAAGGTTTTTACTGGCGCGTTGTCTTGGTAATTCTATTCACAATAGCAGCAATGAGGGGATAAAGGTTTAGAGTGTTGGATATGCAGTATAGACCTGATTCATTAAGAAGAGCAAGGCAAGAAATGGAGTAAATTTGATCCTGGACAAGACCATGTTACAATGCAAGGGGTGCAAACTAGTTTATTATTTTGCACATAAGTTAAATACTGGCTGTTTTATTCATGTAGTACACAAATACTTGATAGCTTTATTTTTACACTGGAATGTAAAGTTGATCTAGGATATACCGTACCCCAACTATAAATCTGTCCCCACATTTTAAATTTACCTCCCCCTCCAATGCAACATGGTTTTGCCCAGGTGCAAAGTTACACCTTTTTTTTTTCTTTACTTTCCTTAGTGACTCAGGCTCTATATGAATAACTTTTATTTCAGACACAAATCACAAACGTGGTACTTTATGGGCCTGATTAATGTCCAATCTTGCACGTAAGTTGCATTTATAAAAAAGATCATTGAGCTTGTGGGTAGTTTTGACTGTATACTTTTATACTTTCCCCCTGGGGGTCTCCCTGTCTTCCGCGCCCTCCTTCTTGGGCCCCTTCCTTTGCGGATCCTCCCTCCCCCTTCCCCGCCCTCTCTAGCTGTGCATTGAGCTTACTGAGTTGCTGTGCTTACTGTTTACTGTACTGTGCTGTCTCCCATTGTATTGTAATTTGTTTGTCTCTGTACGGCGCTGCCTTATAAATAAAAATTAATAATAATAATAATAATAATAATAATAATATACAAATCCAAACGTATCTCAAGACACGTTTCTATTTGAATTTAAACATACTTGCCTACTTTTGGCAAGTGTAGTCTGGGAGAGGGGCGTGACTAGAAGGAGGGAGGGGGTGGGGCGTGGAAAAACATGTAATTTGGCCCCGCCCTCCGCTACGAAAATGCCGTTGCGGGGTAAAATGACGCGATTCACTGCAAATCACGTCATTTAGGCTAGGCAGTTGAGGGACGTGGGAGACTTGCCTGCTCTCCCGGGAGTCCGAGAGACCGACCCGAATTTCGGGAGTCTCCCGGACATTCTGGGAGAGTTGGCAAGTATGAATTTGAGTATAAGTACGTTCTGCCTAAACAGTACTTAGAAAGAATAGACTGCAGTATATGCACAAGCGTATGTAAAGAGCACAATAAACTTTTATGTTATCATGAAATAAAATAGAGACTGTTATAAGTATAATCACTTATATAAATATTAATTATCAAATATATAGATATAGTTTACATGAAATAGATAAATAAAGATCATTTCAATGCGTACCTTACACACAATGCATTTATATAGTCTCTCTTAGTTGCGAACGGTGTTAGCTACTGGCACGCATTGATGTAACTTTAAAATCAAAGACTATACCATGTCAGTCACTGTCAGTGAGCATTTACACCTGCCCTGTAATGGAAGCAAATAATATGGCTTAAACGAGGCATTCATACGACAAACACTGGACTTGAATTGACCGCATCTGCGTTGGAACATAGTCAACATCCCCTCACTGTACATGGGTTATGTTAGTCTGCTCCTTCCCTCCCCTTTCCGACTATCAAGTCGTAGGCAGTGATAAGTTTCATTTGCTATCAGATATGAATTGCATGCAATTTATACTTGCCAACTCTCCCTGAATATCAGGGAGACTCCCTGAAATAGGGGTGATCTCCCTCACTCCCTGAAGAGTCTGGCATTCTCCCTGATGCTGAGCCAGTACAAGACGTGGTTGACTTCGCCATCTGTGGCATGATGACACAGTTCAGAAATTGTGTACTATGTCCATGTATTGATGCCTATGGAGGTGGCCTTTTTCATGGAGACCAAGATTTAATCAAAGACTGACAAGTAAGACAACATGACTTCAGTAATAGAGACAGAAATGTAAAAGACACTTCAGTCTCTAGAGATTCATTAGCTGCTTTTCTTTAACGCATAGTTGCCTACTCTCCCGGAATGTCCGGGAGACTCCCGCATTTCTGGGAGACCTCCCAGGAGAGCAGGGCAACCTTCCGGTTCTTATCACCGCAATAGATAAGTTTTGGGGGAGGAACTTAATGATGCAAATATTGCATCATCTTAGCCCCACCCCCTGCTGTAATTGGCCAAAATTGTGACAATCGTTTAGGGGGTGAGGCCAAAATGATGCGATTCATCAAGCCCCCCCCCCACACGCCCACCTCCCCCGGGACCCGGTGATGACTGTTCCACCTCTGGCAGCTACATTGTAATAAGAACTAAAGGGGTTAATGTCCTATCACTTGACTGAGTAATGTCAGAAGAGAGGGCATTGGCTGAGTAATGTGTCTCTGACTGCAAGTGAACTGTCCATTGATTCTTGTTAGACAAACATCATCATCACCATTTATTTATATAGCGCCACTAATTCCTGTACAGAGAACTCACTCACATCAGTCCCTGCCCCATTGGGGCTTACAGTCTAAATTCCCTAACATACACACACAGAAAGAGACAGAGAGAGAGAGACTAGGGTCAATTTGATAGCAGCCAATTAACCTACCAGTATGTTTTTGGAGTGTGGGAGGAAACCGGAGCACCCGGAGGAAACCCACACAAACACGGGGAGAACATACAAACTCCACACAGATAAGGCCATGGTCGGGAAATGAACTCATGACCCCAGTGCTGTGAGGTAGAAGTGCTAACCACTGAGCCACCATGCTGCCCAAACAAAAATGTATTTCATTAGCCTTTGCCAATATGACTTTTCCAATAATTGTTACTCAGACACCTGAACGGCTGAAATAACACAACCATACATAATATAGAGTTATTAGACTAAATGATATGTTTAAAGAGACCCTGGCCTGAAATATCACTATAAATGTAATTAATGCTCTTTCTGAATAAAACAAGGGACTGATCAGGCTTCAGAGATGCTTTGTTCAATTTATTTTCTGTTTTGAAAAATCTGTCCTGAATGGTAATTCTAAGATTTTCCCATGATAGTTTAAACGTTCTTCCATTGAATGTACCTATTATTATTGTTGATTTTTAAAGGGCCAGAATACCCGCAGCACCGTACAGTAGGGAAAACAGGACATACATAAAACAGGGACATGCTAAGTAGACAAAATAAATGCAGACATGAAAGTAAAGGGTAATATACAATATCTATCTGAGTTAAGTTTGGGAATCTATCAGAACAAAGGACCTGAAGTGAAATATCCGCCATACTCACACTTTGAGGATTCAGTGCAGTATTGTACTCACACTCACACTCACACTAACACCAAGTGGAGAGGTCCCAACATTTAAATCAGAGGTGTCCAATCCCACTCAAGCGCTACCAACAGTTCATGTTTTCAGGATTTCTTTAACCGCGCACAGGTGAGTTCATCTATTTGGCTGGGTCAGTAATTACCCCACCTGCTTCTACAAACAGAAATCCTGAAAACAGGTCCTGTTGGTCGCTCTTCAGGACTGGGATTGGACACCTATTATTTAAATGAAAAAGTTGGTGGGAAATACGGTACCGAACTGTAAAGTCAAACCCATGATCTATCCAAAACCACCCTGACTGGCCCAAGCATGTCCCCATTCTGCAGAAGCCAGTCCCCGTCATGAAGGCTACATCCATTTAGACGTCCAAAAATCATGACTTTTCCACCAAAGACTATTGGGCAGTATACAGGAGTGACATCATAGTAAGCGTCCCATGTTAAGTCATCTCTTTTCTTGAGAGTTATATTTACCAGTAGACGTAAAGGCAGGAGCGCCGGCTGCTGGCATTGGGGTGCTTTTTGCCTGTCAAGCTGTCGGCTGTTGCCCCTCCATCAGGGGCAAACGCTGGATTTGCAGAGGGGGGTTTCCACACCACGCCGCCAGTGGGTGTGACCAGCATGCATGGGGGCGTGGCTACAATTTGAAAGTGTTATTGGCTGCTCTCCAACTTTTCTTATCCCCATAATATACATGGGCAATGCTGCATTCAGTACTGTTAGGTGCAAGCAGCTCTCTTTCTTCAAGCAGAGCTGTGTGAAGCGGAGGAAGGGTCCAGGCTTGGAGGGGGGTTTCCAGGCACTAGGGAACCACCCCCTCGGTTTGTCTATGTCCATGTCAGTGATACGCTTGGCGTGTGGTGCTTATGTATAATGTCACACCCAAGAGCCACAAACCCAGCCTGGGGAGCAATAGATGCCACCCACCCCACATCCCACCTGCTAAGGTAACAAACAGAGGGGTGGGGGCACAATGCCACAGGGGTGTGTTGCCACTTCTGCGGTTGAGGTGTTGCCTTTAGCGCCCCCAAGAGCTCAAGCCTGCCCTGCAAAAAGCAAATGTATGTGTTTTATAAGAGTTCCTGTTCTTGCAGATATGTAAACACCTCCACTTTTCTTGTTTACAAAGTCTGATAAATCCGTTCCCTACTAGGAAGGACGGAAGTAGCAAATTTAAACTTTGCATCTTTGGGATATGGATGGTGTTACTGTCTATGACAGAATTCTTACAAATTTACAAATATATAGACATATTTATCTATTCATACTTACTGGCAAAAGCGTTTTCCCTGCGCACAATAATCTATGTTATGTACTTTCTTTATATACAACAAAAGAGTTTGGAAGGAAAAAAAAGAAGCAAGGGTAATAAATTTGACTTATACAGTGTTTATAATGCTATACAGTGTTTTCTATTTTAAAGGATAGGCATACAATACTTCTATTATATACAGTACATTAAACTTGTGGAGCTTTAATGGCACAAAAAAAAAACAGTAATATGTTCTTTTAACCAATTATTTTATATGAAACAGAACCTTCCACTAGTTTATGAAATGAAAAGTGTCTAGAATTCAATTCCCGTGAGCGTTCCTTTAAGCTGCCATAAATTCTTACCTATAGGAAATAAAACGGAATATGCCCATACAACAGTAGATACATCTGGAATATATGAACATGAAAAAAGAAAGTTTTTAATAGTATTTTCTTTTTTTTTCTTTTTTTATTTTACAACCTCTTGAAGGGCAGAGAGAACAGTAGTTTTCTCATGTTAACATTTCAGTTATATGCATCTGTTTATCCATCTGTTAAATAGAAACAATACATAGGTTATACTTATGTATTACTTTAGAATGGATGCGTTAGTTAAAAAAGTTGCAGTCTGTATTAATCTCACCAGACATGGTGCAAAAAAAGTTTCAGTAAATATCATGTTTCTACGACAAACAGTAGCTTGTAGTCGCCCAATCGGTTTGTGCTGAAAATTGTTTTGCAGTAGGGGGAGAAATTGTATTTTAAAAAGTTATTTTTCAAGAAAATTGTCTTTTGAAATGTTATTATTAAATACTAGGGATGAGCGCACTCGGATTTCTGAAATCCGAGCCCACCCGAACGTTGCGGATCCGAGTCGGATCCGAGACAGATCCGGGTATTGGCGCCAAATTCAAAAGTGAAACTGAGGCTCTGACTCATAATCCCGTTGTCGGATCTCGCGATACTCGGATCCTATAAATTCCCCGCTAGTCGCCGCCATCTTCACTCGGGCATTGATCAGGGTAGAGGGAGGGTGTGTTAGGTGGTCCTCTGTGCTGTTTAGTTCTGTGCTGTTTAGTGCTGTGCTGTGCTGTGCTGTTTAGTGCTGTTTAGTGCTGTGCTGTGCTGTGCTGTGCTGTGCTGTGCTGTGTTCTGCAGTATCAGTCCAGTGGTGCTGTGTGCTGTGCTCTGTCCTTCTGAGGTCAGTGGTGCTGCTGGGTCCTGTGCTGTGTCCTGTTCAGTCCAGTGGTGCTGTGTCCTGTGCTCTGTGCTTCTAAGGGCATAGTTATTTCCCCAATATTCCCCTGTGTTTAAAAAAATAAAAAAAAGTTTTTTTTATAAAATACCAAAAACTACTTTAATATTTTTTAATTACCACAAAATTTTCACAACCAATCCTGCAGTATAAGCCCATTGGTACTGCAATATTACCAAGTTCACACATTCAGCAGTAAAAGTCCAGTGGTACTGCAATATTACAAAGTTTACACATTCTGCAGTATCAGTCCAGTGGTGCTGTGTCCTGTGCTCTGTCCTGCTGAGTTCCGTAGTGCTGCTGGGTCCTGTGCCGTGTCCTGTTCAGTCCAGTGGTGCTGTGTCCTGTGCTCTGTGCTTCTAAGGGCATAGTTATTTCCCCATTATTCCCAAGTTTGTAAAAAATAAAAAAAAAGTAAAAAAAAATAAAAAATTAAAAAAAAAAAAATATATATAATAATTATAACCAAATTTGCAAAACCAATCCAGCATTATAAGTCCATTGGTACTGCAATATTACCAAGTTCACACATTCAGCAGTAAAAGTCCAGTGGTACTGCAATATTACAAAGTTTACACATTCTGCAGTATCAGTCCAGTGGTGCTGTGTCCTGTGCTCTGTCCTGCTGAGTTCCGTAGTGCTGCTGGGTCCTGTGCCGTGTCCTGTTCAGTCCAGTGGTGCTGTGTCCTGTGCTCTGTGCTTCTAAGGGCATAGTTATTTCCCCATTATTCCCAAGTTTGTAAAAAATAAAAAAAAAGTAAAAAAAAATAAAAAATTAAAAAAAAAAAAAAAATATATAATAATTATAACCAAATTTGCAAAACCAATCCAGCATTATAAGTCCATTGGTACTGCAATATTACCAAGTTCACACATTCAGCAGTAAAAGTCCAGTGGTACTGCAATATTACAAAGTTTACACATTCTGCAGTATCAGTCCAGTGGTGCTGTGTCCTGTGCTCTGTCCTGCTGAGTTCCGTAGTGCTGCTGGGTCCTGTGCCGTGTCCTGTTCAGTCCAGTGGTGCTGTGTCCTGTGCTCTGTGCTTCTAAGGGCATAGTTATTTCCCCATTATTCCCAAGTTTGTAAAAAATAAAAAAAAAGTAAAAAAAAATAAAAAATTAAAAAAAAAAAAAAAATATATAATAATTATAACCAAATTTGCAAAACCAATCCAGCATTATAAGTCCATTGGTACTGCAATATTACCAAGTTCACACATTCAGCAGTAAAAGTCCAGTGGTACTGCAATATTACAAAGTTTACACATTCTGCAGTATCAGTCCAGTGGTGCTGTGTCCTGTGCTCTGTCCTGCTGAGTTCCGTAGTGCTGCTGGGTCCTGTGCCGTGTCCTGTTCAGTCCAGTGGTGCTGTGTCCTGTGCTCTGTGCTTCTAAGGGCATAGTTATTTCCCCATTATTCCCAAGTTTGTAAAAAATAAAAAAAAAGTAAAAAAAAATAAAAAATTAAAAAAAAATAAAAATATATAATAATTATAACCAAATTTGCAAAACCAATCCAGCATTATAAGTCCATTGGTACTGCAATATTACCAAGTTCACACATTCTGCAGTATCTTGTGCTACATATAATGGAGACCAAAAATTTGGAGGATAAAGTAGGGAAAGATCAAGACCCACTTCCTCCTAATGCTGAAGCTGCTGCCACTAGTCATTACATAGACGATGAAATGCCATCAACGTCGTCTTCCAAGCCCGATGCCCAATCTCGTAGTACCGGGCATGTAAAATCCAAAAAGCCCAAGTTAAGAAAAAGTAGCAAAAAGAGAAACTTAAAATCATCTGAGGAGAAACGTAAAGTTGCCAATATGCCATTTACGACACGGAGTGGCAAGGAACGGCTTAGGCCCTGGCCCGTGTTCATGACTAGTGGTTCAGCTTCACCCACGGATCTTAGCCCTCCTCCTCCTCCCCCCCCCTACAAAAAATTGAAGAGAGTTATGCTGTCAGCAACAAAACAGCAAACAACTCTGCCTTCTAAAGAGAAATTATCACAAATCCCCAAGGCGAGTCCAAGGGTGTTGGTGGTTGTCAAGCCTGACCTTCCCATCACTGTACGGGAAGAGGTGGCTCGGGAGGAGGCTATTGATGATGTAGCTGGCGCTGTGGAGGAACTTGATGATGAGGATGGTGATGTGGTTATTGTAAATGAGGCACCAGGGGGGGAAACAGCTGATGTCCATGGGATGAAAAAGCCCATCGTCATGCCTGGTCAGAAGACCAAAAAATGCACCTCTTCGGTCTGGAGTTATTTTTATCCAAATCCAGACAACCAATGTATGGCAATATGTAGCTTATGTAAAGCTCAAATAAGCAGGGGTAAGGATCTTGCCCACCTAGGAACATCCTCCCTTATACGTCACCTGAATAACCTTCATAGTTCAGTGGTTAGTTCAGGAACTGGGGCTAGGACCCTCATCGGTACAGGGACACCTAAATCCCGTGGTCCAGTTGGATACACACCAGCAACACCCTCCTCGTCAACTTCCTCCACAATCTCCATCAGATTCAGTCCTGCAGCCCAAGTCACCAGCCAGACTGAGTCCTCCTCAATACGGGATTCATCCGAGGAATCCTGCAGCGGTACGCCTACTACTGCCACTGCTGCTGTTGCTGCTGTTAGTCGGTCATCTTCCCAGAGGGGAAGTCGTAAGACCGCTAAGTCTTTCACCAAACAATTGACCGTCCAACAGTCGTTTGCCATGACCACCAAATACGATAGTAGTCACCCTATTGCAAAGCGTATAACTGCGGCTGTAACTGCAATGTTGGTGTTAGACGTGCGCCCGGTGTCCGCCATCAGTGGAGTGGGATTTAGAGGGTTGATGGAGGTATTGTGTCCCCGGTACCAAATCCCCTCGAGATTCCACTTCACTAGGCAGGCGATACCAAAAATGTACAGAGAAGTACGATCAAGTGTCCTCAGTGCTCTTAAAAATGCGGTTGTACCCACTGTCCACTTAACCACGGACATGTGGACAAGTGGTTCTGGGCAAACGAAGGACTATATGACTGTGACAGCCCACTGGGTAGATGCATCCCCTTCCGCAGCAACAGCAACAGCTGCATCAGTAGCAGCATCTACAAAATGGCTGCTCATGCAAAGGCAGGCAACATTGTGCATTACAGGCTTTAATAAGAGGCACAACGCTGCCAACATATTAGAGAAAATGAGGGAAATTATCTCCCAGTGGCTTACCCCACTTAGACTCTCATGGGGATTTGTGGTGTCAGACAATGCCAGTAACATTGTGCGGGCATTAAATATGGGCAATTTCCAGCACGTCCCATGTTTTGCCCACACCATTAATTTGGTGGTGCAGCATTACCTGAAGAGTGACAGGGGTGTGCAGGAGATGCTTGCGGTGGCGCGCAAAATTGCTGGACACTTTCGGCATTCAGCCAGTGCCTACCGCAGACTAGAGGCACATCAAAAAAGCTTGAACCTGCCCTGCCATCACCTCAAACAAGAGGTTGTGACGCGCTGGAACTCCACCCTCTATATGCTGCAGAGGATGGAGGAGCAGCAAAAGGCCATTCAGGCCTACACAGCCACCTACGACATAGGCAAAGGAGTGGGGATGCGCCTGAGTCAAGCGCAGTGGAGACTGATTTCCGTGTTGTGCAAGGTTCTGCAGCCATTTGAACTTGCCACACGAGAAGTCAGTTCCGACACTGCCAGCTTGAGTCAGGTCATTCCCCTGATCAGGCTGTTGCAGAAGCAGCTGGAGAAAGTGAGGGAGGAGCTGGTAAGCCATTGCGATTACAGCAAGCATGTAGCTCTTGTGGATGTAGCCCTTCGTACGCTTTGCCAGGATCCGAGGGTGGTCACTCTTTTAAAGTCAGAGGAATACATTCTGGCCACCGTGCTCGATCCTCGGTTTAAAGCGTATGTTGTGTCTCTGTTTCCGGCGGACACAAATCTACAGCGGTGCAAAGACCTGCTGGTCAGGAGATTGTCCTCTGAAGAGGACCGTGACATGCCAACAGCTCCACCCTCATTTTCTTCCACATCTATGGCTGCGAGGAAAAAGCTCAGTTTTCCCAAAAGAGGCACTGGCGGGGATGCTGATAACATCTGGTCCGGACTGAAGGACCTGCCAACCATTGCAGACATGTCTACTCTCGCTGCATTGGATGCTGTCACAATAGAAAAAATTGTGGATGATTACTTTGCTGACACCATCCAAGTAGACATGTCAGACAGTCCATATTGTTACTGGCAGGAAAAAAAGGCAGTTTGGAAGCCCCTGTACAAACTGGCTCTATTTTACCTGAGTTGTCCCCCCTCCAGTGTGTACTCGGAAAGAGTTTTTAGTGCAGCGGGGAACCTGGTCAGTGAGCGGCGAAGGAGGTTGCTTCCTCACAACGTTGAAAAAATGATGTTTATAAAAATGAATAATCAATTCCTCAATGAAGTACAGCACTGCCCTCCAGATACTACAGAGGGACCTGTGGTTGTGGAGTCCAGCGGGGACGAATTGATAATGTGTGATGAGGAGGAAGTACACACTGTAGGGGGAGAGGAATCAGAGGTTGAGGATGAGGACGACATCTTGCCTCAGTAGAGCCTGTTTAGTCTGTACAGGGAGAGATGAATAGCTTTTTTGGTGTGGGGGCCCAAACAAACCAATCATTTCAGTCAAAGTTGTTTGGTAGGCCCTGTCGCTGAAATGATTGGTTTGTTAAAGTGTGCATGTCCTATTTCAACAACAGACCTCTCAACTGCAGCTCATCCCTCCTCTGCGGGGATAATGTCTCCTGTGCTCTGACACGTCACTCTGTGTACTCTCAGCCTCAGGATCTGACACTACAGCTACCATGCCTCTTGTAGCAGCCCTCACTCCAGGGCCTCTTCCATGTGCAGTGTCCCCCTCTCTCTTGGGTTCACTATAGTGGCATGGAGTTCTCCCCCTCATCCAGGGCACACATTCCTTGCCCTGGCTCAGTCACCACGCTCAGACTTCCAGGCAATGCTGGGGGAGCCTGGGAGCTTCCACCCCAGGTCCCCAGCTACAACTCTCCTCTCCTGTGTCTTCTCTCTCTTTCTGACACTTTAAAGATCGTGCCTTTAAATGAAAAAGTCAGTCTTCATTGCACGACTATGTGCAAGTGCAACAGGGACATTTTTTTGGGTTTACAAAGTCAAACAATAACACTACGACCCTGTCTGTCTGGGGTCTGTCAATGACGAATTGTCTGGAGCATGTTTTGAGGAGGTATTGTGGCCCCGGTATCAAATTGGGTACCGGGGCCACCCCACTATGCAGTCCAGATACTTGTTTTGTGGAATTCCGACACGTGGAGGGTTTTTTAATTATATTGTGGCCTCGGTACCAAAAAGTGTACCGGGGCCACCACACTACGCAGTCAAGATACTTGTTTGGTGGAATTCAGACCAGTTGAGGGTTTTATTATTATATTGTGTGGACCACTCTATCTATACCACACTACAACTCTATACCACTCTATTTCCTACTTTAATTCTATTTAATTCTATTTCCTACTTTAATTCTATTACTAATTAATTAACATAAAGAGGAACAAAAAAAACCAATTTTACCAAAAGTATAATATGACTTAGACTTACAAACACTACACTTGAAAGATCGTGCCTTTAAATGAAAAAGTAAGTCTTCATTGCACGACTATGTGCAACAGGGACAGTTTTTTTCTTTACAAAGTCAACTAATAACACTTGGACCCTGTCTGTCTTTAACATACTTAATGGGATCTCAATGACGAATTGTCTGTAGCATGTTTGGAGGAGGTATTGTGGCCCCGGTATCAAGTTGGGTACCGGGGCCACCCCACTACGCAGTCCAGATACTTGTTTGGTGGAATTCTGACACGTGGAGGGTGTATTTATTTTATTGTGGCCCCGGTATCAAGTTGGGTACCGGGGCCACCCCACTACGCAGTCCAGATACTTGTTTGGTGGAATTCTGACACGTGGAGGGTTTTTTAATTATATTGTGGCCTCGGTACCAAATTGTGTACCGGGGCCACCACACTACGCAGTCAAGATAGATAGATGCGTATCATAGATAAAGTACATTCAGTGGTGTGGGGCAAATTGAAAAATATTCAAAATGCACTGACATTATCAAAAACAAGAGGTTGTCACACGCTAAAACTCCAACATGTATATGATGGAGAGGATGGAGGAGCAGCCGTATGTGTAGTGTAATGCAGACCTGTTGAAGGTTTTTTATATATTTTATTGTGGTGCCCAGTGCCCACTCCTCTACGCAGTCCAGGTACAATTATTGGTGCGATTCATAAAAGTTCAGGGTTTTTAATATATTGTGGTGACCCACTCCTCTACGCAGTCCAGGTACATTTATTGGTGCGAATCAAACAAGTTGATGGTTTTCTTATTATATATATTGTGGTGACCCACTCCTCTACGCAGTCCAGGTACATTTATTGGTGCGATTCATAAAAGTTCAGGGTTTTTAAGATATTGTGGTGACCCACTCCTCTACGCAGTCCAGGTACAATTATTGGTGCGATTCATAAAAGTTCAGGGTTTTTAATATATTGTGGTGACCCACTCCTCTACGCAGTCCAGGTACAATTATTGGTGCGAATCATAAAAGTTCAGGGTTTTTAATATATTGTGGTGACCCACTCCTCTACGCAGTCCAGGTACATTTATTGGTGCGAATCAAACAAGTTGATGGTTTTCTTATTATATATATTGTGGTGACCCACTCCTCTACGCAGTCCAGGTACATTTATTGGTGCGATTCATAAAAGTTCAGGGTTTTTAATATATTGTGGTGACCCACTCCTCTACGCAGTCCAGGTACAATTATTGGTGCGAATCATAAAAGTTCAGGGTTTTTAAGATATTGTGGTGACCCACTCCTCTACGCAGTCCAGAAAGATACCTTTTTGCAACGTTTTGGACTAATAACTATATTGTGAGGTGTTCAGAATACACTGTAAATTAGTGGAAATGCTTGTTATTGAATGTTATTGAGGTTAATAATAGCCTAGGAGTGAAAATAAGCCCAAAAACTTGATTTTTAAACTTTTTATGTTTTTTTCAAAAAAAATCCGAATCCAATACCTTAAATCCGAACCGAGACCTTTCGTCAAGTGTTTTGCGAGACAAATCCGAACCTCAAAAATAACGAAAATCCGGATCCAAAACACAAAACACGAGACCTCAAAAGTCGCCGGTGCACATCCCTATTAAATACATAATGAAATAAAATAAAGCATCACAATTTTAACAAATGTACATAAAGGGCCTGATTAATGTTCAGATATATGTCTGTTTGCGTAGGCTGTCTTGTGTGAAATAGTTCCGGATCTTACGCCAATCAACGATACTGCATGCAATTCATGTCTGAACGAAAATGACACTTTTGACTCTCTTGTAACTGGAGAGGTGGAACGGGGGAGGGAGGTTCGGACTAATGGGTTGGGTACTATTTTATGATGCTGGATATTCCAACACTACTTACCCCGTCAGGATTACAGCGAAGACCGCATCGCCGACTCACTGGAAACACAGGCAGCTTGAAAGGCAGACTTCACTAAATTGCAGCAGCTGAGGAACCCGGCAGCGACCGATGACATCAGAATGAAGAGACACACTGTCATCCGAGCTCCTAAGTAATTTAAGGAGGCGCCGCCTGTACACGGTTCCTTACTAAGCTATGTACATTGTACAAGCGGCGCCTCCTTAAATTAGTTAGGAGCTCGGATGACAGTGTGTCTCTTCATTCTGATGTCATCGGACGCTGTCGGGTTCTTCAGTTGCTGCAATTTAGTAAATTCTACGTTTCAAGCTGCCTGTGTTTCCAGTGAGTCGGCGTTGCGGTCTTCGCTGTAATCCTGCCGGGGTAAGTAGTGTCGGGATATCCAGAATTGTAAAAGGGGTTGGATACGTTTTACCTATTACCACTACTCCGACATGGAGAAGGCCTACAGGGAAAATCAGAAATTATGAAAAAACGATTGGAAAATAAACAGACTTACCTTCAACCCGACGCTGGAGATCTCCGATGGGAGCATCATGCTGACAGCAAGTCATTCCGATTGAACAAGTGTTCGGCACTGCAGGCTGACGTCATCGCAACGTCTGTCAATAGAAATTTAAAGCGGCAATGTCAGGTTAAGTGTTTAAACACTTAACCTTAGGGGTCCCCACATTGCCGCTTTAAATTTCTATTGACAGACATTGTCAGCCAGCAGTGCTGAACACTTCTCCAATCGGAATCACTTGCTGTCAGCATGATGCTCGGAGATATCCAGCGTCAGGTTGAAGGTAAGTCTGTTTATTTTCCAATCGGTTTTTCATAATTTCGGATTTTCTTTGTAGGGCTTCTCCATGTCGGAATAGTGGTAATCGTAAAAACGATTACCACCGAAAGTGAGTACCACTGGGAGTATTGTGCGTTCCGACACAGAAGAGGCCGATTCAAGTCCTGTGTTTGTCATCCGCTTGTTTTCAGATATATCTTTTACATACACCACAGGGCAGGTTTAAATGCCGAATGATAGTGATGACAGACACGACATTGTCTATGAATTAAAATGTACTTTCCTTAATGAATCAGGCCCATTGTGTTTTTTATATTTATACAAATTGTGTGTCGTGTACACATATCCTGATTGAGGTATATTATTGCTGTTTTCAATAAATATTGTTTTATTGTATTACTCAGCACACTCAATTGTTTAACACTTCCCAGAAATGACACATTTTTGTCTGGCCTAATAGCAGAACATTTTTAAGCTGCTGATGAAATAAAAACGTAATAATTCATTGTCATCCAGACATGATATATCGTGTGCTATCCTTCAGCTGTATTTGGAAGTTTGAAGACTTTCTACAAGTCAGGTGCTGCCATGCGCTACCATTTGTCTACATTTGGCATTTCGAAGGCACTCTCCATTTGTCTTCTAGATAGTTTATCTGGTCTTTTAAAAAATAACCAGATTACATGTTTTTCAGGGGAGCCACAGAGTAACGGACGTCTTGCGCTGAGAGAGCATCGTGATGTATCGTCGGTATTTTGCTCCTGGAACGAACAATTTTCACTGTTTAAATGTTTTCTGCGTTCTGGATACAGATAACGTGCGAGTGAATAGCTGAGTGGGGTTTAGTAATGAGTGCATTAAGGTGTCCAAGGGGATTTGGGAGAAGAAAAATGAACGGCTTTGTAATCAGAAACATGACTATTTCTATTTTGCAAGATATATAGAGAAAGTCTGCACAGTTCATAGTTCTCTGTAAACATTTATGAAAAGTATTTTACATTTTGAAAAATGATCAATTGTATATGAACTAAAATAGTCAATAGAATGTCGAACAGGTTGATCTATGAATCATTAATTTAGTCCATTATTAGATATTAAGATATACAGTATTTAACATAGTAATAGTAAAGTTTTTTGGCAAAATAGTCCACATTTGGCCAGCAGAATTTGGCCTTGAGTGTTGCCAATCCTACCACACAGGAGAATGAATTAATTAATCATCATCTATTTTTATAGCACCACTAATTCCATAGCGCTGTACAGAGAACTCACTCACCTCAGTCCCTGCCCCATTGGAGCTTACAGTCTAAATTCCCTAACACACACAGACTGAGAGAGACAAAGGTCAATTTAATAGCAGCCAATTAACCTACTAGTATGTTTTGGAGTGTGGGAGGAAACCCACGCAAACACGGGGAGACATACAAACTCCACACAGATAAGACCATGGTTGGGAATTGAACTCATGACCCCAGCGCTGTGAGGCAGAAGTGCTAACCACTGAGCCACTGTGCTAATAACGAGCTAACTATTTTGGACATGTGTAGAATCGGCTGGTTTGCATGGCTGTAATAAAAGGACAGGTTACGTCCAAGCTTTAAATAGGTATCTAGAAGGAATTATAATGCTTGGAATCACAAAATACTGGATAATTTTCTTATATTTACTAAGCATAAAGATGGTTGTCTGAATACTCGGTTTTGAACTGAAGATACCACTTTAAAATGTGCAAACTGATTTAGTGTTTGGATGGCGGTGGGAGCCCAAGCTAATCTATAAATCGCAGTGCTAAAATAAAGTTTCTCATGTAGGGGTATATTTACTAAGCTGCTGGTTTGAAAAAGTGGAGATGTTGCCTATAGCAACCAATCAGATTCTAGCTGTCATTTTGCAGAAGTTACTAAATAAATGATAACTAGAATCTGATTGGTTGTTATAGGCAACATCTCCACTTTTTCAAAAACCCAGTTTAGTAAATATACCCCGTAGTGTGCTACATGCAGAAGCAGACAGTATTGTCATTGTAAACCCATATTTGCCCCTACAGCAACATACATTATCCAGATGCCAATGTGCACTCTTTAGCTGGATTCACTCCTAAATGAGATCCTATATTTGCACACAAATTGCTGTGCTTCCCTCCCCCCCTAGTAAGAAGTAATCTAACCACTTCCACCAACACACATGTTATTTTTAATTTATTTTTAGCAGAACCAGAAAAGGAAACTTATAAGAATACAGCAAACTTTCCTTTTGTATTTTTAGCTTCAGTGTTGGCAGAGGGTATATAAGCACTAAGAGGGCACATGTGCTGTGTATTAAGTAGAATTACCAATATTAGTAGCACTTTCTATAGTACATCTTATCTGATGTCCAATAACTAAATGTTACACTCCAGGCTTAATGCAGGGTAGGCATTCTCACGCACTATTTAAATGAGATTTAAGGGACAAGTAAGGGTGAGGGGGTCCCTAGTTATCGTGTGTGGTCTCACAACCTCTTTCCACTGCTACTTTATGCCGACCTTCTTCATTAATTCATCCTTTCTATTTTTCTTCCAAAATGCTGCTCATTCCATCCTCATTTAACCCTGCATTAAATAAATCCAAACCAATACCCAAGTGTTGCCCTCCGTCATCTATATAGGCTTTACACTTACATCCAGGTTTGTCATGATATAGTGTTGAACCTCCCATCAACATGGTAAATATTCCAGTGGTCTTGTTGATAGAGATGCTCACTGCCCCCCGTGAAGTGGTTTTGGTTTTGGATCTGAAATAGCTTTGTGTTTTGGTTTTGGCAAAACAGCCCTTGTGTGTTTTGGTTTTGGTATTGGTTTTGGTTTTTTGAGAAAAAATCCTAAAATAGGCTAAAATCACATCATTTTGATCTCCCCCCCCTACATTATTATTAACCTCAATAACACTAATTCCAAGTCATTTGCAGTCAATTTTGACCACCTCACAGATCACAATATTATTTTCATACACTCTCGGAGAAAGACTGCAGCGACCTGGCTGGATGGTAAGCGACAGAACAATGACTCAAACACACGGCAGTTCCTAGCACATCTAGGACACATTGGCACATTGGCACACAGCAGTGGCAGAAAAGATAAATGGGGGTCCGCCCTCCCTCCCACCCACCGTTATTTTGGATCTTAAAAAGGAATCCAAAACTCACGAGATCCAAGATCCAATGACGTCACGATGACCTTTTGCCTCGTTTTCAAATCCGAAAAAGCGTGACGGTACTAAGCCGGCTCAGCTCGGTACTCGGATCTGCTAAGTTCGGGTATATTCGGTTCTCGGGAACCCGAGCCTGAACATCTCTACTTGTTGACCCTCCAGGTTCTCTCCAGTGCATTTTTAGCTTTTTGATTGTTGGTATAACTTATTTGTGCGATTCAGTTATCTGTCCCCCTGAATTCCCATGTCACTACGTTTCTTTAAATCAATTTGTGCTATATAACACGTATATAGTGCATATCACATGTACCATCTGTACATGTGATACGCACAGTTAACTTCAGCCCTTAAAAGGGCCTTGTTTGAAGTCTAAAATCAATACATGGCCTGTCCTTTATTGGTTGGAGTACCTCAAGACATGAGTAAAAGAATAGAATTTTGAATTTAATGCTACGTCATAAAATTTACTGCAAGTACACGGCAGTAGCTGGCACATCTAACCACAGTGGGTTTCCTAGGGTTGGATGTGATTTGATCATAAGACATTCACAACCTGGGACACTCTCTCCAGTCAGGTATATCCCATTAAGGCTTGGTAGACACAATACAACATTTCTCTCGATGTGATATCGTTAACGATTTTACCAAAAATAAAAAAGTCCTGATCAGCACTAAACACATTTTACACGGTTTACTGTCAGATCTGTGCTCCTCATCTGTCATAACCGTCGGCTGAAAAGATGGTGACTCTGCACACTCCATAGAGATCTATGGACACTGCCGGTCCTGAGTGCTTACACACTGCAGGATTGGAACAACATTGTTCCACCGTTGAAAGAGATTTTTAGTCCGGTTTAAAAGTCAAATCAAACGATACGAGGAGCTTTGGAATGATAACCGTTCATCGTTGCAGTGTACACACTAATGGGCATTTATTGTTTGGTCCGATAACTGGCGGAAAACACTGTAGTGTGTACCCAGCTTAAGGCTGCCCCCCTTCCCCGGCCAATTGCCATAAATATTGCAATGCGGCTGGGGGGGCTCCATTCCTTTTATAACAATAAGCTGTGTATAGGCTTGTGGCAATCTCCACTCACTTATTTAAACAAAAACATAGATTCAGAGACACAGCACATTTAGAACAGCCTAAGGGCTAGATTTACTAAGCTGCGGGTTTGAAAAAGTGGGGATGTTGCCTATAGCAACCAATCAGATTCTAGCTATCATTTTGTAGAAGGTACTGAATAAATGAAAGCTAGAATCTGATTGGTTGCTATAGGCAACATCCCCACTTTTTCAAACCCGCAGCTAAGTAAATCTAGCCCTAAGTGTTGTTTCAGTAGCCACAATTACTTCTAGAACCAAGATATACCAGTCGATAAACACCAGTAACATCAATGAATCCCCAAATCCTTTTTTTTTTCCAGTCCCCTACACACACAAACAGCGTTAATCTCAAACACTGATCAAACCTGGGCGAATTAAAGCCGCCTGAATAAAAGGTTTTAAAGTCACGGAGTTCCTAAATCTCTGCCGAGCAAACAACAGCCTGCTTGTTTATTGAAGCAACATTACATTCGCTTGTTGTATGTAGTTCTAAAAAGCCGCAGGGATTTCTTTCCACATTTAAAACCGGGCTGGCAAAAAAAAATAAAAAAAATTGAAGTAACAGCGAAGGACCAACTACCCTGCAGACATAAACAGCTCATTGTTAAGGGAAAACATGAACATAACATTGTTACAATACACGCATACAACATGGGCCGTGGTGACATCACATGATCACTCACTGATTAGCCTAGCAGGAGAACTTTGGGCATTACTTCCCAATTACTGCCAACAGAGTAGTAAGCTCACATTAATCACATGTGACAGGGAAAGCTCTGGGTATCCTTCAACTTAATGGTGATGCCTCTGAGTCAGGAAGTGTAATCTATTTTCCAGATAATATGAGGTTTTTACATACATATTACATTTGAGTAACACATTTGTTTGGGTGGTAAAGTAAGCAGAATGATAAATTTATTTTTTGGAAGTTCAGAAGGAACCAATGAATCAAAGTGGTGGAACGTTTTGAAAGGAGAAACAAAAGTTCACACAACTGTTCCCTTCTTTGTAACACTATAGTTTTATTTTTCCTTGTCCTGTATTATTAGTTATTCTATGCTTGCTTTTATATGATTAATAAAATTCAAGTTGCAAAAAAAAATTAAAAATTGCACCCTATTTTTTTTTTTTTTAGTGCATCGGCTAAAAGTGCGGATGGCTCCTACAAAAATTAGGTTGCATGTGCTATGTCTTTAAAAGCATGATAATTTCAAAGTTATTTTTAAAAGTTCCTGCACCCAGACACATTAGACTCCAGTCTCTGATTCACAGATGACCCCAGCCAGAATTTTGTTGTTTTTTTTTCCCCTGGAAAGACAAACAAAAAGGAATAAGTATAGAAATCTATCCTACTAATGCGCCTCTCACAATATAACAAAAGTTCGTAAAGAAAACACAAAAAGACCAGATCCACAACGGTGATTTCTTTGATTTTTAAGTGCAGTAAAAAATAAAATAAAAATAAAAATTCAACGTAAAAAACAAAATCAGTTAAATCAGGATAATTTTTTTTGTATGCCATAACTAAGAGTACTTTTTTTTTTTTCTCAAAGAACTACGTAACCACAAAGTTCCTGTTTACTATATTTTTTAAGGATACATTTTTTTTTTCGGTGGTAAAAAGACACCTAGTAACATTAGACACGCACGCTATGGATCTAAAGACTATTTACTCAAGCTTTCAGAAAAAATATTGACAGGGCAGTAAAAATACTTTTTTTCCTTGATTTCTGAAGCCAGCATTTTAAAACTAAAATTGCAGGAACTTTTCTTTCTAGAGTTTATTTTTAGGCTCTGAATTTTTTTTAGTTATTGCTTATTTTTTCATAAGATGGCGGGCTTCCACAAATCATATGGTAAAAAATCTTTCCCAAATGTGAAAAGGCAGAAAAGGCAGCAGGATTTAGGAATATGTAATATGTACGGCACAATATCTGACTTCTTTGGCTTGCTGAAAACATTTACAAATTATAGGTCAGATACAACACAACAAGGAATGTAGTTCATAGTTGCCTACTCTTCCGGAATGTCTGGGAGACTCCCCAATTTCTGGGCTCCCAGAAGAACAGGGCAACATCCCGGTTCCTCGATAGTAAGGTGGCGAGGACGGGGCATAGGACATGAATCACGCATCATCGTGGCCCTGCCCCCTGCTGTAATTGGTCAGAAAATGTGATTGATGATGAACCTGTGACGTCCTCAGATTTGCTGTCTACATTGTTAGGAGCTTTCCTGTCTCTCTAACAAGACGTGACAACAGGTAACGACGTCCTGCTGGGCCTTCAGGTTAAAGCAGGTTTTTGTCACTTCTGAGATGAAAATACTTTCTTAGCATTTCCTGCTTTCAGCAGAACAGACTTCCTCTAACCTGGTATAATACATTAAAAATCAATACATTTCCTATACCGAAATACACACAATGTGAAAAAAAAAAATATCAGTACATTTACAATGATATACAGCGGTGCACTGCACCCTTAATTACAATAAATATCTACAATAAGTTATTCCTATGTGATCCAGCCAGACCCTAGCTATGGTGAAAACACCCATTTTTTACAGAGATGGGGCTTTTCTTAACTTCATATATAGATCCCTTAGACATGTGCAGCCAGCAATTTTGTGGCCTGAACCAATATATTTATGAGACGACAGCCAATCATTTCACAAGGATCTAGCGGCATCACTGAAACTCATCTGGTGAAGACTCTTAAACACACAGTTGCTGCAATTTGTCAGGTATGTTACGAAAAACTCGTAACCATAGAAACAGTGTAGTCAAAAATGTGAGTTACATATTTTTAATTGTTTGTGTCCGGTATTTGCAATGTTTTATTTCATTTGATCTGCTCTCTTGCTGACTTTTGAGCTCCAAAAATACATTCCTACTCATAAAAGACGGGGACAGACATTTGAAAAACAAAAGAAGCACAATTAATCTGCTGATCAAACCGAAACCAGTATTGGACCCGCTAATTTGCATAAGGGGCACCTAAATTTCCACCAATGTGTTTGGTTTACGGATGACATCGTTTGCAGAGGAGAAGAAGCCTGCATAGGCCGAGGGTGAGATTTGGGTGGAGTAAAGACATTCCTTTTACAGTATGGACTAGATACACCATTGAGAAACCAGATTTTCTTTTGCGGAACATGATTACTCAAGTGGCATAATGAGGTTTGGAGGATACTTCATTTTCAGGGGTGTTCTTTGCTGTTCAGAAGGTCCACAGTTATTTTCTCACTGCAAACGGACCCTCCCCAGTTCAGAGTCCTTGAGTCTCGTCCAACATTTTAATAGGACTTGTTTTATTCCTTTGCATAAACAGTATTTTCGGAAAAAAATGTAAAAGTTAATTTTATTGATGAGCGGTGGTAAAGGAGTAGGGGATCGGACTTAATTGTAAAATTACCTCTTACCTGTCCCAGCTACAGCCCTACAGACTTGATCCATGGACCTCAAAAGGGTTGGGGTTCATATGGAATTGGGTGGTTTTTTGGTGGCTAGTGGCCATAGTTAGCATTTTTTCTGTAACCTGGGTGCACATGTTGCACGTATTGGGGGCAAGACTTATTTTTGTCATAATTTTTCCTGGGAAGTATCTTTAAATGCTTTTGCACAGTGTGTTTTTGTTACACCTCTTCACACCTTGATGCCCTTCTATGTTGTGCAGGCATCTCCCAGAAGCAGAGTATCATCCAAGGTAGTCTACTTCTGAACCGCATTATCCTTGATATTCTCTCAAGAGCGATACTCATGGTGTCTCAGGACTAGCATTAAGCCATGATAGGTAGTAGGTAATGATTAAGAATAGCCTGCTGCTACTCAGAACCCCAAATTAATGCATAATGGAAACTTCAATACAGACACAGCAATTCGCACATGGAAATAAACGTATCCTTATCTTGACCTATCTAACAATGATTCGACTAACAATGCAGTTTAAGAAATGATTTCCAGAGATAATTACTGGGTTAGCCTGATATATCAATTAGTTACATATGTGAGTAAAGCACTACTGAATATATGAAAAGCATCACTGTCATAAAAAAATCCTAATTAAATCATAGTAAAGTGTCATATGTGTTACTACTAGAGAGGTCCACACAATTCATTTGCCAAAACTATTTTCCCACATCCTCATGATATTTTGTTGTGCTGGTAGGGTACCCTGTTCCTTTCAATATCTAACTCTCCGTCTGTGGTTTCCTTATTGCCTCCATTCTCTATCTCTCTGCAGGAAATTGCCCTATTTACATCATACTTGCCAACTTTTCCTTGTTGGCTTCAGGGAGATCCCAGAGGAGGTGGGCGTGTGTGGGCGGGGCTTGACTAATCGCATCATTTTGGGGGTTAAGAAAGCGCGATATTTGCATCGTTAAGCCCCCCGCCACTTATCTATTGCGGAGGCGAGAACCAGGAGGTTGCCTGAAGTCATGTTGTCTTACCTGTCAGTCTTTGATTGAATCTTGGTCTCCATGAAAATGGCCACCTCCATAGGCATCAGTGCATGGACATAGGACACAATTTCTGAACTGTGGCGAAGCCAACCATGTCTTGTACTGGCTCAGCATCAGGGAGAATGCCAGACTCTTCAGGGAGTAAGGGAGATCACCCCTATTTCAGGGAGTCTCCCTGACATTCAGGGAGAGTTGGCAAGTATGATTTACATTCAGTTGAGTGAGTCCCGACTAACATAATCCGAAGAGTTGGCAGGTCACTGCCACCCATAAGTTCAGCACACTCATCTCTTGCTGCTGTTATCTGATTGGCTGCAGGTTGTTCTGTCCCCGCCTATTTCAAAACAGGGTACAAGCAAACGTACAGGAGATGAAAACTGACAACAAAAGGTGCTCTGACCCTATCAAAAGACACTTTAAAAAAGACAAATGGGGAAATCTAGTATTTATAAGGGAACCATAGGTTAAATAAAATGTGCTATATGACAGAATGCTGATACAAATAGTGCTACTATACAAATATGAGGCTTGGTGAAAGATTCTGTTTTAGGTTCCCAAGATCTAAAGCAGTGTATCTCATTTTTACTCTTCTAGTAAAACTGCCAAAAATAATAATTAGATTACTCAGATGGGCTAAATGAAGTTACCATATTTTGGATGGATTTGCAGGTCTTTATCTGCCTTACCTTGCGCTTTACTTAGAAAAATATTAAACTCCCACAGATCTTTTGATTTAGGTTTCAGATTGAGGTCCAACTATTTTATTGCTTTTATATTATATTTCATTGTTTTGTTTTGTTTTGTTTTTTATTTCAATTTGCAAAGGGTGTCGCTAGTAATTCTCAGCAAAACTGAAATACTCTCCAAAGCTAGACATTAACAGAATAATATATCTAGAAATTTAAATGGAATTAACATTTTTTTTTATCAATCCCCCATGGTCCAAGATGTTACGTTTAGTTTATTTTTACTATTGGAAGTTTCATTTTTCAAAGGTATGTTAAAAAACTATTAAGTCTCCCTTCAGTGAACCATTTGGAAAAACTATTCTTTTTTTTATAAGGATCCATAAGGCTTCCGCTGTGCCGTACATAGGGAATTGGAACATACAACAAAATTTCGTAATTACATAGAAATAAGCACAAGGGTTACAGATAAGCAGAATAATAAATCCATAGATGCAATTAGCAGAAGATACAAAACAGTTCAGCATAAGACAAACCGGGGACAGAGGGGAGGACATGAGACATAGGATAGAGGACCCTGCCTGTGAGAGGGAGGGGTAACAAGATAAAATGAGCAAATGGGAGCAATAGGCATAGTGAGGTTCACTAGAGTATATAGTATTATGGGCAGCACGGTGGCTTAGTGGTTAGCACTTCTGCCTCACAGCGCTGGGTTCATGAGTTCAATTCCCAACCATGGCCTTATCTGTGAGGAGTTTGTTTGTTCTCCCGATGTTTGTATGGGTTTCCTCCAGGTGCTCCGGTTTGGCTGCTAACAAATTGACCCTAGTGTGTGTGTGTGTGTGTGTATGTGTGTGTGTGTATGTTAGGGAATTTAGACTGTAAGATCCAAAGGGGCAGGGACTGATGTGAGTGAGTTCTCTGTACAGTGCTGCGGAATTAGTGGCACTATATAAATAAATGGTGATGATGATGATAGGTCTGCAAGGTGCTAAGGCCATGATGTAGAGATCCTAGATTAGGCCAAGATGGCGCAGGGGCCTAGGTGGTATAGAGTCTTGGAAGGTTCAGATAGTGCAAAGGCCTATTGGGCAACGTCCAGGTTGGTGCAGGAGCCTTGAAGGTGGGCACTCAAGGGTGGCTTCCAGCTGCATGAAATGCCCCCTCCCCACCACCTATGTCATGGCATGCTTCCTGGTGTCTCACCCCTCCCCCCTGGACCAACCACCGTACCACCCTTGGCTACGGATTGATCTAATCTATCCCTCCCCTCTCTCTCCTCGTGGTGTGCCCCCCTGCTGTGTGCACCCACCCCCCTCTCCCCCACTGTCAGAATGTCTCATGTGTGCAGGCAGCTGGAAACAAGATACAACACCAGATGGAATAAGGTAAGTGTGGATGGGAGGGAGCTATTAATGTAAGTGTGTGGGGAAGGGTGGGAGAGGGGACTTTTAATGCATTAATGTAAGGAATTAGTGTTCTTTCATGTAAGTGTGGGAGGAGAAAGCTTTTAATCACGTGGACGAGGTGGAGATCAGGTTCTAATGTAAGTGTGGGGGTGGGTCTAAAAGGGCTTTTAATGGAAGTGTAGGAGGAAATAGATGGCTCTTAATGTAATGTAAGTGAGAGTTTGAGCTATTAATTTCAGTGTGAGGGGAGAGGTTAATCATTTAATGGTGGGTGTGAGCTTCTACTTTATTAGTGGGCTGAGCATGGGGACTATTTATTTGATAGTGGGAATAATGAAGTTATGGTGGGGACTATTCATTTAAGGTAGGGTGATGGGACTATTAATTTAATACTGGTGTAATTTGGGGGCTTTTAATGGAATGTGGGACTGGGTTTGGGAATAAGGTGTGCTATTTCTTAAATGTAAATACTATCTATTCAATAAAGATAAAACATGTCCCAAGTACTGTGCTTCTGGCCCCACAGTTTATAAATCCCAGCAATGACTAATAGATGAATCTGCTGCTACTCATGTTTGCCCCCAACCAGCAGAGGACCCAGAGTTAAACGGAGACAAAGAGAACAAGAGAGCGCAGCTAGTGTACTATACTAGATGCCCCTATATGGAAAAATAATAAAATATTGTTTACATTGTACAGTTGAATAAAGATGCTTATCTGCAATGAAATCCCTTAGAGATTTATATCTTTGTATGTTACTTCATTTCATGTAATTATATCTCACTGTTTTAACATTTTATTGCATAACATCATTATAATGTCTGCACACTGTTTAATTCTTATTATTTTCTTTCATTCTCATTTTCTGTTCAAAAATGACCAATTTAATTGACTTTGATTCAATCTATTGTTCTTTTTTTTTACTACTATTTTCATTGAAAAAGCTGAATTAAACTGTCCCTATTTAGCAGTATGACTACTAGTATTATTGTTTATTTCTGTTGTGCCACAAAATCCCGCAATGTCTTGGAAGCTCACTTGCACCCTATTGCTACTCTGTGTACTGACCCGGATTGACTCTTGGATACTACTTTCTGCATTTACCCTTTGGAACCCTGTTTGTATTATTCTGTTACTCCGGGTACTGACCTGGTTTGACTTTTGGATACTGCTCTTGCATTAACCCTTTGAACCGTGCTTGTACTATGCGGATACTCTGCGTACCGACCCAACTGGACTTGTGTATTGTCTTGTCTTCCTGTGTATTCTAACTGGAGATGCTCAGGCTCGGTTCCTCGGAAACCGAACACACTTGAACTTAGGGGACCCGAGTCGGCTCGCGAGCCGGCTCAGTACTGTCGTGCGCCCTCGGAATCGAAAACGAGGCAAAATGTCATTGTTACGTAGTCGGATCTCGGCTCGGCTCGGTACTTTCACGCGCCCTCGGAATCAAAAACGAGAATCTCGCGAGCTTTGGATTCCTTTTTAAACTCCAACATCAAGGGGAGTGGGAGGTTGGGCGGACCCCCAGGGAGGTTGGGCGGACCCCCAGGGAGGGTGGGCGGACCCCCATTTTTCTTTTCTGCCACTGCTGTGCGCCACTGTGTCCTAGATGTGCTAGGAACTGCTGTGTGTTTGTGTCATTGCTCTGTCACTTACCATCCAGCCAGGTCGCTGCAGTATTTGTCCGAAAGTGTATGAAAATAATAATGTGACCTGTGAGGTGGTCAAAATTGACTGCAAATGACTTGAAATTTGTGTTATTGAGGTTAATAATAATGTAGGAACAAAAAAAGAGCAAAAATATGTGATTTTAGCATATTTTAGTTTTTTTTCCAAAAAATCCAAAACCAAAATCAAAAACACACGAGGGTGGTTTTGCCAAAACCCAAACCAAAACCAAAACACGAAGCTAATCCAGATCCAAAACCAAAATCACTTCACTGGGGTCAGTGAGCATCTCTAATTCTCACCGGCTTGATCAAGGATCACATTTCTGAACCTTCTTAACACAACACCGGCTCCAGTATCAATTTGCTGCAACGATTGGTCCAATATCTGGTCTTCCTGTGTGGTGACTGTTCAAGCTCAAACTCCATCTGCCACCAGGCATTGGAATCCAATCACCAGAGACAGGTAACTGAGTATACTTGTTACCTTGACAAACAGCTATTGAAATGCTGGCTACACAGGAGAGATTGTTCCCTTAGCATAATGTGTGTAGCCAGGCCCGGCGCTCCCATTAGGCAAGGTTAGGCACTTGCCTAGGGCGCCGGGCTCTGGAGGGCGCCACAGAATTCTAAAATACTTTAAAACTGTGCGGCGACCGCTGACCATACCTGTCACGGCCGCCGCACAGCATTCAGATGCACGGGGAGGGGGGGAGAGGCTATTTTGTCACCACCGCCGCCTCTCTGCTCCGTCTCCTCCCCTCCACTTACTAGTGTCAGTGAGTGGAGGGGAGGAGACGGAGCAGAGAGGCGGCGGTGGTGAGACAAGGTAAAGAGAGGAGGGAGGAGGGCGGCGATTTTTGCGGGGGGGGGGGAGGGGGCGGCGATTTCTGCGGGGGGGGGCGCCGCTTTTTGAAAAAATGCCTAGGGCGCCGTGGACCCTAGCACCGGCCCTGTGTGTAGCCCACAAAAAACCTCAATGCCTGATATTAATCTGATAGTGGTGATCTGTGGCCATCTCTTGGCCACAGATCCCCACTATTGGCTTATGTGATAAAGTCTAACCTCATTAACATGCCCCAATCATGGGGGAAGTCATGAATCTGATTCTTGATTGGCCAAATTGGACAGTCCTGTTATCCATGGCTCGTGCTGAGCAGTCGGATTGTCCCATGTGTGGCCAGCTTTAGTTTTTAGGGTGCGATTGACTGGGGCAGAGACAGAACAACCTGTAGCCAATCAGATCACCAGAATGTTCATAGCAGTTTAGAGCAGTAGATGTGCCGATCTTGTGGTAGGCAGTGTCCTGTCCACTCCTGTGATTGTGTTATTGAGGGCAGGTCTTGGGTAAGGCTGGGTTAACACTACAGGGTTTTCAGCCAACTATCGGGACAATCACACGATAAACGACCGTTCGGCCCGATATCGTATTAGTGTGTACGCTCCAACGATAAACTCTAATCATTCCAAAGCTCATCTTATCGTTTCATTTGATGTTTAAACCAAACTAAAAATGTTGCTCTGTATTTATATCATGTGTCACATATATCACATCCTGTGCGTATAAGAATGTGCTTTCCTGTATCAAGTGGTACCGGCCTGGTGCTAAAGGTGGACTTAAAATTTCGACCTGATGCCCAATCTCTCCACCTCAGCTGGTTTTGCAGACAGAAAAGGCCCTGTGACCCCCCCCCCCACTAAAGTGGGGACACCCCTTAGATAAACAGTCTCTATCCCTTAAGATTTATTTAGTTTAAGGTTTAGTTTAGTTATAAGGTTTATAAAACCTTATAAATAAAAATTAATAATAATAATAATAATAATAATAATAAAGTTGCCAACAAAGCAAAAACTAATTTTTGCATGCGGGTGCAGATTGAGGCATTTTTCTGCACCTAGTCCATACTTGCCAACTTTTTGTTTGCCACCTCCGGGAGTTCCTGGAGGGCAGGAGGGTTGTATGGGTGGAGGGGGCGGAGCATCACAAATAGTGTCATTTTGGCCCCACCCCCAGTGACATAATGCCTGTTTTGGGTCTTTTTACAGTGGTAAAAAGACCCAAAACAGACTTTATGTCATTGGGGGCGGGGAAAAAATGATGCGATTCGCAAATCCCCGCCCCCTCCGCCCATACATTTCAGCACTAATCTGGCAGATTGTTAGCTTTCCAAGGATTCCGGAAGACCAATCCGGAATTCAGGAGTCTCCTGGACATTCTGGGAGATTTGGCGTGTATGACCTAGTCAACATTCAGAAGTAAAGCCGCAATTCGCCCAACTCGTCCCAAATCGAACAGCAACATCTTATTTTGATGTGCTCAGTCTTGTGCAAGAGCATACAAACCATTGCAATAGTGTGACAATAGGTGAACAACAGTTGTTTGCAGTTTTGTAAATGACCCTTTGGGGGTAGATTTAGCAAACATTCTAAAAAGGAAAAGTGGAGGTGTTGCCCATAGCAACCATCCAGATTGTAGAATGTGCTAGATAAATGATAGCTAGAATCTGATTGGTTGCTATGGGCAACACCCCAACTCTTTTTTTTTTTTTTTTTTTAAGAAATTTTATAAACCTACACTTAAGTGTTAGCAATTCATTTTAAAAACTAAGGAATCGTTAAATTCTGTCATGTTATCAGGGCCATCTTTTCCATTGGGCACAATAGGCAGGTGCCCGGTGGCCCCACGGGCAAGGGGGCCCCATAGGCAGGGCTCTTAATTAGAATAAATAATCCTGGAAAAGAAAAAACCTGCAAAAAAAACCTTCAAGGGTCACCGAGCAAGTACATCTATCTATCTCTATATATCTATATCTATATCTGTACCTCTATACATCTATCTCTCTCTCTCTCTCTTTATATATACATATATATATATATATATATATATATATATATATATATATACATGTAGGGGCCCCGGTGCACTGCTTTTCCCGGGGGCCCATAACGTTGTTAAGATGGCCCTGCATGTTATAGGGTCTTTCAAACATCTATTTTTGAATAAATATATAAGTTAGCATTTTTTTTATAATCAACCAACTTATCTTGAAACCAAGGATCTGCAGCCAAGTTAGAAACTGAAATGAAATGATATATGTCTTGTTTTCGTTACTGCTGATTAAATTGTCTTATAAACTAACTGTCAGGGAAAACGAAGGTGAAGCCAGTTCAGCTTCTAAACGACCTCTTGATTTTTGTGTTGTAATTATAGATGCGTTCTCACTGGTAACTTTTGCTATGTTAATTGTTAGATAAGATCCGTCCATTATTTAAACAAAACGTTCATTACATTGTTTTGGCTAGAGTTTATTTTTCACAGTGTCATTCTATCTATTGTTAAACTGTACCCACTCAGCACATGATAAATCTGCTGATTTATCTGAGTTCTGAGCTTACCCCAGACACAGAACATTAAGGAGTAAAGATTATATATTGCTTCAACAAACATATTGTATGCATGAGAGAACCCACGTCTTGAAAGATGTTACCCAGGTGGTGATTCGGAGACATTTCTGCTATTTGTTTCAATATTGAAGTGTCGGTACCAGCAAGAAAATGTACTCTGGTTTTTCCTTGAAAACATATGATCCTTAGAGGTTTATTGCAGTATTTCTGAATGAACGTCACTTATATATTTTAATGCATATCATGCACATGATAATGGTGCTTACACAAAAACATTATGTCCAGTTGTATGCTATGATCTGAAATGAGAGCGCCCTGGGGACTTGCAGGCAGGTTCAGTGCTAGGATGTCCGGTGCCCCCTTGCAGATAACAAATTTGCACCCTGTTCTTTTATAAATTATTTGTTCAATCAATACTGCTTTATCTTTTAAAACAAATCATATTATAAACTTTAATAAAGAGAGTAATGCAAATGAATGCATAACACAGCAAACATGAATTGCTGTATGAATAATATAAATGAAGAATTTGTATTCTTTGTGATAAGATTTTACATTTTTTGGGAAATTAGTTTGGCTATGTCCCCTCCTTCATCGCACTTATTGTCCCCTCCATCACATTGTGCCCACTCAATCATCACACTGTACCCATTCATCGGCACACTGTGCCCCCTTCATCATCACACTGTGCCCCCTTATGATCCCACTGTACACCCTTCTACGTCACAATGTGCCCTTCAACATCACACCCTGAACCCATAACACACTCATCACACTGTGGCCCCTTCGTCACACTGTGGCCCTTCATCGTCACACTGTGCCCTTCAACATCACACCCTGCACACTCATCACACTGTGTCCCCTTTGTCACACTGTGCCCCTTTCATAATCACACTGTGCCCCTTCAACTTTACACTGTGCCCTTCAACATCACACCCTGCACCCTTATTACACTCATAACACTGTGCCCCTTCATTGTGACACTGTGCCCCCTTCAACTTCAGAATGTGCCCCCTTCAATGTCACATGGTGTGCCATCTTTATCACACAGCCCCTTCATCACACTGTGCACCCTTTTCACATGTGCCACTTCATCATCCCCTCCTTCATCATGCCCCCTTCTCATCCCACTGTGCCCTCTCCATCATCACTGCCCCCCCTCCTTCATCACATTGTGCGCCCTCCATTGTTGTCCCCTGCATCACATTGCTATCACCATCATTAGTGTTCCTCCCTCACCATCATCATTGTGTGTTCTCATCATCATCATCATCATCATTTATGGAAGTTTACTTCATTTGTAGACAAATTACGGCAATGGTTACAAATGTCAGATTTTCACCTTAGCAAAATGACAAAACTGATTGTAAAATTTTATAATGAATTGTGATATAATAACAACAACAACAACAACAACAACAACAACAACAACAACAATAATAATAATAATAATAATAATAATAATAATAATAATAAGAGTTTGGGATGCATTTTACACTGTACTATCATTTCAATTGCACGTGTTAGTGCAAGTCAGGAACATAATCCCAGAGGATATGGTACAGGCAAGATTAGGGCTTTGATGATATATCCAACCTGTGTATCAGCTGATTATTGCATCCTGTAGGGTATTCAGACCTGCACACTGCGCCTCTGTAATCCACAATGTTCCGTGCTATAGAGGAGCTAGGGAGCGAATAGGCTAAGCCTCTCTCGCTGTCACCTGATTACTTCACAGCCAATCAGGACTAAACTTTCATGTAAACCTAGTCCAATCAGAAGCCTCATTTTTTTCCTGCTGGATTGTGCGAAGTGAAATTTGCTGTGTTCCTGTCTAATACAAAGTTGATGCGTCAGTTGAAGTAAAGAGCCAGACAGGCCAGGGCAAAGACGCATGCAGACCTTCAATCTATGAGCACATCATTGGAGCATGCAGAGGGGGGTTTCTGAGCAACAGGAAATCCCCCCAAAGTGTGTGCCTGTTCCTGAACAATATATGTACAAAGTGCATTTTAAAGTATCTAAATAGAGTGGAAAATGTCCTAGTAACCTTCAATATTTTGCCAAATTGAAGTGCATAGGCACTTAATGCACTGCAGATGTAATATAATGCTGATGATGATACCAATATATCATTATTTTTGGTTCCTTCCAAGTATTTTGATAAGGCTGGGTACACACTGGAAAGGTTTTGTCCAATAATCGAGCAAATCAGCCGACATACGACCGTTCGGTCGGAAGTCGTATTAGTGTGTATAGTGACACAATGGTCGAAAAGGCGTCCCAAAGTGTTGATTGTCAGCTCATTTGGTTGGTCGAACTCTTTAATATTTTCCAACCAATCGCCGACCGGTCATGCAGTGTGTATACACTCATGCTCACGATCTCCATAGAGTTTACAGAGTCGGGCTCTTTTCAGCCGATACTAGCGATGAATGTCCCGATGAGTAAATGTAGAGAGTGCTGTAGAAGGAATAATTAATTTGTTCGTTCTGAGCCAGAATATTACGCTTCAGAGTCACAGAAGCTAACGAAATTCATTAGGACATGTGGATAGTTGTAACAAGGTGGTTTTAATCAGTGTGACAATGTGACAAGAATGAATGAATGAATGGATATTGTGCTGTCATTCTCTGAAGACTAGAGGACCAGACAAAGGACCAGATGAAGAGCACAGATCTGAAGGTAAATCGTGTTAGTGTGTATGGATGAATCGCCAGACTGATCGGACCTTCAGTCGTAGGTACAATCGTTTGAGATAACACGTTGGTCGGATAATTCTTCAGTGTGTATCTAACCTAAGATGCATTCTCATAAATATTAATTAGCCAACAAACTGGCTGCCTCCACCGTGTGTGTGGCTGACAGGGGTACGCAATACGCAAAAAATTCAATCGATTGATACAATATACACACATTTTATCTTCACATCATAGTTTTAAAATGATAACCCCACTTTTTTTGATTTTTTTTTTTTGTTATATGTGCAAACTAGACCCAAAGGGTCTGTATTGCGATTATAACGCCATCCTAAGTCTGATCGTTAGATGCATTCTGTAGTTGAGTGTATCTAACGTTTACCCTTCAGGACCTTCCATCTCCACCAATCTACCCAAGTTCACCCAGTTTGAACCATCAGGAAGTTTGATACACTCATGAACAGTTATATATTGAATAGAGTTATAGATAATTAAACATGCAAAATAGACCATTTCATCCTTTAAAATCCTTTAAATGATTATTAATTATTTACTCAGTATTGTTTTTGAAACTAAGGGTTATCTGGTGTCTCTGGAAAGTGATAAAATCAAAACATTATTCCACAATTTTTCTTTTAAAAATGTGACCTTTAGAAATGTTGTTTTATTGGAGTCTGTTGATGAAGTTTTATGTTACTTGGTTTTATTGCAGTTTGTTAACCACACGTATTAATCAGTGCCGATATGCAGAGAAATTAAATTCTCTGTCGAAGTTCAAAGTTCAGTGAAGTTCTACATGGGAAGCTAGGGTTAAATATGCAAAATAGGTGGTAAGGTTCCTTTTGCAAATATAACTCCTATTCTGTGATGTATGAATGTGATATTTACGCTCTCTAGATGAGTGTATATAGTATTTACCTGTCCTGATGCTCCTGTGACCTTCTGTGAGTCAGCCCTACTGAGTCCTCTATCTACGTCTTGCCCTCCCCCCTACCCCTCTCCATCACAAAGCCGGTTATCAGGTTTGAACAATGTAGCACAAAGCAATGAGGAAGGCAGGTCAGATGCTTGGTTCTGTAGGGAGAGGAATCAGTAACAGAAATAAAGAAGTAATAGTGCGACTGTATAGGTCATTGGTACGGCCTCATCTAGAATACTGTGTCCAGTTCTGGAGGCCGTATCTCCAGAAGGATATAAATACATTACAGACTATACAAAGAAGGGCAACTAAAATGGTGCATGGTCTAGAGCACAAAACTTACCCGGAAAGACTAAAAGATCTTAATATGTATAGTTTGGAGCAGAGAAGGGAACGGGGGACATGATAGAACCTTTCTAATACATCAAGGGTTATAACAAGTTACGGGAGGGAAACATTCTACAAAGGAAGAGAAGTATTAGAACACGAGGACATGTACTGACACTGGGGGGAAGAGAATTATTAGAACACGAGGACATGTACTGACACTGGGGGGAAGAGAATTATTAGAACACGAGGACATGTACTGACACTGGGGGGAAGAGAAGTATTAGAACACGAGGACATGCACTGACACTGGTGGGAAGAGAAGTATTAGAACACGAGGACATGTACTGACACTGGTGGGAAGAGAAGTATTAGAACACGAGGACATGTACTGACACTGGGGGGAAGAGAAGTATTAGAACACGAGGACATGCACTGACACTGGGGGGAAGAGAAGTATTAGAACACGAGGACATGTACTGACACTGGGGGGAAGAGAAGTATTAGAACACGAGGACATGTACTGACACTGGGGGGGGGAAGAGAAGTATTAGAACACGAGGACATGCACTGACACTGGGGGGAAGAGAAGTATTAGAACACGAGGACATGTACTGACACTGGAGGGAAGAGAAGTATTAGAACACGAGGACATGTACTGACACTGGTGGGAAGAGAAGTATTAGAACACGAGGACATGTACTGACACTGGGGGGAAGAGAAGTATTAGAACACGAGGACATGCACTGACACTGGGGGGAAGAGAAGTATTAGAACACGAGGACATGTACTGACACTGGGGGGAAGAGAAGTATTAGAACACGAGGACATGTACTGACACTGGGGGGGGGAAGAGAAGTATTAGAACACGAGGACATGCACTGACACTGGGGGGAAGAGAAGTATTAGAACACGAGGACATGCACTGACACTGGAGGGAAGAGAAGTATTAGAACACGAGGACATGTACTGACACTGGTGGGAAGAGAAGTATTAGAACACGAGGACATGCACTGACACTGGGGGGAAGAGAAGTATTAGAACACGAGGACATGTACTGACACTGGGAGGAAGAGAAGTATTAGAAGAACACAAGGACATGTACTGACACTGGGGGGAAGAGAAGTATTAGAACACGAGGACATGTACTGACACTGGGGGGAAGAGAAGTATTAGAACATGAGGACATGTACTGACACTGGGGGGAAGAGAAGTATTAGAACACGAGGACATGTACTGACACTGGGGGGAAGAGAAGTATTAGAACACGAGGACATGCACTGACACTGGGAGGAAGAGAAGTCTTAGAACACGAGGACATGCACTGACACTGGAGGAAAGAGAAGTATTAGTACACGAGGACATGTACTGACACTGGAGGGAAGAGAAGTATTAGAACACAAGGACATGTACTGACACTGGGGGGAAGAGAAGTATTAGAACACGAGGACATGCACTGACACTGGGGGGAAGAGAAGTATTAGAACACGAGGACATGTACTGACACTGAGGGGAAGAGAAGTACTAGAACACAAGGACATGTACTGACACTGGGGGAAGTAGGTTCAGGGGAAATGTGAGGAAAAATTACATCACAGAAAGGGTAGTGGGTAAGTGGAATAGCCTCCCATCAGAGGTGGTAGAGGCTAATACAGTAGAACAATTTAAACATGCTTGGGATAGACATAAGGATATCTTTACAAAGTACAAAGTACTAAGGATCAAATAGGGTTTGAGGTTACCACAGGTTAACCATGGGCAGACTAGATGGGCCAAGCGGTTCTTATCTGCCGTCAAATTTTAAATCTAGTTTTAATGCTGCTATGGTGACATGGACAGGCTGGGTTGGGGGAGCAAGGGGGTATATGCTGGTGGGGTACCTTGGGCTGGGTCACTGGTCTACTTGCATTTTTTTTCCCCTTTAAAATATTCCTAATAGGCTGCCAGCCAGCCCCTGTATGGTGGGCAGCTGCAGACAGATGACTGGTGAGCCTTAGGTGGTAGGAGGCGTAAGTGCTATAGATACTCTACTAGAGAGTGCATACAGTTAATTGTTACATATAGGGTAGGATTTATATTTGCATTAAATTAATCCTGCAAAGAAAAAACTCCAAATAAGTATTTTCCTTTAAGAACAAGCGATTGTGCAGTATATGACTGTAGTCTGTTTATTTGTAATCTAGTTTGCGATAACTTGCATAGAGGGGTTTTCCTGTTAGGAAGGCAAATCCGGGCTTTACCTCTGTCTCCCCTCCTCCATAATATGAAAACAAATGATACGTTGTGTCGCTGGGTATTGTACTCACAGAAGTCCCGTGTACGCGGCAGGAAAGAAGGGCCCCAGTCAAAACAAAGTGAGAGTAAAGAGTCGTCACTTCACACTCTAAAACACTCTACTGTTCAGAGTTTGCTAAGAAAACAGCTAAACCCTCAGAGGTTTTTCCACGCTGTCTTATAGTAGCTATTTAATCTACTGGTTATGTACCGGTAATTATTTTTACAGTAGTAAAATAAATGGCTGATTTCCATGCCCAATAGAAGTCTGGCAGAAAAGATGATTCCTTCCTGCTTGGATAAGTGGGAATATGAGCTAATGAATTTCACTTTAAACCAATGCCAAGAGCAAAACAATAACACATTAATTATCAGCTCATCTTCTAAAATATGTTTTTGCATTAAAAGTGTTGGATATAAAACACACAACAAAGATGTACGGTCCATTTGTGGAGAGGGGGGGGGGGTTATAATCATACCTACAAATTGACCATGATCTGCAAAAGTTGGCATTGATTTTTCTGGTCCTAGACGGTTGAAAACAATATTTAAGCTTAAGCATCTTTTCTTCTGCAGCAATAAAGTTTCAGGGGTACAAAGCGTTTAAATTAAAAAATCATTGTTCCTAGAGAGTCCATAGATATTTTTGCTAATGCTACTTGTGTCATTTACACGTTTTTGTTTCATAATGATGTTCTAAGCTTCATTAAGTAAGGGCCTTTAATAGCACCTACCTTAAGATGTTAAAAACGTAAGTAAGTAGCTATGCTGAATGCAAATTGGCTACAATAAGTATCGTCTCTTACTTCAACTTTAAGTAATAATTGTGTGGTATTTAAACAGTTAAATACCATTACCATGACATAGCAGCCTCTGCACATGCGCGGAGCTGGTTATTTAAGAACTGTTCTGACATTATATGGTCAGTTCTGCAGCTTATGAAGAACTCTTTGGGGCATATACTACTAAACTGCGGTTTTGAAAAAGTGGAGATGTTGCCAATAGCAACCAATCAGATGCTAGCTGTCATCTATTTAGTACATTCTACAAAATGACAGCTAGCATTTTATTATTATTATCGTTTATTTGTAAGGCGCCACATGGTTTCCGCAGCGCCGTACACAGTACAAACAGTAGACCATACAGGGCAAAACAGTACAGAACAATAAACATAAAATACCAATACTTCGTAAACTCCGGGCAGGCAAATACAGTAGAGACGGAGTGGAAGAACAGGTATGGAGACAGGAGGAAAGAGGGCCCTGCTCATACGAGCTTACATCCTAAGGGAGGGTGGACAGAATCAGGCACAGAAGGGAGCCAGTGAGGCAAAGGGGAGAACCGAAGAGATGATAGGTTAAGTGATTGGTTGCTATAGGCAACATCTCCACTTTTTCAAACCCACAGTTTAGTAAATATACCCCTAGGTTATTTATCCAGCACTTGACACACAAGCAATTAGCATCTACGGATACCACATAGCACCCTGAAATATTAAAGAGCTGGTTTTCCTATAAGGGATGATGCCAATAATAGTTTTATGTAATGTACTATACATTCAGTGCTGGTGGAACACGGTAAGCCTGGTAAAAGTATACTTGCCAGGCTTACCAGTACAACAGCAGTGTATGGTTGTATTAGTACTTGTAAGGGAGCAATAGGGGGCTGGTGGCGCTCCAGTACTTTCAGAGCGCCCGTCAAGCCCCCGCCATCTATGACCACACCTCATTTTTCGTGCGCTTGCTGCCGCAAAGCAGCATCGCAAGACAAGTTTGTCTTAATTCCCTGACTTAAAAAGTAAAGGTAGTGCATACTGATGCTTCACTTCACTGTGTGATGATAATAATTTATAAAATATAATTTATGCACCTCAGTCTTCCTACTGCTGGCGCAGTTACTAGCTTCTTCCTTTTTTACTGTGGAAGTGACTGGCTCTGACGAGGAAACATGAGGGAACTGAACGACCCTCCGGAGAGTCGTGGACGAAGCAGGGCCAACATCAGGTAGGGTAGGGCCATACAAGAGTTCTGATCCTACTTTGTTTGACGACAGCCCTGCTTGAGGAGCAAATGTCATAATCTACACTGAATCAGTACTGTAAAAATACATGGGCAAAAGGGGCATTTAGCCCGGGACCACCGGGGCAGGTGGCTTACCATTAGAAGTAATAGTAAAACAAAGCATGAATACAAGAGGCCATACAGTATCTATGTCAGACCTCCGGTGTCTTATAATGCTTCCCTACCAGTCAGCGTATGTAACAGGTCACTTACTGCTCCCTGCTTCCAGCTCCTATAATATCGGAGATATGACTTATCCTGAACCCAGTGTAAAACTGTTGATGATTGAAGCAGCAAACTTTCCTCCAGGAAATAGTCGGTGGACTCCAAGCATGGGTGTAATGGTAAATATTATGTAATACCCCCCATGACATTACAGATGTGTGAACTTGTTTAAAACATTTATGTGGAGTTTTACAAGTTTATGTTCACATTCCACTGCCTCTGCCAGAGTGTCGAGTTGGTCGCAGCTTTGGACATAATCACAAAACACAATGCTTTTATTTATACTGGGAACATTTATCCTTCAAATAAAGCATTTTTAAGTGTGAGGTTTAGTTTATTTTGCAACATATTAGTAATAGTGTTACTGTGATCTGACTGAAGATCGGTGTGTATTTAAAGTATACTTAGCACCTTTACACAGTGGAAGCAGCCATTTGTGGGCTAATGTAATACTCACAAGTGCAGCCTATCACTGCATTAGGAACCAGTGACGGCCCTTTTGAAAATCCCCAAAGTCTATCCACTTTAAGGATATGTCGTTTTAGGATCAATAGGCAACTTAGTTTTGTGGATCTTTTGGAAGTAGAGGAAATATGGCTAATTTACTAACTTTGCATTTAGGTTGATTGGTTGCTAAGATCTAATGCAAATTTGCACCTAAATGCAATGTTAGCAATATTGCAATTGAGCTATGGGGGTAGATTTAATACAATTCCTTAAAAAGAAAAGTGGTGCTGCCCATAGTAACCAGTCAGATTCTAGTGATCACTTATCTAGTACATTCTAGAAAAAAAGGCTAGCATCTGATTGGTTGCTTTGACAATACCTCCACTTTTTTTTTTTAGAAGTTAGTAGATGTCCCCCATGATATTTTGCAGCATATTATTTTAAACATAGATTCTTTTTGGTTCACGCAATCCTGGTTTTGAATGAGCAACATGAGTGTATATAATTTAAAAACAAACATGCAACAAAACTATAGATAAAAAAGTATTTAATTTGAGGTTTAGTCATAAAATGGAAAAAATAGAAAAGTATGGTTTATATTCTGGCCACATTATAATTCAGGCTTCCGATGAAGTTGGCGATGTGAGTTCGTCACTTTCTCTGGACTAAAATAAAGTAGGTTCTATGTTTACAAGTTTAGTTTAATTTTAGGTCTTAAAGGACACATTTTAAAGGAGAACTATTATCCAATTATATTCTTTAAAAGTATAGTGAGAAAATCAGTTTCACTGAACACTGAACTGGTTTACTTAGATTTGAACACATTAATTGCTAGCTTCCTCTTTATCCTTGTTATTTTCTGGAGTTACTCACAGACTTTGCGGATTATTTAATAAGATAGGTTTAACCGCAGCAATAATTGGAATATATTGCAGCGTACTGCATAGCTCAAATATATATATAATATATAATGCTGAGCATTACGGGCAGTGGTTAGCACTTCTGCCTTACAGCACTGGGGTCATGAGTTCAATTCCCGACCATGGCCCTATCTGTGTGGAGTTTGTATGTTCTCCCTGTGTTTGCGTGGGTTTCCTCCGGGTGCTCCAGTATCCTCCCAAACTCCAAAAAAAACATACTGGTAGGTTAATTGGCTGCTATCAAAATTGACCCTAGTCTGTGTCTGTGTCTGTGTGTGTATATTAGGGAATGTAGACTGTAAGCTCCAATGGGGCAGGGACTGATGTGAATGAGTTCTCTGTACAGCGCTGCGGAATTAGTGGCGCTATATAAATAAATGGTGATGGTGATGATGATTAATCAGCTGCCTGCGTGATACTGACTTGGAACAGTTTAATAATGTAACATTTCGGCAGGCTGGTTTAAAACATTGTGCACGTGTGTAAACGATACTATATATATATTAAAAAAAATATTAAAAGAAGCACACACATAAACAACATTATGCATCTTATATATCTTATTTATAATGAGTTTTTACATAAATAAATAACATTTTATTTTAATAATTAAATAAATGTAATTTAAACAGTTCTGAATTAACAAAAAAAATATTTATCCTAAGAATGCTTTTTTAAAAAATGTTTTTGTTCTAGTGATGCCACCCATAATGAATGTTTGCTTAGAGTGTGGTTAAATAAGATAAATAAGCAGAGATTTGATTCAGTATGTTGTGCTCAAAAAAGGGCATTCAAGGAATGGGGGAATTAGCTGTTATCTGTAGGACACAGGAATACAGCAGGTAATAGGTGTAGTGCAGAATGCAGATAGTGACAATTACACCTTATATACAGAGTATGGGTGGGACGATTATGTAGTATATCTAATGACTGATTGTTATTTTCTGTTGAATTCAGGTATGACAATGTATATTGTATGTAACCTTGTAACGTAACCTCAACGTGTGCTTTGCTAAATGACATGAGTCTGAACCTATGCAAGTGCCAATAATCTGTTGAAATTAGCCAGACCAGGGAGAGATAGTCATCTCTGAGGAGTTTTTTTGTGTGTAGAGGATGTGGACCTGACCCGCCAAAGAACGAACAGAAGTGAGAATTCAGGTCCTGTGAACATTCCAGAGCTCAGGACATCCCTAGCTCACTTCAAAAGCCCTGTGACATTTGGGGGATCAATCTGTCCTGATTGACAGCTAACCACCAAAGGTGGGGGTGAGAATTATGTGGAAAAAGGGTTTAAAATCTTATGCTTTAGATATTATCACATTGTGCATTTTCATGGGGGGTCTATCAAGACTGAAATGTCCCATGTTTCTCAATTGTGTTCCCTCACACACACACCAGGTCTTAACTAGTAAGTAGTGACACTGGTTTTATGTCATATTTTATTTCTAAAACTTATTTGTGCAACTTAGTGTATGTCTTGTTATAAACTATTATTGTAACTAAACCTTGGAAACATTTTTTCAGATTAAACAAATTGAATCTAGTGTGTTCTCTGTGATTCTTTGTGAATTTACGAAGCCCAGGGAGCTACCTGTGTTTGTGATTTGAGTGTGAAACATTAATTAGTGGTTCTGGTGAATGTAAGGACACCATAATAAATCCTTTGTGGTGGCAGAAAAGGAGCATTTATTGCTAAGTGACTAACGTGACGCCAGTCATAGCCAGCTGTTCATATTGCTGTATCTGAGACATGCTGGGCGTTCGTGACAATGGGGAATTGCATTTTGCAGTTGGTAAATATTAAAACAGGAACATTTCCATGGCCAACCCTTTAAAATCTGAGACTACCACTGGTCCTTCTTATGATCAAGACAGCCTAATATGCTATTTAATAATGCTATTTTATAAATCTTTACTGTATAGATTGGTATTTAATTATTTGGAATTACTAAAAACTTTAAGCATGGGGCTAAAATGAAATAAAATGTTATGTTTACTGTACACACTGTAAGTTATCCACAGTTATTGTGTGACTGACTAAATAAAGTTCTGCATTAACATTATTTCTGTGGGTATTGCATCTGCAGCAAACATGAGTGAGATGACTTTAGTCTATGTACGTTCTCTCGATTCACAGATTAAATGATATTCACTGGCCTGTAGCACGTGCCATATGAATGTTATGCCTTTTAGAGGAAATTAATATCCTTAGAAGAAAGTTTATTGAGACAACTGTCCTGTTTGTTTTTCTTGACTAGAATACCAGTTAAAAGATTTGCTTCGCAAGGGTTTCAAAAGAATTCAATGTAATGAGTCCAGAGCACAAATAAATGTAACTGAGGTGTTTCCTGATTTATATCTGAAATATGATGGAGAGGAGTTTTCCATCTTATTCATCCCAAAGGAGTATATTTTTTTTTATTATTATTTTTCCTACTTTTTTACTTTTAGGTGGTCATGGATCTAATGAATTTTGAGTTCATATTTTTAGAATAACATTTCCAGCTGTTGGTTAGAGAAATGTGTGTGTTGAGCACTATACATTTTTAAATGGCACAATTTTGTGATCCATTGGAAGACATTGTTCCATCGTTGAACAAGATTTTTAGTCCGTTTAAAAAATCCAAACAAACGATACGATGTGCTTAGGAACAATAAAACATGTGATTGGCCCAATAGTCGGGTGAAAAACCTGTAGTGTGTACCCAGCCTAAGAGCTACCGATTCTTGACTGCTCTAAAGGGATGATTTCAGGCTTTCTTTGACAACAATAAACACAGACAGGCCCTGGTGGGGGTGGTAAGGAGTTTGAAAAGGATTCTGTAGGGGAAGGGGAGCCAGTGTAAGGCAATGCAGAGAGGGGAGGCAGAGGAGGAGCGTTGTGAAAGGAATATGAGTCTTGCAGTCAAATTGAGTATAGAGTGGAGGGGGTCAAGATGGGAGTGGGGGAGGCCAGTAAGGAGGAGGTTGCAATAATCAAGGCGGGAGATGATGAGTGCGTGGATGATAGTTTTGGTGGCATCCTGAGTGAGGAAGGGCCTGATGCGGGCGATGTTGCCAGGCTTGGGTCAGGGAATGAATGTGGGGGGCAAAAGAGAGAGAGGAGTCGAGGGTGACACCTAGGCAGCCGAGTTGGGTGTCAGAGGAGATCATACCTTATCTATTGGCCGGTGCAAAATATCCATCCAATGGCAAGACTACACCCCTTTATAACCGCCAGTATAACCTTTAACATACCGGCCCAGGGTCCTCCTCCAATCGGACCAAAACATGTGATGACACCACGAACAAAAAGGGGGAGTAGTGACCTATGACGAGATAACCCGGGCACCATATGCAAACTTACCGACTGCACTGCTCTCCTACCAATAACCTAGAACATAAAACCCCTGACCCTAAAACTGCCCGGTGGGCGGGAGGAAACCGGAAGCAGAGAGACAGATCCTGCTGAGAACAGTAACATATATAAACCTAATCCACACCCCCTCCAGTGTCATATTGGATATAAACTGATAATAGAAGCACTGCTGGTTAACCCTTCAATCACTCACACTCGTGATTTTAATTTTATTAGGTCTAATGGACACACTTCCCTAACCACGATAGAGAGGTCATGGTGAGAGGGGAGTCTAGGGGGAGGAAAGACAGTGAGTTCAATTTTAGAGATGTTAATTTTGAGGAAGCGCGAGGACATCCAGGAGGAGATGGCAGAGAGGCAGTCAGATACACGGGAGAGGAAGGTGGAGGAAAGATCAGGAGAAGAGATGTAGAGTTGAATGTCATCAGCATAAAAGTGATACTGAAGACTGAAGGAGAAGATGAGAGCACCAAGGGAGGAAGTATAGAGCGAAAAGAGTAGAAGGCCGAGAACAGAGCCCTGAGGGACTCCTACAGGGAGAGGGGAGGGGGTGGAGGAAGAACGAGACGTGGATACAGAGAAGGAGCGGTTAGCAAGGTATGAGGTGAACCAGGCGTGGACAGATCCAGAGAGGCCGAGAAAGAGAAGAGTTTGCAGCAGGAGGGGGTGGTCTACGGTGTCGAAGGACGCAGAGAGGTCGAGGAGGATGGGTAGGGAGAAGTGACCCCTGGATTTGGCTGATATCATTGATAGGAGAAATGATCTCAGTTATATGGCATTTCAAACCTGGCTCACCCACATGTTTACTCCTTACTTATTTCCTGTTCCATGTAATTACTCTGCTACATGTAATACCCTCTGCTACATGTACCAACTGATCCTGGAGACATTAATTTGTAGACATCCGGTAGTATTTATAACTGATAAAGAAAAAAAAATATTTACGTGTAGTTGCATCGAATATATATAGTCTGAAAGATAAAGTAAGCCATGTTTGTTTAGTGTAAGAAAATAATGGTGGACAAATTGCCTGTCTGACACAAAGGGTAAAAATTAGAGAGAGTAAAATATTATTTTGGGGGGGCTTAGATACTACAAAAGCAATCGTGCATTGTATTTACCTTGAATAAAATATTCGCATGTTGTGCTTTTACATTTGTGTTGCACCTAGTGTAATATAGTGAACATAATTTTTATCCTCTATGTCCGCGTGTTTCCCGTTTTAAACCGGGTGGGAATGGAGCAATCAGTATCCAATCAGATCATCAGAATGGTCACAGCAGTGCAGGTTGTTTCAGGAGATTAGTGTGTTGACCTTATGTGAGGCAGCTTGATGGCAGAACGAGCAGGTATCACCAACAGCACAAAATAGAGATGTCAGGCTCCTAACATAATGGCAAGCTTGTTTTGTCATCATTACATGAAACAAAATTCATACATCAAACTTATTTATCTTGGATTCCGACAAAATGGCAACTTCACAGTTCACATACCAAAGTTTAATTATCAAATATGAAATGTGCAGCAGCAAATATTGATGTTTTGATCTTTAGTTCTGTCGCTAAACACCTGCTTCTGATTTTCTGTTTTGCATTTCCTGAATATCATTGCTACAGGAAAGGTCCACAAAACACCCTTTCTTACTACTCAAACTTTAGATGTCTGTCTATATATTTACATACACTTTTGCATATTTGTAAACTAGGCTAAATCTTCCAGATGGAAACGGCCAGCTATATCCCAGCTGAAAAAACATGTATTTTCTATTTGACTCCTGCCAAAAAGAGAAAAGTATCCGTTTATCAGAGCAGGAAACATGAACTGAGCTAAATGACTTTTAAAATAATAATTACTTAATAGCAGTCAGTAGCTGGAGAATCATACATAAGCCCATGGCTGATGAATACCTTGCTAGACGCTATGTGAAGGCTACCCCCGAAATCAAATCCTTCTTTTAAAGGGATTTGGAAGCAATATTGAAAATTGTTTTGCCTCTGATATGTAACCAGTTTCAACAGTGTATAACATGATACCTTGATGACAGAATAAAGCCAATTACGTCTCACGTTCCTCCAAATTCTGAAATGCAATACTTTTGCAAAAGCTTTTTTTTTTTTTTTGCTTTTTTTTTCAATATCATCACCTTATTCACCATTTTATCTGGCGGAGCAGTGAATCACGGGACGTCATTGGGACTGTGTAATATTGACAGATTTTCCGTCTTTCTCTTGCTGCTCCCAAATGAAAACACATCAAAATCTCCTGAGAAAGCAATAGCAAAAAAAAACCTCCTTCCGCTGGCAGGTTAGAGTATCTGTTTTACTAATCAGAGAGAAATTTATCATACAGGATTTGGTAAGGATGTTTATAGAGACTTTCGTACAATGGTACTGAACTTACAGATGTCAGAGGGTTTTTTTTTTTCGCTCCATGAAAATCCACAGCTGGTGAGGATCTGAAACGTTGCCAAGGGGCTGCTGTCTCAAGGATTTTGTTTCAAATGACAATGTTTGGGGGTCTTGAGCAGTGAATTGTAAGTTACGCAGCAGCCTCTCAATAGCAGCAGGGATAATATATTTACTTAGTGTGATAGAGTATCCCACGGTAGCCACTTCGCCAAGCAGAATATATTGAGCTTATTGAGAAAGGATTGAATGGAGTTTCTGCTTTAGATTGTTTTTGCTGCTTAGCGATCATAAAGTTCCCTACCTAAGACACCTACCAATATCATCAATTAAAGAGCATTGAAAGACACCTCTAAATAATTGCTTGGAATGTTTAAAATCCTCTGCTTCTTTGTTAAACATACTTGCCTCCTCTCCCAGAATGTCCCGGAGACTCACGAATTTCGCTGAGTCTTTTCGGACCCACTAGAAGTGTAAACCGTTCTCCCGGATTGTGTCTGATCTTCTTGCAAAGCGGAGGGGAGTGGGCCATGGCGATGTGATTTTCTGCAATTTACTTCATTATGATCCGGCCTCCAATCCCCCATCCCCGCTTCAGAATAATGCGAACAGCGGTGTTGCAAAGTGCGTAGCGGGGTTTTGATGATGCAAATCACATGATCGTGGCCCCCACAATTGCCCCTTGTACCTCCCCCTCTGGGATTTCCCAGAAGGGAGGTATATAAAGCAAGACAAGTATGATGTAAACTTTGGTGGAACCAGCACTACTTCCCCAAATTTTGCTGTGGGTCCTGGTGACGCTGTGCTGTGCCCCTGTGGGTACACATACTTCTCAACTTTCGGTTTTGACAACATAAATGAAGCAAAAGTACTACGGAAAAGTAAAAATGAGGAGGCGTCGGCAGGCGTTTAAAGATATATAAAAGTAAAGAAAGGTCTTTGGACAAAAAGAAAATTTGTTGCCAATAAATGACATTGCCAAAAAAATATTTAGATATAAAATGTAAAGAATAAAGAAACCTATGAATGGAAATTCCTTTCCTTGTTACACTGACAACTGAACCATCAACTTCAGTGACAGCTCTTTCCTCACTGACTCCCAATGACAGTGGTTTCCTTTTAGGAAGTACTGGGCTGCGGCTGGTGTGAGCAGATATAAGACATCAATGCTTCTTACACAGGTTGAAAATCAACGGAGGATATGTGAAGAACTGGCTTAGATGTGGTAAATCTGCAAAGATGATAAACAGCTGTAAACCTGACTGATGTTTGCAAAGTACAGAAACTGCATTTATATATAGGCGAAGAACAGGGCTATGCTTCAAGGTGAAAAATATGAAAAAAAATAGCCAATTTGATATTTCGTAAAGAATCTGTAAACCAATTTTGAACATATTTGCTTTAAATGCAATCTTTTTAGAGTGTCTCCCTTTTCCTAAAGTGTCCATCCTGAACTAAAGTGTCCTGTCTGTCCTAAAGTGTCCGCCCTGTTCTAAACTGTCCCACCTGCCCTAAAGTGTCTGTCTCTGTCCTGCCCTAAAGTGTCCATCCTGCCCTAAAGTGTCCCACCTGCTCTAAAGTGTCCCGTCTGTCCTAAGGTGTGTCCGCCGTGTTCTAAACTGTCCCACCTGCCCTAAAGTGTCCATCTCTGTCCTGCCCTAAAATGTCCATCCTGCCCTAAAGTGTCCCACCTGTTCTAAAGTGTCCATCCTGCCCTAAAGTGTCCATCCTCTCCTAGTGTCCATCCTGCCCTAAAGTGTCCCACCTGCCCTAAAGTGTCCCGTCTATCCTAAAGTGTCCGTCCTGTCCTAAAGTGTCCCACCTCTCTTAAAGTGTCCCATCTGTCCTAAAGTATCTATCCTGTCATAAAGTGTTCCATCTATCCTAAAGTGTTCGTCCTGGCCTAAATAGTTCCACCTGCTCTAAAGTGTCCCGTCTATCCTAAAGTGTCCGTCCTGCCCTAAAGTGTACTATCTATCCTAAAGTGTCCATCCTGCCCTAAATTGTCCCGTCTATCCTAAAGTGTCCCGTCTATCCTAAAGTGTCCGTCCTGCCCTAAAATGTCCTGTCTATCCTAAAGTGTCCATCCTGTCCTAAAGTGTCCCACCTGCCCTTAAGTGTCCCGTCTATCCTAAAGTGTCCTGTCTGTCCAAAAGTGTCCATCCTACCCTAAACTGTCCCATCTATCCTAAAGTGTCCATCCTTCCCTAAATTGTCCCGTCTATCCTAAAGTGTCCGTCGTGTCCTAAAGTGTCCTACCTCTCTTAAAGTGTCCCATCTGTCCTAAAGTGTCTATCCTGCCATAAAGTGTCCCATCTATCCTAAAGTGTCAATCCTGTCTTAAAGTGTCCCACCTGCCCTAAAGTGTCCCATCTATCCTAAAGTGTTCCACCTGCCCTAAAGTGTCCTACCTGTCCTAAAGTGATCATCCAGTGTCCCTGTGATTTCACAATATCTCAGCTTCAGGTAAATGGAGCTCTCAAAGGATGTACCAGTGGGGTACAAAGGGTGTAACAGGTGTAATAAGTATAATAGGTTAATCTATAATAAATCTGATCGGACATGTTAGGTGAAATCCATTCCCGATCAGTAGATGGGGAGTGACAATACAATAAAATAATTTTTATTGCCAGATAGAAAGAGGTTGCGGTAGTCAAGGTAGGAGATGATTAGATAATGGATAAGAGTTTTGGTCACATCTTGGGTAAATAAAGGGCTTATTGTGGCAATATTTCCAAGGTGGAGGGAACGGGACTAAGAGAGAGTGACTGGATGTGAGGAATAAATCAGATGGCTGTCAAGGGTGTCACCAGGGTAGTTGGCCTGGGGGACTAAGAAAATGGTGGTTTTATTGACAGTTAGGGAGATTTGAAGGGATGTGATGACTCTGGGAGGGTGGGAGATTATAAGCTTTGTTTTGGACATGTTGAGCTCTAGGCTGTGTTAGGACATATATGTGGAGATAGCAGAGAGACAACTGGATACAATAAAGTACAGAAGAGTAGATGGTCGGTGGACGAGCGGTAGATTTGGGTGTCAACAACGTAGAGGTTCTGGACACCGAGCGAATTTATTTTTCCAAGTCAAGAGGTGTACCAAGAGTAAAGCAGAGGGCTAAGAAAAGAGCCTTGTGGGACCCCAACTGATAGTGGCAGTGAAGAATGTGCCAGACGTAGGGACATAAATGGAACAGTTTGAAATGTAGGAAGTGAACCAGGAGAGAACTGTCTCCTGAAGGCCAAAGGAGTGAATGGTGTGCAAGAGAAGAGGGTGATCAACATAGTCAAAAGCAGCAGAGAATTCCAGGAGGATGAGTGGTGAGTGTTGAGAAGTAACCCTTAGACTTTGCTGTAAGTAGACCATAGATTACTTTTCTGATGGCAGTCTCAGCGGTATGTTTTGGGTAGGAGCTCAATTGTAGAGTCTGGAAGGGAGTGAGTAGAGAGAAAGTGAGATAGCGGTTTTACACAAGTCACGCAAGTAGTTTATAGACAAAGGGGAAGATAGATATAGGGTGGTAGTTAGATAAAGAAGCTTGGTTGAGAAATGGTTTCTTCAGCATTGGGGTTATGAAAATGTGTTTAAATGAGGATGGAAATGTGCTAGTGGAGAGAGACAGGTTGTAGAGGTAAGCAAGAGATAGACATGGAGTGGTGGGGAGGGAACAACCAAACAAATAACAGCGCTGATACTGATGTACACAAATAATGCACTAATGATCCGTGAGGTAAAGATAAAAACACTTTAATAGTAAAAACAAACCATAAATTGGAAAATCATCACTGGCCAGTGGATAAAGAACTATACATAATGAAATCAGATGTGTCTGATACAATATATTGCCACATCCAATACAAATAGTATACACTCTGATTAGTCACTCAATGGTAAGTGACAAACTGTATATCCCACAATGGGGAATATCAAAGTCCAAAGACCCAGTAAATGAACACGAAGTAGAGTAGATATGAATTATTGAGTGTGGCCACACTGGTAGTAATAACATGAATCACTCCGTTATTGTAACAAATACCACTTCAGTTGGTCTAACATGAATTCTGGAGGTCAATGCATATATGCCGTGGAGACAAAATGAACAAACGCTCTTGAGGGAATATAAATGTCACTGACTGTTGCAGCAATTGGCGCGATACAGACCTGGTCCAAAGCTCAGTCCCGTATTGCGGTCTGTATGCGCATACACCTCATGACGTAATAGGACTCCGTGGAGCCTGTGATGAAGCCGTATCTGTATATTTCAATCCAAAATAGGAAACTTTGAATAGCGGCTAGCACAATCGTGACACCAAGATTGGTATTGATAACACGGCTTGGAAAAATAGCGCCCTCCAGGAACTCACTGTGAGTAATAACAGGTCAAGGAACTGGGGTGTCAGGGGCTCAGTGAGATGCACATCTGACGCGTTTCATCACCTGCCTGGTGATTCCTTCAGAGTGGTGGGGAGGGAGCCGGAGAAGGCATAGAGTCATGGGGTCAGGTTGTAGGTTAAGACAAGATGAGTGCTGGTACATCATTAAGTGGAGCTGTCCAAGAGTATATCTGCATTTTTACATGGAGATTTGATACGTATAATGCACATAGAGTCAAATGGCACCAAATAGCCTAAAGCTCTATCTAGTCTGCCTTTTCTGTGTGTGCTTTTAGGTTTTTCTTTTCCTTAAAAGGTTTTTTCTTTTCCTTAAAATTAAAAGTTTCAGCAATAGCAGAATATTTGTCCTATACATTTTATTATTGTTTGAGCTCCACCACAATTCAAGGGAGACGAGTCCACGTATCTATCATCTTTTCCATGCTCTTCTTTTTGTTGTCTTTCTGTTTTCTTGCCTCCAATTTCTAAGTAAAAGAAAACCTTTATTTAAAAAAAAATACTTCCTGAACTCTATCAATACCTCTTATAATTCTAAAATGTTCTATCGTGTTACCTCTGACCCTTATCTCCTATAAGATGCACATGTTCAGCTCTTGACGTCTTTTCTGATATTATTATTATTATTATTATTATTAATATTTATTTATAAGGCGCCACAAGGCATCCGCAGCGCCGTACAGAGACAAACAAAATCACAATACAATGGGAGACAGCACAGTACAGTAAACACAGCAACTCAGTACGCTCAATGCACAGCTAGAGAGGGCGGGGAAGGGGGAGGGAGGATCCGCAAACGACGGGGCCCAAGAAGGAGGGCGCGGAAGACAGGGAGACCCCCCCAGAGGGGGGAGGAGGGAGCGAGAGTGGACGTGGGGTGGAGGACCCTCGAGGAGGAGGGCTAAGTAGCTGGAGAGCAGAGTTAGAAGTGGTGGAAACAGGAGGAGAGATGGCCCTGCTCAGAGGAGCGTACAATCTAAGGGATATGTATGATATGTATTATTGTGCAGCCCATGCACCATGTGAGTAGCCGTTTCTGATTTGTTTTTATTATATTTATGTCTTTTTGGAGATAGGGCCTGAAGACATAGTACTCGTGGTGGGTTGGGTACGGTTTATCTATGCTGAGGATCCCGACATGGGCAATTCCTCCCAAAAAAATGCGAAATAAATAAAATCTGACTGTAAAATAAAGAGACTTACGTTGAACCCGACGCTGAAGATGACTGATGGAAGCACAATGCTGAAAGCAAGCCATTCCCATTGAAGAAGTTTTCGGCAGTGCGGGGTAACTTCATTGCGACGTCTGTCAAAACAAATTTAAAGTGTCAATGTGGAGACCGCTAAGGTTAAGTGCTTAAACACTTAATCCCACATTGCCACTTTAAATTTGTATTGACAGAGGTTGCGATGACGTCGCCCCGCACTGCTTAAGACTTCTTCAATGGGAATGGCTTGCTTTCAGCATTGTGCTTCCATCGGTCATCTCCAGCGTTGGGTTCAACATAAGTCTCTTTGATTTACAGTTGGATTTTAATTCTTTTGCATTTTTTGGGGAGGAATTGCCCATGTCGGAATTGTGGTTATCGTATAAACGATTACCACCGCTCGGGGTGAGGTGTTACCAGTGATTTCCATTCATACTATATTCTGCTTTTGGAAACTGTATTCCCTGTATTATTTTACATCATTCTCAACAAACAGCAAGATCTTTTTGTCTTTGGTTTTGAGACCGGTGTATGGTCCCTTGAAGTAAATTTAGGCAGTATTTGGTATTTTGGAGTGCTAGTGAAGATCCTATTTTTCTAAATTACTTTACATCATTTTGTATCACATTTAGGATTCCACTCTATTATTCATTCTTCTATTTTTTCTAAATCATTATGTATTTATTTTACTCTTTTTGGATTATTAACCCTGTTACAAATCTTCATATCATCTGCAAAATGACATTGCATCCAACGTAGACTCCAAGTCACATCACGGATGAAACAAATGCCATAACCCAGCATATTACATGTGTCACCTATCATAGGGGGATGGGACAGATACCATGCTAAAAAAAGACTTAGTAAACTATTAAAACTCAAAGTATTTTAGATATTTATCTCAGCAGCACATGGGCTCTGATACTATCTATATATTATGTATGTTCAATTTTTGGTCTACTTGTTCTTTAAAAAAAATAAAAAAAAAATATTTAATATCACTAGGAATTAAATATAAAAGATGGCTGCTAAATTTATTTAAAAGATAACTGGGTAAAACAAAACAAAAAATAGGATGGAGTTCAAGAATTTCAATTAAAAAACAAAGTCTTAGTAAGGCTGGGTACACACTACAGAAAATTTTTCTCGATGAGATATCCTTAACAAGTTTACCATCGATTGAAAAAAAAAAAGTCCCGATCAGCAGCCGATTCATGTGTACACACTAAACACATTTTACAAGATTTACCGTCAGATCTGTGCTCTTCATCTGTCTTAACCATCTGCTGAAAAGATCGTGACTCTGCACAATCTTAAGAAATCTATGGACGGTCATGAGTGCGTACACACTGCAGGAGTGGAATGACATTGTTCCATCGTTGAATGAGATTTTTAGCCCGGTTTATTAATCAAATGAAACAATACGATTTGCTTTGGAATGATAATCGTTCATTGTTGTTCACTAATGCGATATCGGGCCAAATGGTCGTTTATCGCGTGATTGCTCCGATAATTGGCTGAAAACATTGTATTGTGTACCCAGCCTTACCCATACTTGCCAACTATCCTGGAATGGCTGGTAGGAATCCCAGACTCCCCGGAGAGCAGGCAAGTATCCCGTATACTGCAATTTGCCTGCCAAAATGACGCGATTCGCGGTGAATCACGTCATTTTGGCCCCAAAATGGAGCAATTGACCGCGCAACGCCCCCTCCCGCCCTCCAACCACGCCCCCTGCCCAGGATTTCCCAGAATTCACTGTTCAAAGGTTGGCAAGTATGGCCTTACCTTGAATGTATTGTTTGTCAGATGTGCAACAGTCCCTGATGGCTGTAACCAGGGACAGCATATAGTGAAAATTTATGAGCATGAGCAAAAACTGATCCAGTAAATGGCCGGTCCATGGTAAGCTTTGTTTTTTTTAACATAACTCTTCAAGCTCCCCAAAATTATTATTTTTCTGTTTAGCAGATGTACTTCTTTAATATAACATCTTTATGTTGAAATAAACTTTATGCAAAAATGTAAGTAGACAAAAACACACTTTCTGAAATGAATTCAGACCACTAGAGCCATACCTAGACTTTCTATAGAATTCCCTGCGTACTATAACGTGATACCAATCTGAGACTTAGCAAAATGGTTTTTGAATAGGCTATTGACAAAGGGAAACCATAAACACTTGCACTTATCAGTCTCAAATAATTGAAATGCAATCTGCAGAGACATCGACCTTATCAGTGTTTTTACATCAGAGGCCCTATTTGCTGAATGAATGGCCTATTGTACAGTTTAAAATAAATCTCACAGCTTTCAACAACAAAAGGACAATGGACATTCTATTTTAAAGGCCGAAGTATTTCTTAGTAACAACATTGTGGAGAAATATTCTGCCACACACATAAGTAAGGAATATATATATATATATATAGCCACTGTGGAACACACGCCGCACGCTGCATCTCCCATCCTCTCACTTGTCCGACTCCACGCTTCTGATGATCCATTTACCTGGATCTAGACCATAGAACTCCATACCACATTACTGCTCACCACATCCAGACACAGTATACCCAAACAACAGCAATCAATTGGTTGATCCGTTGTGGCTGGATAGTGACTTCACCATCACAGTCTACAGCAGGCCTGTCCAACCTGCGGCCCTCCAGGTGTTGTGAAACTACAAGCCCCAGCATGCTTTGCCAGTAGACAACCTGTTGATAGCTGGAAGGGCATGCTGGGACTTGTAGTTTCACAACATCTGGAGGGCCGCAGGTTGGACAGGCCTGGTCTACAGGACATCTCTACAGATAAGCCTCAAAGTTTTGGCTTCTGGTACGCATATATCTGCACTAGTGTGACCTGTGTGTCCCTACCTAGCACACTGTTGAATGGGATTAATCTGAGTGATTCCTCACCATATATGTTACACTTTTATCCACAGTAGTTATTGTGGGTATTTATATGGTGACATTTTTTGCTCACTCCACTCTGGTGATTAGGTTCCTTTTCTGGATTCATGTTTGGCTCCAATACAATCATCATCATCATCATCATCATTTATTTATATAGAGCCACTGATTCCGCAGCGCTGTACAGAGAACTCATTCACATCTGTCCCTGCCCCATTGGAGCTTACAATCTAAATTCCCTAATCTAGACACACTCACACACAGACACAGACAGAGAGGGAGAGACACACACTCACAGACAGACTCATACAGACAGACAGACAGGGAGACAGACAGGTAGAGACTAGGGTCAATTTTGCTAGCAGCCAATTAACCTACTAGTATGTTTTTGGAGTGTGGGAGGAAACTGGAGCACCCGGAGGAAACCCACGCAAACACGGGGAGAACATATAAACTCCACACAGATAAGGCCATGGTCGGGAATTGAACTCATGACCCCAGTAATGTGAGGCAGAAGTGCTAACCACTGAGCCACCGTGCTACCCTACTGTACTAAACTATTGTGCGCCTCCTCCTCCTTTTTATCTAGATTTCTTCCTGCCACACCGCTTGGCCTAGAGGACTGGCAGCCGCCCGCACAGGGGAAGTGTGATATAAGAAGGAACCAGTTCAAGATATTGGACTACCTTTTATTTCTGTACTGGCATTGTGTCATAGCGCCATTTGTATCTTTTTTGTTTATATTTATATATATATATATATATATATATATATATACAGGGTGATTCAAAAGTCGCAGTACACCCTTTTATTTCAAAAACTCTACAGGAAATTGGGAAACCTGAATACTCCAGTAAGGTATGGGTGACGTGGTCTATCTTTTACGGTATGTACCAAACATGGGTGCCATCTTGAAATCGCCCAATCGGCCCAATTCCTGTAGAGTTTTTGAAATAAAAGGGTGTACTGCGACTTTTGAATCACCCTGAGGAAGTCCTGTTTGAGGACGAAACGCGTAGAGGCTATTTTCCAACTGTTCCTGTGTATTTGGGTCACCACACCATTAGTCGCTCCTGTGCGGAAGACTGTGGGAGGTTCCTGCTGTACCTGAGGACATGGTATATCTGATACCTGAATTTCAGATAAGCTTGCATTATTATTACTCTTTGTGAGTGTGCATTTTATATGTTAAAATCCTGATTAAATACTGTTACCTTGAAATACTACACCATATAGTGTATTATCTCCTTTTTTTCTTACCCATTGAGTGGAAGAGAGATATGTTTACAGTATGCTGATGTTTTTGACTGGGGACCAGACTTGCAGTTGCTGAGTATGCTGACCACATAATATTGAAAGTGAAGTGGTTGTTAAGCTGTGTTCCAGTCTTTGGATTAATCATACAGATAAGCGATATAATTTCCTTTGGGTGTGTAATACTATGGTGATGGGCTATCACTAACACACTGCTTCTACTAATCCTATGCCTATATCATTCTGTCTTTTATATGTGCAAACTGGACTCATACCCTTGGTCCTATAAGACCGTCCAGCAAACGTGGAACTTTGATTCATTGACTATATTATTATTTCCCCACTGAACCTGGGATAAATTCCTAGTAACACACCATTGTGCGCCGTATCCTTGTTTGACTTTCCATTTGACTCTGGACTTACCCACCTATTATAAGGAAGGCTGCCTCCATATGTGGAAGAGGTGTATGTGTGGACTTTCTCTATACTAACTTTATACAATACTGCTGTGAGCGCCATTGTTTATTACGTTTTTGGATATATATATATATATATATATATATATATTTATTCGGTGCCCTCCTGCCAAGCCTACTGACCTTACTGTTGTTCCGCCGGCCCTGGCATTTACTAGAGCATTGCCCATTGAATGCAACAGGCAGAAACATCACAGTGTATCAAAAAAACACTGGTAGTCCAAGTTCTCGCGAACCGACATTAAAAAATTAAAACCAGTGGAATAGGCCTCATATTACAAGTCACAAAGCAGCCCAGGGGTAGCGCAATATCCCCTTTGGTGCACCTCTATCTCCGTAGATTTCCACCGAAGAGTAAGATGGCAGCATCATGTTCCATTGAATGTGTTTGCTGCACTTAAACACATTGGGCCTGATTCCTTAAGCCGCACATCTGTCGATTTTGAGCGTAATTTAAGCAGAATCACTCTGCATGCCCAGAACAGGGAGATACGAGTGTGAACGCAGCCCTGTGCGCTGCTTCCGTGAACACAAAGGACACATTCTACACCCTACGATTTCTGGGAGTGAAGGGGCATTCTTTCGTAGTCAATGTGCAGTAAGGCCATGCCAAATTCAACCACACACAGCCACGTCTGAAGCAAGATCTGAACATCTCAAAGTTACCTGTTGACCTGCCGTTTCTCTTGCTCCAGCTACAGGGCTAGTCTAAGTCCTGATCAGTAGTGATGACAGTCTTATATTCATGCTATAACATGTGTTTGCAATCAGAAGCAACTGTAAAAATGTATTCTATGATCAATAGACATTAACAACATTCTAATAAATGTATTTCATGAAAAAATAAATAAAAAAGCACATTTTTTAACTGTTTTATCATTATTACCTATATTATTGACAGATGACATTTTTTCAATAATTTTTTTTTTCCTATGCGTTCTTTTGTGAATTTATGATCCACATAAATATTGAACGTATCTTGCAGCTTCTTGTGCAGTAGAGCACAGCAGACCTGCCCCCATATTTCAAAAGCACACGTATCTTGAGATCCGTGCCTTGATGAATTTGGGAGCACCCAACGTCGAAATACGTGCGTATAATACTAAACGCGGGTTGCGCTCAGTATGCATGAATCAGGTCCTTTGGGTAAGCCTACAGTGACCTCCTAACACTAATAAAACCTTTATCAACAAGCCCATGAGTTTTCCCTCGTTTTCTAACTCACATTTTTTCAGGTCAAAAAAACGCCAGTGGTAAGAGCCCGGCATATTAATGAGTTTATGCTTAATTACGAAATACAAGATATGGGACTCATGATTTATACAGCATGGTCAAAGGTTATTCTTTAATAAACAGGAGTCTGGTTAACACCCAGACTTAAAATACATGGCCTCCCAAGCATTGTATATTGATACTTTAAATTGTTGATATTATCATGCTAGGCAGTAGTCTCTGAAATGTAACATTATTAATAAATGCACGGTACTTTTTTTTTTATAGCAAAATAAAAATGTTTATTTTTTAGTTCTGTCGTTTGGGCGTGGAGTCCGGAGCACTTGAGGATACATATTCTCAACAGATGTTTCACCTCCTTGTTCCACTAGATGGAACAAGATAGGAGACGACTGAATGTATCTATTTGCATTCTGGAAATACCTTAGCTTTCTTTGATTATCGTACAAATCAGCAGAGGGAACTAACTAAAGCTATTTCTGGAGTAACAACCTGAAACATTACAGCGTAGAGTAGTAGCTAATATATATATAATTTTTTTGTTAAATTCTGAATTTATTTTTAATGCAACCTTGGAATAGTCATTCAATGGCTTGGGGATAGATTCAATTAAGCACGATGTGTTTCTGGAATGTCCACGGAGACACAGGGCACAGATGTTATGGCAGGAATCTTCGCTCATTTTTCTGTGCACCTCTAAGGGGTTTACTACTATTATGGCTGACTTCCACGCGGCACATTGCCATCAACTGAGTCTCTCCCTTACAGCAACTGAATTTTTTAAAACCTTAATCTTTTGGGAAATCGTACTTCGGCCAGTGAGGTAGGTAAGGTTTGTTTCATGGCACACGATATTTGTAAATATTCCACTTTTTAAAAGCATTCTAATTTCAATATTACTTTTTCTTAATTGTGACTATTACAATGGAATGTCTATACATACTTTTAAGCTAACCTTATGTAGACACTAAGGGCAAAGACTGCATCCTTTTTACCTTCTATCTGCTATTTTGAGCCCTTCCTGACACTGGCAGATACAGAGAGGGCCGATCATCGGGGGGAAAGGGGGCGGGACCAACCAGGACAAACCAATCAGAGTGGGGGAGGGGTGTGGCTATACAAAATTGCTCTTTCCTAAAACAAAGGTCTAGGTCTGCCCCTGCTTCCAGAACTGATTAAGTCACAGAACCTCAATGATATCAAACCCTCGCCCAGTCCTGTTATATTGTGAGACGAATATCACACATGAATAAGATTGACAGGAGGGATTTGGGATAAGATACAGGAAATTATGAGCTAGGGATGAATTGAATAATACTGTCAGACTCAGAAGGCGCTGTAGACTAAAGATGTACTGAAAACCACTAACTGGTATTTACACCACTGAACTAGGAGGTGCTGAGTCTAATGTACCCCTAGTGTTCACCAGGGATCCACGCAAGAAGGTTCGGGATTAGCTGCGAAGGGTACGCAGGTCGCGGTCCTCCAAGACAGTTACCAGTGTATTGATAGAGAATAGTAAGAACGGTCCGGGTCAAGCCAATCAGGAGGAGACGGTACCGAAGGGAGATCCACAGAGAAGTCAGACATTCCGAGTGAGGCGAATAACACAATCCAGAAGAATGTTCTACAAGCCGTGGTCATAACTGAAGGCAATAACGAGCACAATCCAGAATAGTAGTCAGAGGAAGCCGGGTCAAAACCAAACAGGAGCAGAAACATACAAACAATGCTGGAGACAGGAGACCTGATACTCTAGCACCCTAAAGGTGCCAAAGTAGAGTTTAAATAGAGGCTGGAGGAAGTGGGTGGTCAGACACGCTGACCGCCAAAGCCGGAAAGCGTCCGTTGCCTAGCAATGGGGTGCACTACTGCGCATGCACCCGACTGCGCGAGGACGGTCCCAGACGGAACTGCCAGGAGACCATCCCCACTTCACGGTGGAACAGCGTGGACAGCGCCTGACAAACACTATAGGAAAGCAGACTTGGTAATGGCGTTAATTTAACAGCATACATATTTAATAAATAACCCTTTTTCCACCCAACCAGTTCCAAAATTAAATTAATAGTATTCCCATTTAATAAATAAATCTGTTTCCCTACCCCAAACATCCCTGGTAATAATAGCATTTACATTTAATAAATATACCTAATTCCCACAACTGTCCCCGACATTAAATAATTAATATTCACATTAAATAAATAGGAATCCTTCTCCCCCATTACCCCACCTTAAATTAGTAATGTGAAGACCCGGGGTATTAGAGCCTAAACTCACACGGGGTACCCTGGGACTTTTGGGTCAAGTCATGCAGACAGGAGACGGAAAAACACAACAATATCTTTATTAGAGAGTTGTCTAATGCAAGTCCTTTAAATCAGCAAAATTATATAAACCAGGTTAACAGTTCTCAATAAACACCAATTTACCTCCAGACTTCCCAGATCTTTCCCACACTGTCCGTAAGTAATGTCCAACCGATTCAGATGGGATTGGATGATGTTATGGAGCTACTGTTCTACAGAGCCAGCCAGTCTGTAAGTCCCAGAAAAGTTTGTAGTCCAGTAATCACAAAACTCCTAGGCAAAATCCTCAGCACACTGGTAGCAGCCGAAACTCCAACACCAGTAGCTTTTTAAAAGAATAGTGACTCGCAAGACTCTCCTGCAGACCTTTTTTAAAGACCTACCAAAATTTCACACGCTGGGAAACCCACCCTGCAGGGTTATCCACAGGTCTTAGGAAAAAGGTCTGCCCTGACTGGTGGAGTTGAAAGATGGGCTGTACAGGAGAGTAGTCATGTTTCAGGGCCAATTGAGTCCCCCCCCCCACTACTTTCATGCCTCAATGTCTCACTCAGTCCTAGGGGAGAACAATGGGATCTTGATGTCATTAATACCTTGGTGATGGTGGGTGATAGCCAGTTACTCCCTGTTTTAACCCCTTATAGTTATTTATGATGTCAGAGGGGATCCAGATGCTCCCAGCTTCCTGTCCTTAGTGTCTTACAGGAAGTGACTGGCCCAGAATAAAACATCACACCTGGCCCTGTTTAAGAACAATAGCTGACCACTCAATTCCTATACTTCAGGTTGACTGCTGGGTAATAACAAGCCTGGTTATGTCCATTCCATCACAAGTAGGTACCACTACCTCACCATCATCCCACAAATAAATTAATACCACCCCCCATTAAATAGTTAGCCCCCACCCACAGTTCCCATTAAATTAAATTAAAAATCTACCTCTCATCCTCAGTACATTCAGATAATGCTCCCTTCCCTAAAGCCCCAGCCTCACTCACCTCAAATTTACTTTCTTCAATCTGCGCTGTGTTGGAGAGGCAGACACATGTGTCTGCCTCTCTTGCAGCTAGAAATGTATGGGATGACACCTGTCATGTGATGTGCTTCCAATGTGACTTGTCACGGACACGCATAGGGTATGGTAGGGAGGGGGGATTGGATCATACGATCTGGGGTCACATGAAGGTGGCAGCAGCTCTTAGGCACACATGCTCTGCAAGAAAGTGTGCAACTTAGAATGAAGTGTGGAGAAGAAGTGGCGCTATGTCATGCCGATACATACCGCCCCACTTCGAGCACTGGTTATAAGTAAATAAGGAGTAAGCACTGCTGTGTTAATGGTGAATGCATAGGTTGGCTATTTGTATTATTACAAGTTGGTCAGTTGAATATTCTTAAATAAACTATCAAACCCAGAATTTTAATGAATTGCATATAAATGAGCACACGACTTATATAATAGAAAACTCACCTATGATTATGTAACAAAAGAGGCACTTAATTTAACAGAAGAATCATTGAATAAAGTCCAATGCACTGTAACAATATCAGTTATTTGATACTCTGCAGTAATTTATCACAAAATACCTAGTGTACCATATACACATTCATGTAGAGCTGGGCATACAATCAAATTTAAAGTGCAAAGGTCGGAGCTGATGATGATGATGAACCCCCCCCCCCCCTCAAAAAAGTTACACTCAGCACCCGGCTATCACAGTTTGGTCCCGCTATAACAAGGCACCAGCCTGCTTGCACATCCACTTCCCGATCCCCCTTTTTAGTCATAGGAGGCTCAAGTACATGGAACTTAAAATTCCAGGGGGTAAATGTATGAAGCTGAGAGTTTTCCGGCGGGTTTGAAAAGTGGAGATGTTGCCTATAGCAACCAATCAGATTCTAGCTTTCATTTTGTAGAATGTACTAAATAAATGATAGCTAGAACCTGATTGGTTTTTCAATCCCGCCGGAAAACTCTCAGCTTGATACATTTACCCCCAGGTTGCTTTAATGCACATGTGCAATAAAACAAAATAGAATCTTACACTTACTAACAAATTAACGAACTTGGACCAATTCCTAACTAACCATAAATGAGGACCTTAACATTTAACATTTCACTTCTGAAATTACATTTTGATATTTGTATTTTCATTTTCTTACCTGTTGCTTAGAACTGCCATTCTTGTCCTTGAGAAAATCAATTGATGGGCGAAACGCGTTGGTTTTTCATTCTAAGCTTTGCTAACACTGGAACTGATCTTTTCAAGCCACCGTACCATTGTGTTTTACCTGTACTCCACTGCAATGGGGGTAATATAGTTCTGCCTCACCAGCGGTATGAACTAAGAAGGACAGAATTAGGGAGAGGAAATAGGGTAGGAGGACAGCCAGTTTGCCATCATTCCTGAATGTATATATGAGTATGTTTTTAACTACTCACTGCAAATACAGCTATAACAATATTCTTTTTAAGGCACTATACAGACAATACCACATAGGCAGCTACACAGATACATATTCATAAAGTTCAAGAAAATAACTCTCTTTTAGAAGTTTTACTATATTTCAAATACACTTTAATTAAATTTGTGATGTCTGGATTTAATTTAAACCTACATCAATATTGAGAGTGCAGATTCTTGCATATTACTTTGAATATTTTTTGCCCAGCTGAATAGGATCCTTAAAAAGCATTCTCTCCAAGTTCCGCAACAATATAGTTGCATATCAATAAATTAATTCATTCATTCTGAAACTTTAGAGGACAAAATAAATACATCTAGGGCTCAAGCACATGTATAAAGCTGGGTACACACTACAGAAATTTCAACCAACTTCTTATGCCGAGCGATTTTACATGCGATCGATGGTCCGATCGCTCGGTCCATGGACTGCATACACACTAGCCTTGTTTAGGACGATAAAGGGAAGAGCGGACGTCCCTTTAGCAACTTTTTACAGCCATGTTGTCGTGAGCAATGACTGTAATTTCGTACTCACTGTTGTGGATCGGTCGGCAACTTATACACACTACACAGCGGAAACGAGATTGGAACGAAAATATTAACCGGTACGACCAACCAAAGGAGGCGACAATCATCCATTTGGGCAGACTTTGGACCATCGTGTCACTACACACACTGACCCGACTTTTGAACAAGCGGTCGTATGTCGGCTGATTTAGCCGATTATTGGACGAAAACCGTGTAGTGTGTACCCAGCTTAAGACAGATCTAAATGTTCATTTGGTACTAAAGTGCGGGAAGTTGTTTTAAGTGGAGCAGATTAAGCAGGATTAAGCAGGATTGTTTATTACCTTTTAATTATAAAGCACCTAAATATTATACAGAACTTTACAGAGAATATACAATCATTTACATCACTCAAAGTCCCCGTTGGAGTTTATAATCTAAATTCTTTACCACAGGAACACAATGGGCCTGAGTCATTAAGGAGAGCAAAGCAAAAAAAAAAGGAGTAAGTTTGCTCCTGGACAAACCGTGTTACAATGCAAGGGAAGCAAATTAGTTAACTATTTTGCACGTTAGTAAAATACTGGCTGCTTTTTCATGTAGCACACAAATACTTGATAGCTTTATTTTTACACTGAAAGTTAAAGTTGATCTATGACATACCCTATCCAACTATAAATCTGTCCCCGCATTTTAAATTTACCTCCCCCTCCAATGCAACATGGTTTTGCCCAGGTGCAAAGTTACTTCTTATTATGCTTTGCTCTCCTTAATGACTCAGGCCCAATAGGTTTATTTTTTGCCAGCAGCCAATTAACCTATCAGTATGTTTTTGGACTTTGGGAAGAGAGGGAAATTAACATGAACACAGGGGAGACTTTTTAGGTGTAATTTTAGATATAGAGCTTGGAGTCCCTCAAAATTGTTGGTAGGGGTCCAGTAATTTCTACTTACACCCCTCTACATTTGAAAATAAGTATTATAGGACATGTTTTCTTTTTACTTATTTTTGTTAATTGTTAACTGAATGCCCCCCCCCCCAAAAAAAAATATATTTTACATTATAAAAAGAAAGATTTTTTTCTTTATTTTGTAAAACAATAGATATAAATAAAATCCTAAAACACTACACATTACAAGACAGGAGGGAAGTAAACTGTGTTACAAGAGTTCAATGTATTGCAGATGTCTCATAGATTTCGCTAATTAACTAAAGAACATTGGAAATGCAAGCGCTTAATATAATTAGAAAAAAAGGCAACATTTTATTCATTTGGGACACTGGGACTTTTGCTGGAAGAATTGCCATGTGAAGATTTGTTTTATTCTTATGTTGTAAAATCTCAGCATGGAAAAGAGGAGACCACATTAAAATCATTTCTACATAATTAAATAAATCGGAATAAAAAAAGCTCCTTAAGTTGTAAATTGGATCCAATCAACAAAAATGAATTAAGGAAACTGCAGCACATCAACTCTTCTAATTACATTATGGAATATGCATATTTTATGTTATTTCCTTCTATAATATGTTGGGTTTTATATATAATGTGCCGATAATTTTATGTATGTTGTAACCTACCCTTGTGATCACCCAATATATATATATATTTGTTTTCAAATTAAAGTTTCCCAAATTGTCATAATTCATTATAAATGAAATTTGTCTGCTTAATAAATAATGTGTGCCCCATAATTCATAAGTTAATGGTGCCTCCTTTTATGAGTGGTAAGAGCTATCTAGCCTATCAGACGCAGGTTTAAAAGGTGCCTTATTTCTGGGGAAATTGAATAAAAGGCCATCGTTTTAGGTGTTTTGAAATCACCACACTTTGCGGCAATTTTAGTTTTGATCCTCCAAACCGGCTGGGTGATACAATTCAAAACCCCCAATAAAACCGCCAATAAAAAACGCAGCTTAATACAATTCCCCACATGTGTGAAGCGTGGTCACTAATAGCAGGAGATATAGGATGGTACGGTCCCAATACGTCTTCTCTTTCCACTGTATCTCCTTTGCTCCTGCTATTAGTCACCGTACACCTCGCGTAGACAGATGAAAGAAATGAAGATGTATGCTCCGCCTTGAGCTTAACGCAACTGACATCATGGACTCTGGTGGAAGGGGTTCAAGTATCTTTTAAGTTATTGCTGTTTTGTTTCTCTTACTGAGTAAATGTGTATTACATCATTCCTTTACAGTCGCTTTCAGTACATGGCGTTAGAAGTGGGTTGGCTCAGAATCTCAGCCGCATTGATATATTGATTCTAACAATTCTAAAAAAGTTTAAGCTTATACATTATTACATTTAGCCACTGTAGAAGCAGTTGACAAATCTGATACATTTGTTTATGAGGATAGGGATGATCCCAACATTTTAATACAAAACTTTGAAGAAATATGTCTTCATCTAATATGTCATAATGGACGGCCATGCTTTCAACACCACCAACCAAAGGTGTAATGATACAATACAGTCATCCGTTTCATCAATCAAGCTGCTAGTAACAAAATTACTTTGGCACCATTACCAATTAACTGATTAGGGATGACTTGGTCCTCATGCAGTTACTGTGAGAGAAGGAGTTAACCCTTGAGGTGGCAATCAACATCTGCAAGTACAAGACATTTAAGGAAAATGACAGAAGTGTAATATGTCCAGTACACACCACCCCTATACAAACAGTAAATGGACTGTCCAGGGAGCCACCACTCTGATCAGCAAAAATGTCCAGCCTTTACCACCAATACAATGCATGCAACAAATGGATTTGTCAAATGTTGCAGGTCTATGCAGGTTGACAGCCACGTAAAAAAACACAGAGAGAGTGACCACCACAGAGAGTCAATCTGGTGGAGACTGAGTCATAACAAGAACCTACTGGAATGTTATATGGTGAGAGCTTTCATCACTTAAACCTTTACTAGGCTCCAAGTTAAGCACAACAAAAGTATCACAAAAAATAAATACTAAATGCAGTGTTATATCACAAAACTTGCTATCCAAAACGAATCCTTATGGACCATTCAAGTTCAGTTAACCTTGTAGCGTACAGAGGTTGGATAATCAAGAGTCTGAGCATGGCCAGGCTTAAAGTGACATGTGCTCCTTTACAGCTTCATGTTGTTAACTGCATTGTTAAGTCAATATTGGGCCTATCTGGTAGTGTTAATCTTAGTTTTATACACCTTGGATGGGACTTGCCCGTGGGCCAACAAGAAGACACAGAATTGAATACAGGGACCTGTTTGATAATAGCACCATTGGTGAGCTAGCAGTGACTTACCGCATTTGACTAGATGAATGAGCGGAACTGACATCGGGAGGGGTCAAGTATATTGTCAGTTACTACTGTTTGACCTGGTTACAGAGTAAACTTGTTTTACATCACACCTCTACACTCACATAGAGATTTTATTAGCACCAATATAAAAAAAAAGCACAGTGATACATCCATATGCAGTCTCTGCTTTTGGAATCAGTAAGGTAGGGTGGCTGTGAATTGCCTCCGTTGATACACAAGGTGGAACCCCCCCCCCTCTTTCTGAATTCACCCTATGTGGCACCCCAGTCTCAAATAGCTTGTCCTAATTTTACAGTTCTGATTCTTATTCCCCAAAACTCCCACTTTTTTTCCCTTGTCTTTGCAATCCTTCCATCAGCTCCCACGCTCCGCTGCTACCTCCACTAATCGGCCACCCTAATGGAATTATATTTTCAGCTGTAATGTTTTAAGACTGTCCCCTGGTATGTTTATATAGCTAAGAGTACTATGCTCCATATGAGTTACATTCAGCTAGCAATAATGATGTGCAGTTGTCCAGCTGTACATGATAAAGCGTTAGCATGTTCCTGCCAACTAGATTTTTAATGACAAAACCACAGACAGTTGGACTACTTAAAAACAGAGCCCAGCGCTCCAGTGAAGAAATTGTGTGCTTTAGAAACCGCAATATTCACCATTTTCCTTCAGAACAAAAGACATTTTATGACACTTTACTTTCATCGTTTAGTTAGAGGTTTGATATGTGAAATCCGTGTTAATATAGCACTAGGCAGAAACATTATGTGGCTGCAACAGACAGCAACCAATCAGTTGTTGGCTTTCATTAGTCTGAATAGATGACACTGCTATAAGCAGAAGGCAGATTGGTTGCTCTGGGTTACACCACATCATTGCTCATTAACAAATAGGACTCCAGATAGGTTTTCAGAATTTTTATTAAATAGTACTCCATGTCTGAGGGGCGCTTTCCTTTATGGTTATTACCTAATAAAATCAAGAAAAAAATCCTTCCTTTCCACAAAAATATAAAACATGTCTTCTTCTCTCTGTATCATCCACGATGCTCAGTAAAACACATGTATTGTCATGTCTGCCAGACATAAGGCATTATTTTTGATGCTATTGAACATGGACGCCACGCATGCCCGCTGGTGTGCTTATTTCTATAGTTAATATTGCACTAATTGTGGGATGAGCAATTATTTGTCCATGGTATTAGGCAGGCTTGGGGGTAGATTTACTAAAGAAAAAGTGGAGGTGTTGCCCATAGTAACCAATCAGACTCCAGCTATAATTTTCTAGAATGTGCTAGACATATGATAGCTAGAATCTGATTGGTTGCTATGGGCAACACCTCTAATCCCCCCTTACCCTCATCTCATCCGGGGGCAAGAAGGCATTTCCCCCCCATGGTTGGTAATTTGTATTTATAATTTGCAATTTGTCTCCTTCCTGGCAGCGAAAGGCAGACAGAGGATGTTCCCTGGCCTTTTTAATTGTGTTTGATTATGCCCGGCGATGAACTATGAGTCTGCACAGTTAGTAGACAGCTTCAAGCTGATCAGTGGGTAGCGTTGGCCATTCACCAATCAGAGTGATTGAAAGTCCCCAGTCACTGATTGGTGGACAGTCTCAACCATTCACAAATCAGAGTGCTGGGAGCTGGCTGGTATCCCGTCACAGGCAAACATCTACTACAACTTGGCACTGCAGGGGGGGTAAGTCATTGCTTTGGGCAGCCACCAGAAATCTGGAGGCTGCATTTGGTGACCAACATTAGGAGGGTCTGCATTTTAAAGCCTCCATATGCTTGCAGGGATGGGCTACATTATCAAGCACTTGGGTAAGCCTGTATACTCTTTGTTGCAGTGTGCTGGTAGAAGAGCTTATCTAAGCCCACTGGGTCAAAAGTTGCCCTGGTCCCAGGGGCAAACGCAGGATTTGTACAGAGGGGGTTTCCACATCACGCCACCAGTGGGCGTGACCAGCATGCATGGGGGCGTGGCTATAATATTAGACAGTGCTTGGCTGCTCTCCAACTCTTCCTATCCCCATAATATGCAAGGGCAATGCTGCATGCACTACTGTTATGTGCACGCAGCTCTCCATTTTCAAGCAGAGCTGTGTGAGGCAGGGGCAGGGTGCAGCCACCTCAATTATACAGTGCCCCAGGCTTGGATGGGGGTTTCCAGGCACTAGTAAACCCCCCTTGGTTTGCCTATGGGTCCCAACTGTATAAAAAAACAATAGTATTCTACCGGTAATTATCAAGATTATTTACTTTTTTTGGACATGTGAAAAAAATGTGGTAGGATGATGAAACAAGAGCCTCTTCTACAATCCTGCCACCCTAAGCCCGTGCTAACATGGGCATTCCCATAAAACTGGATCTGTGCTTCATAAAATATACTGTAATTGATCATTGTCATATACTTGTGTAGTAAAACCTCTAGGTGTACTATGAATGTGCTCCATTAAAAAAAAATATAGATGGTCCTTATTAGCTGGTGGGTAGAGCTAAGCTTAGTTGTGGTATGGATGGTTGTGTTGTGGGTAAAGCTGGGTACGTGTGTGACCAAGTCAGATGAAAGCGTGGGATAAAATGTCCAGAGTTTCCCATTTCGATGTTTACATAAATAATAAAACAATAAAGAAAAGAAGGATGTTAGGGGCAGTGCCATCTACAGAAAGGGGCGGGCCCACCTTCAGGAGAAGGCGGAGCTATGCTTTGGTTTAACCCATGCACGTAGCGTTTATTATATAGGAAGAAATTTTAATTGGCGCTCATCCAATTTTCTTGCACCCTTTACCCATAAAAAACAAGTAGGTGGTCTTAAAAAATAAAGACAAACCCCAAAAGTTGCTGGATTAGTTTCAGTGGAATTAATGGGGTTAAAGTCAACACAAGCTGCTGTATTGTGGTGTGATCTGTAACAATGCACAGATCAGCCTTACAGCTGGAACTCTATCTGTAACAGAAAACAGCCATTGGTTTCTTGGAAAATGTGTTATCTATTAAAATAAACATGTATGAAAATGTAACAATGTCGAAATTAATTAAAACATTGACAGATACAGTTTTCCAGTAATACTGAGCCGTTCATTAGTGTGACTCTGCTGTAACAGCATAATGTGTCGCTGTGGTCGTGTCTGCCACCAGCGCTACCCTGGATCTTAGGGGTAAATATATCAAACCTTCTAAAAACTAAGGAGTAAATGTTCTCCAGGACAAACCATGTTACAATGCAAGGGGTGCAAATTAGTTTATTATTTTGCACATCAGTTAAATTCTGGCTGTTTTTTCATCTAGCGCACAAATACTTGAAAGTTTTATTTTTACATTGAAAATTTAAAGTTGATCTAGGAAATGCCCTAATCCAAATATAAATATCTCTCCACATTTTAAATTTACCTCCCCCTCCAATGCAACATGCTTTGGCCAGGTGCAAAGTTACTCCATTTTTATGCTTTGCTCTCCCTAATGACTCAGGCCCTAAGAGTGGAGGTGTTGCCCAAAGCAACCAATCAGATTCTAGCTAACATCTATCTAGTACATTCTAGATAAATGATAGCTAGAATCTGATTGGTTGCTATGGGCAACACCTTCAATTTTCCTTTACACAAAGTCTAAAAAATGTGCCACTTAAACTTTTACTTGGGAAAACGTAGAGGGAGGGGAGCTTTAGCAGGAGAAAGATACATGTCAAAAGAATGACTGTATTTTGAGTTAGAGAGTGGTGAAAAAAGAAAAAAGAAGCATAAAGACCTTACAAATGGAAGAAGGGTGTAAGACAAGAAAGTGGAGAAAAGGTTATAAATAGTTCTATTATGTTTAGAGTCTAGGAACAAGTAGCTAACAAACTATTTAAAAAAAAAAAAAATGTTTATTGTGACTTGAACATAACAAGACAGCCTTGCCTTTCTTTGAATGCCAGTAGCCACTGCACTCTGCCATATTGTTGTGAAAAACTTCCCACTTTACAAGTCACTAGCTGGAATCAATAGGCAGAAATGTATGTTATATCCAATTATTGTTTGCCTCCCTTACCTTCTTAATAAAGAAAATGAACACAGAATAGAGTCTATAAATAATATAAAACATTTATATAAATGCAAATATAATACCTTGTAATGGGCGAATACAACAAGAGAAACGGTGTAATAAATAATGTATAGAAAATGTATCGAATTAAACTTAAATATTTTTTCCTTTTCATTCTTACATAACATAAATGGGAGTATATATATATATATATATATATATATATATATATATATACAGGGTTATCATGTCAGCTCACTATCAATAAATGCTGACTTTGGGTGTCTTTGCTTTTCCCTTTGAAATATTTTTAACAGATTTTGTATAAACATAGGGAGGACATTCTATTGCAGACTAGAACCTATGTTTTGGAATAAAACCTGTTTCTGGGATATCTCTGTATTACTGCCTTAAGTTTGTCCTGTTCATATTCATATACTGAATCACTAGTTTGACTATTAGGACTTAAGCTGGGTACACACTAGAGAAAATTTCTGCTAATGTAAATTTATTAACAATTTACCAACGACTGAAAGTCCTGATCAGCATGTTGAGTCATGTATACACACTATACATGTTTTACATATAATTGGCAACCTTTGAAGATTGGCCTCCGGAAGTCTCGGTGTGAAGGTGGGCATGAGGGGATGGGGCTCAGTGAATCCCGTCATGTGATTCCCTGGAGGCTTGAAATATACCCGCTTCACTAGGAAGTGGGCAGATACGGGAGAATTGCCAGCTCTCTCAGGAGTCCGGGAGACCAACCCGGAATTCGGGAGTCTCCCGGACATTCCGGGAGAGTTGGCATGCATGGTTTTACACGATTTACCTTCAGATTTGTGCTCTTCATCTATCACAACCGACGGCTGAAAAGATAGTGACTCTGTAAACTCTATGGAGATCTATGGACACTGCTGGTCCTGAGTGCGTACACACTGTAGAATTTGCCCAACATCGTTCCATTGTTTATAGAGATTTTTAGTCCGATTATGAAATCAAATTAGACAATATTATGAGCTTTGGGACGATAAAACATGATTGTGTGAGCGTACACACTAACGCGATATTAGACCTAACAGTCGTTTATTATGTAATTGCCAAAATAATCGAGTGAAAAACCTGTAGTGTGTACCCAGCTTTACACAGAGGTACCCCAAAAACATGGACTGGTGAAAACCATGGGGAGCCCTGTCTGAGAAGCATTAGTTTAGGGAACCTTAAAATAAAATCAGTGGTAGGCTTTAAAATGAAACAATGTGACCACAGTAAGAGATTTGGTAAGTGATTGGCTATAGGCCCATTTAATGGTTGCTACGGAATATGTTGGCGCTATATAAATCGCTATATAAATAAATGATGATGATGATGATGATGCTAATACCGAATAATTTAAATGGCTGCTCTCAAAATTGAAAGATCATTATTTTACTGCTATTTTTTTTATTTGTTTCTTGCTGTTTTACTATGATTATATACTGTTGCAATTATGGTCTTGTATTTTTTTTTTTACTTTTCAGAAAATGTGTCATTATCAATCGTCATTATGGACACAAAAAACACAAAAGTACCGTAAAGTATACGTAGGTCTATTCATACATAAATCCTCATCTAAATTCTCATCCTCTCCTCGATGAGTTTACTTAACTACACTCTGCAAAATCAGAGTATAGGCAACTCATGGCTTTTAAGCTATTGGGGAACTACAAGACTCAGCATGCCCTGCCAGTAACTGTCTGGAACGGTCAATGCAGGACTACAATACCCAGCATTCCTCTGCTCTCCAGCAGCTGCGGAAGCACATTGGCTTGTAGTGCCACAAATGCCATAGAGCCTTTTAATGGAATATAGGGGAACATTTGAGTTTTGGCCTTGGGGTGGCACTCTTGCTGTAAGATAGATGTCTTTGTTTTGTGTACTCTTGTGAACATATCCTTTCTGATCTCATTTGACCCTTAACATAATTTAATTTCTGTATTCTAAACATAGATAATCACTTAAGTAAACCACTAAACACATGCTGCATGTTTTGCACCTCCCATACTGTTATTGTTAGAAGATGTCAAGCAGATCCTCCACACCCTATCTTACAGCTCGAGCCTAGTAGCTGAAAACAATTGTCTTTATTTTTACTTTTAGACATGTCCTGCGAGGCCTTTCACCCCACAGAGGGCAAATGCAAAGTCAAGAACAAATCTCAAGGCCGATGAGTTGCAAAATGTCAGAACAGATATGTGGTTTTCTTGCAACATTTTGTTGTTGTAAAATTTTGTTTCTGTATAGTGCTGAGCAACGGAGAAGTGTTTCTTTGTTATATTTAAAGGAGACCTCCGCCTAGAACCTATATATTACAAATAAAGCTGTATACACACTTATGCAATTGTCGTGCAGGTCCCTCGATTCACGACCGTTTGGTCAGACATTGCAAGAGTCTGTACGCTCCCACGATCATGTTTTATCGTAATTACCAAAACACATCGAACCTGTTGATTTGGTTTTATAAACTTCCTAAAAATCTTGATCAATGATGGAACGATGACGGACAAATGTGGAAGTGTGTACGCATTACCACCAGCAGTGTAGGCAGATATCTGTACAGGGTACAGAGTCACCATCTTTTAAGCAGATGGTTATGAGAGATGAGGATCACAGATCTGAAGGGAAGTCGTGCAGGTGGGTACGCATGTATCGGCATGATCATTGGGACTTTCAATCGTTGGTAAAATCATTACAGAAATTGCATCTGAAGTAAGATTGTATAGTTGGGGAGATACTACTGAGAACAGAGAAGAGTGTTGCCCGGGAGGCCAGAACAGAATCACTGTGCCCCTACCCAAATTTTTCCAGGGAAGTCATTGTTCTGCCCCTGGACATAATTGTACGTGTATTTTTTATACTTTTGCAACTAGCTAGGTGGCCCAAGATGATATTTCTGCAAACATGTTCAGAAAATGTCTATATGGTGTGTGGTTTATGTATGATTTGTGCCTGGGTGCAGTGGAAATACGCACCTACCAGGGCTTATTCTTTAATGATGGGTGAGGGCTAAAAGGATACAGGCAGGCAGTGCCTGCAGTGCAGATAGAGCACGGCTTATGCACAGTACAAAAGAGCGCTTCTCAAAGTAAAAAAGAAGCACATTTGGACAGGTCAAGACACGTTGTCAAGTCTGGATTTGGGGAATGGCCAAATAAACCCAAGCCTAGGGTGGCAGAATTTTACATTGTTGTGGAGCGCCTTCATGACCATTCCGGAGGCACTGAGTGGCTAATTAAATATGCCCCATAGTGTGATGTCAGTGGATTGGAGATGGGGGATAATATTACTTTTTATTTTGAAATATTGGGACATATGCCTCTGAAGTGTGGGTACACTATGAGCTGGGGTATATTGATCGCATTCCTGGGGGTAAATGAATCAAGCTGAGAGGTTCAGGCAGGTTTGTAAAGTAGAGATGTTGCCTATAGCAACCAATCAAATTCTCGCTATCATTTATTTAGTACAATCTACAAAATGACAGCTAGAACCTGATTGGCTGCTGTAGGCAACATCTCCACTTTTCAAACCTGCCAGAAACCCTCAGCTTGATACATTTACACCCTGAACTTCTTTTAATTATCTAAGCTTAGTTACAAGAGAGTCCCTATAGAGGATTAACTAACGACAGTGTTTGCATCTGAGTTTATATTTACCTTAAAGGGTGAACAGCAGTTACAGGTCCGACCAATGACTGTCTCATGGGAGGGTCCTGGGTTCCTATACAGGTCCTCTCACCTCCTGGTTGCCTCATTCTGCTTTGCAAGATTCCACCCATCCACACCTGGTGTCATGGTGTGGGTGGGTGGGATCATTTGTAGGTAAAGACTTTCATTTTTGAAACACCGAACCTAATTCTTTTAGTGCAATTAAATACAACTCAGATTGGTTCTGTAACAAATTAAATAATCTCTGCTATTAGATTAGAACTGCCAGAACAGCAATGGGCTGTCAAAATACTCTTGATTGTTTTGTCCACATGTTATCCAAACTGCTTTTAACGTAATTCTGAATTTTATAGAGTTAGGTAGATTCAATGGAAATCTCCATTGTCTATGTCCATCTTGTATATTGCATTTCCTAATTTTTAGACATATTGGAACATGATCAGATAAGCTTATATAACTGTTTTAGTCATCAAAATGTTGAAAGATAGGAAATGGTCTTATTGTGACATAGTATTGTGGTCACGTTAAGAGATTAAGGAGCGTAAAGCAAAATAAAAGGAGTATATTTGCTCCTGGACAAACCGTGTTACAATGCAAGGGGTGCAAATTAGTTTACTATTTTGCACGTTAGTAAAATACTAGCTGCTTTTTCATGTAGCACACAAATACTTGATAGCTTTATTTTTACCCTGAAATTTAAAGTTGATTTAGAACATGCCCTACCCCAACTATAAATCTACCCCCACATTTTTAAATTTACCTCCCCCTCCAATGCAACATGGTTTTTCCCAGGTGCAAATGTACTCCTTTTTTATTCTTTGCTCTCCTTAGTGACTCAGACCCCGTGTATTGTTCAATTTATATCTAAATGTTGCAATGCTACTAAGTTAAAATCTCCTTGGAACATTACGTTTGTGTCTAATTATGAGTATAGTTGGTTCATTTTATTAAAGAGAATGCTTTATTAAAATGATATGGAGCATATACATTACATTAGGTTTATATCGTACCTTCCAGATGCATCTACAAGCTTGTCGTGTATCTCTGTATCACTGTGTATATTCGCTCTATATTGAGAACTGTAAGAGGCACGGTTGAGTATTATTTGTCTTAGCATATTAAGTTTCTTGTGTTCTTTAGGTGAGTCTCTTGTAAAAAAAAAATAAATGACATCTGCTTTTAGTTTATTTATATACATGATAACCCTACTCCTCTTCATAACAGACTTTATACCCTCTACATTCCATGATCAAAACTTCAGAGTACTCGCTCGTCCTAAATCTGTCTATTAAGCGTATGATGTTATTACTCATAACTATTAGACTTAATCGTAATCTCTCCTACCCTCTTCTTACCTTCCTCAGCATCACAGTTCTCAAGATTTTCAAAAGGGCTTGTTAAGCAACAAAAAAAACCCCAACATGCATTATTAACAGTTACAGTCAACCCAACAATCAATAGTTGTGGATTTTTATAATGATAAATGGGAGCATTAAGTTTCTTCACAAAACGTTCAATTACATGTGGCTTTTTCATTTAACTATTTTGGCTCTCTTGGGGCCACAGCAATTTATTTCACTGCTATGTGGATGTATCAAATTTTATTTTTCAACAATAAACTTAGCAGATAGCTCAGGAAGGACTGGGCCTCCTAATGTAACAAATATGTTCAGATCCCAAACTAATTTTATATTTAAAATGTTTAACTATAACATGCACTTAATGAGATGTAAAGAAATGTAAATCATATTTCTATCAATCGTGAATGAATAAGTTGTTCATACTCTAGAATTCTTATTAACGCCTATCTAGTCAATATTACTTCCTCCTTTCACATTCCTGAATTGTCATTGTTTACTAACTGAGACCCTGCTTCTTCTGACACCTACGTTGAAGTATCCAAAACATACTGGTAGGTTAATTGGCTGCTATCAAAATTGACCCTAGTCTGTCTGTCTGTCTGTGTGTATATTAGGGAATTTAGACTGTAAGCTCTAATGGGGCAGGGACTGATGTGAATGAGTTCTCTGTACAGCGCTGCGGAATCAGTGGCGCTATATAAATAAATGATGATGATGATGATGATGAAGTATCATCTGCAGTTGTAAAGTCCTTGAACTCTGCCATAGAATATTTGTAAGCGCACTAGATAGAGTACAGAGAATTTTTCTTTCTGTCTTGCTCATACTCGCGAATTTTTTTTTCCGTGCTCTACTGACTTCCGTAGAATATTCTTGGAACAGAAGGAGGCAATTTTCTACCCATGAAAGTACTTTTATCTTTTGTCGCAAGCCATCTACAATGTTGATTTGTTTGTACATCACCATCCTTGGTCTTTCTTCCATATTAATGCTGGGGTGCCAAGCCTACGTCCCATCTCAATTTCAACTATTTTTAGCTGTTTTTGGATTTGCCTTGGAAGAAATGTTGTCCATGCTAGGAGACAGTTTCCCCTTGATCTCTTTTCCAGATCTTCAATTTTGTTTAACATCTGTTGCTGATTCTTGTGCATCACGGTTACCTGTTTTCCTAAATGAGCAATTTCTTGCATATTTTCCACTATTCTTTGTTCATTGAGATTAACTTACTTAACAGTCTGAGACAATTTGCCTTTCAATTCTTCTATCGCGGCAGTAAGTTTACCCAGCTGCAATTGCATTACCAATCCATAGTCTCTTTAATCGCCCTCACTACCTCGTAATACGATTTAGGGGTAACATTTGTATGTGGATTCTGATTGGTGGAGACAGATGTGCTTAGAATTTTTGAATTTATGCATTAAATTTACGAGACTCGGTTTCCTGTGTTTTATCGATGTCAGGCTTTCTGTGATATATTTTCTTGTGCTTGTGTGAAGAGCTCACTTCATTATCCTTCCTGCTCCTGTCAGTACCTGTAATTGATATTAAATGTCCAAAGGAGTATGTAGAAGCATGTACTCCTGATTTCTCTTGCATTCTGGAGTATACTTCTCCCTCGGCAATATGGCAGATCCAGGCTTCCATTTCCATGTGCTGCCTAAAAAATCGTAATGGGGGAGGCTTCGAAAAATGATTAGCCATGATTTCCAACATTTCAAAACCTGTCAAAATGTATGTTTGCTGGTTTTATAGCCTGTGCCACTTAGTAATTATAAACAAAAATATACAATTACTCACACCAGGATTCACTAAATATAACTACAGACATAGACAAATAAGTTGGTACATCTTACAGCTCGTTTAAACAATACTTCAATCCTCTGGGAAAGTGATGGAATTAAAAGATATTGGCCCATATATCTTTCAGATTTGGCCACATATGTTTATGTACCTGACAGTCAAATCTAAGAGAGAACCTGCCCCATGTCCAGGCCACCCAGCTGTCAGATCATCTTGTGCATAAACACCTATAGAGAGAACCTGCCCCATGTCCAGGCCACCCAGCCGCCAAATCATCCTGTGCATAAACACCTTTATTAGAGACCCTGTCTACCTTCTAATTTCCTGAAATCTAACCAGGTTTATGGTACAGTGATAAATGCACTGTTCTGGAATTCCCAACATCACATTAATAGCAGCATGTAAGCACCACACAGGCACGGAGGGCAGGTTTTTGGTGTACAAAGCAATATTCAAAAGTTTGTCAAAGGAAGAGGTTCAGTGTAGGCGGCATCTGGTAGGATAGGTAATGTAGGTATTCAATAGGCACGGTGAGAGCGATATGTTGGGGGACATATCTGATAAACATTACGCCATGAAAACTGAGCTTTTACCCATTGCCTCTAGCAACCAAATGGATTTCAGCTATCATTTTTGTAGTGTAGGTTTGAAAATGAAAGCAGATATCTGATCATCAAGGTCCACCTAGAAACATGATGTGTTAAAGTTCACCAGCTCAGTGTCAGGATTGTGGATAGAGACTGGAATAGAAGCAGTGGAAGACCTAGGTGTGCCACTGTATCTCAGCTCGTTCATCACCATTTATTTATATAGCGCCACTAATTCCGCAGCGCTGTACGGAGAACTCACCCACATCAGCCCCTGCCCCATTGGAGCTTACAGTCTAAATTCCCTAACATACATACACACACACACACACACACACACACACAGACTAGGATAAAAAAATCATAGCGGCCAAATAACCTACTAGTATGTTTTTGGATTGTGGGAGGAAACCGGAGTACCCGGAGGAAACCCACGCAAACTCATAACCCCAGTGCTGTGAGGCAGAAGTGCTAACCACTAAGCCACTGTGCTGCCCCTTGTTTGAATTGTTCTGTGGACATTCCGTCTCTCAGCTGTTGTACCCTCTCATCAGTCCGTGAGAGCTGGACTGATTAGATGCTGGGACTGGTTGTCAAACATCAAAATCCGGCAATTACTTTTCAAACCCACTGTCCGGCGCGTTCCCTCTATTAGTCCCTCCGCTCCGGGCACAGAACCTTGTTAACAGGGTCGGACTGGCCTGTCGGGGAGCCGGGATATCCCCCGGCAGGCCCCGACCCCTGATATCTCCGCCCCCTTCGGGGGGAGAAGGTAGTTTATATATATATATAAATATATATATATATATATACCTTGTTGCCACTTAACCTGCTGACATGAAAACGTTGGCAGGCTACATGCCGACGCTTCCATCATGCTGACAGGTTTACAATGGTTACAGTGTGGTTAGCGACATGCACAATATCGCCAATCGGAATACCGATATTAAAAGACCGATGCCGTCGGGTCCGGGGTATAGCTGCCGGAATTGGTCTTTTAATGTCTGCACTGTGATTGTGCATGTCGCACACTGTAGACATTGTCAACCTGTCAGCATGATGGAAGCGTCGGTATTTAGCCTACCAACGTTTTCAAGTCAGCAGATTAAGCGCCGACATTTCCACTGTCACAATTATAACCGCCACCGACTATATTTACCTCCCTCCGCGAGGATACCTAAACCCTTTCATAGATCTCTGCCTAACCTGGGGATTAGGTCCAGTTTGAATAAGGACCCTCGTCTCCTACCTCTATTACTAGTTACTGGCAATAGGTAAGCGTATTATGCGGAAGCCTAGAGGAAGCTCCTGAGTGGCCTCCAAACATTAGTGAAACGCTGGTATCAAAAGAAACACTTTGTCTTACCTGTTTTAATTGCATTTTCACTAACGTTTAAAAACACTAACACAGCATCAGTGGGTACCTTTTTTAACTCTACATATGGTTCATTAAGCATGGCCAGGCGATATCTAGTGGCCCATATATGAATTTGGAAAATAATCTTTCCTCATTAATATATACACAGGAAACTTCTATAATTTTTTTGTTTTTGCTAGTTTTACATGGTTACCTGCTTTGCTGGGATTTTACTGTACTCAGCATTTTCTCTTTTCATTTTCAATCATCCCATGAACATTCCGAGAACCAGATGGTTCGCAGAGATGGGCAGCTGTATTCCATTACTAATACAATAGAACTATTTCTTCACATTCTTTTCATGTCCGGTAGCATGATGGCAGGAGCTTAATTTGCCAAGCACTTACAAACTCAAACAATGTAATTGATGGCAGAAAACGACACATGTTTTCAGTTTCCATTGGTTTTCCCTACTATCAGCTCCATCGCGGGACCGAGATGAAAGTGGTCAAATCAAATATACAAAAAGAAATCAGATCCTATCAAAAGAGAAACTATTGAGGAGACTCAGGGGAGAAATTCAGTAGAACAGCACTTTATTATGCAGAATCACAGCTAAATTCAATGTGAATTTATTTAAATTGTATATAAATCAATGGAAAGCTCTGGATATCATTAATGGTTTTAACACCAAAACCGCCAATATATTGTATCACAAACTTATATTCTGAAACTTCAGCAAAAGAAGTTGAAAAGGTTTAATCAAAACAATACGACAACACTAGGGAGTAAATGTATTAAGCTGCGGGTTTGAAAAAGACGAAATGTTGCCTACAGCAACCAATCAGATTCTAGCTGTCAGTTTGTAGAATGTACTAAATAAATGATAACTAGAATATGATTGGTTGCTATAGGCAACGACTCCACTTTTTCAAACCCGCAGCTTGAGAAGTTTTAAGTCTAGGAGCTAGACTTACCGAAAGGCGGTTTGATGAAACCGCCAGTTTTCGGCCTTTTGTCCGGCCGTTTTAAAACCACCGGATTTACTAGAGGTCAAACCGCCATTAAAACGGGCAGAATGAACATTTTTAAAAACCACCACTTTACAGATCGCCATCCCGATTTTAACAATCATGAAAATACAAACAGACGGATTTACTAAGCTGGGGTTTGCAAAACCGCCAAATAAACAACATTAACGGCCACAACAAAAGAGGTGAGGTTGCTCATGCTGCATGCTCTTTGAGCTATCTGGCTATTCAGAACATAAGAGGAAACACTATTGACAAATAAATTATGGGGGCAGTCATTACTTATTGATTAAGGGACAAAATGCATTTATAATTAACTTATAGGGGTAAACTTTTTTTTTCATTATATTATGGGGACAATATTATTGCATTATATTAAGGGGTCAATATTATTGCATTATATTATGGAGAATATGAATATTAAATCATATTAACTAGGCAATACTATTTTATTTTTAATGGGGGCAATAATTATTTATGATGCACACATGCAGCACTACAGAGTGCCCCTCATGATACAATAACACAATAACATTGCCCCCTTAATATAATAAAAAATAAAATTGACCCCATAAGTTAATTCTAAATCGACTTTGCCCACTTATCAATAAATAATGATTGCCCCCATAATTTATACGTCAATAGTGCCTCCTCTGATGTTCTGAATGGCAGATGTTGGAGCTACCAAGCCAATCAGAAGCAGGTGTAGAAAAACCTATCTTTTTCCTGGCGGTTTTGGCCAAACCGCCGGTGGTGTAGCTGTTTTCAATCCACCCCACATCGTCAGGTATAATTTTATCGCAGCCTCAAACCGCCCTATAGTAAATGCGGGCGGTTTGGAATACTAAACCGCCGACAATGTGTGGTGGTTTAAAACCGCCACCAAACTCAATTTTTCATCAATTTACCCCTAGGAGTTTACAGCTCAACCACTCCAAAGAAGAAAGACGTAAATATACTGCACATGTAGAAATATATAGAAGAAAAAGAGATTTGCCTTACACGACCCACAGCTCACTTAAGAGACAAAATTTAGTTGGACTTGAATGAATACTTCGCCTTGAAATATACTGTGTTGAAAATTACTCACACATGTGAGCGTTACCATAGATTCTGCTGGTATTGGTGGTTTAACATTAAACAGTACACGTCTTTGTGAACATCTATAATAACTCCTATCATTTATCTTACTTAGTACAGGGCGCTCCTCCGCAGTCATTCTTCAACATTTCCCACAATGAGTCAACGATCTATGAAATTTACTCCCGTCTCACCTTCACCAAAACTCTCTTCACAACTGAAATGTTGGCGAGATAAACTTCAATGATAATTTATTTCTTGTCTTAGTCTATGAGTAACCCTCATGTGTGATGCACCGAGGGTATTTATTTCTATGCTAGATTTTTTGGGGATGAAGTTATAATATTTTATGTTAGATTAAAGAGAACCTGTCACGGTTGACAGGATTTATTTTTGTTGTAAGTGTAACAAAAAACATTGGAGTTTTTCTATTCTCCTTGTGTTGGGGAGAGAGCAAAGAAAAACAGTACATGTTGTTTGCGTGGCCGGGGGAACACAATAAGCCCGTTATGCGCGGCAGCAGAGTGCAATTTTTTTTCCGGAACGGGTGATGTTCCCCTAAGGTTCAGAGTACCAGCTCTGATTTGAGCAGGTATTGGAACAAGCATTCTGGAATGGGGGAGGAGCACATTTGCAGTGAAGCGCAAGGTGGAGTCCTCTGTAAATACAAAAATTCTGAGCAGGAAGGAAGGACGTTGGATCTCCCAGCACCACCCCTAGTTGTATGTAAACACACTGAGAGCCATAATGTATTCACTACAGCTTCACTCCTGCATCACAACATCATCATTATGATCATCACCATTTATTTATATAGCGCCACTAATTCCGCAGCGCTGTACAGACAACCCACTCACATCAGTCCCTGCCCCATTGGTGCTTACAGTCTAATTTCCCTAACACACACACACACACACACACACACACACACACAGACTAGGGTCAATTTGCAAGCAGCCAATTAACCTACTAGTATGTTTTCGGAGTGTGGGAGGAAACCGGAGCACCCGGAGGAAAACCCACGCAGACACATTCCTGTCTTGCAAGCGCTAGAGAGGCAAGGAAGGCAGCCTATGGCGGTGGTAATCGATAAGCTTGGGATATCGACACCCACTGTACCTACAAAAAAAACCCAGAAGAATGAAATATTGACCTACTTAAAATGTACACTTACCTTAACCCCGACGGCGGAGATTACCCAAGCACTGCTATAAGATAGCTGATAAATGCGAAGATGCTGGATGCCGGCGCTTCATTCTGACGTCACCAAAGACAGCGGCATCTACATTTAACGTGGTTTGTTAGGGTTTGGGGCTAGGGTTAGGGTGCGCCGACGTCGGTAACTTACGTGACGTCAGAATGAAGCGCCGGCATACACCATGTTCGCATATAGCAGTAGTGGCATAGCAGTGCTTTTGGCTTAAGGTAAGTGCACAAGTCGTTATTTCACTCTTCACTGTTTTTTAGTAGGTATAGTGGGTGTCGGTATTTCCAAGCTACCATCGCCCCTGGGAGTGATGGTAGCAGAGAATGAAGGACGATTCCCAAGTAGAGCCGTCACATTTGCACACGGAGCGCAAATGTGGCGCTCTGTGTGCAAATGTGGGTCTCTTTTTCTATTCTCTCTACCAAATAGAGGAAGCATAGAAATACACTGATTTATTTCCATTTTCATAATGCAGTAGACACTAAATAGTATATTTACTAAACTGCGGATTTGAAAAAGTGGAGATGTTGCCTATAGCAACCAATCAGATTAGCTGTCATTTGTTTAGTACTTTCTACAAAATGACAGCTAGAATCTGATTGGTTGCTATTGGCAACATCAGTTGCCAATAGCAACTTCAGATGCATGTGCTCTTCTCCCTCCTCTATTACCACACAACCTTCCCTTACAGTCCTGTTACTTGCCCTGATTTCTGTTTTTACTTTTTTCCCATCACGCTCCATTTAAACTCGCCTCTGTTTTCTCTTGTTATTTGCAATATCACTTTCTTTCTTTCTGTTCTCTCCTGTTCATTCCATCTTCACTTTAGATCACCTGGTCACAGCCCCTTCTGTTCACACCTATCCCCTCAGGATCTTCACTATCCCCAAACCTTTCCCCTGCTGCATACTGCAAAACCCAGCCCCACACCAGCCTCTCTGCTAGAGAAAAGAGAGGGCCCAGCTCGCGTTTCATTAATTCATCATCCATTCCAAACCCCCGGCTCCCCCCCTTGTGCTTCTTAAGTTCAAAAGGAGTTTGCGCTACTTTACAATGTGATCCTCTACTGTCTCCCAGTCTCTGATTAGTTGTCCCCAGGAGCACTCTGAAGCGCTCACTCTCTGCATTTCCGAATTGTGATAGCAGTAGATGCGATAGTTCTGACCGCCACTAGCTGCCACAACCCATATTTTGAAGGATACTTCAATCTGCCACTCACACGGGGTCTTTCAAGCTTCACTGAGGAATCAGATTTCTGACCATATTGGTTTAACTGAAAACACCAGACAATCCTGCAGAGTGATTGTTTTCTGATTTTATTGGTTTAAAGCGATAACTGGAACTATTAGAGATGTTCACTGACCCCCATGTTCTGGTTTTAGTTTTGGTTTTGGATCTGGATCAACTTCATGTTTTGGTTTTGGCAAAACCACCCTTCCTTGTTTTGGTTTTGGTTTTGGATTCCGATTTTTTTTCTAAAATCCCTTTTTCTTTTGCTAAAATCACACATTTTTGCTTCCCCCCCCCCTACATTATTATTAACCTCAATAACATTAGTTTCAAGTCATTTGCAGTCAATTTTGACCACCTCACATGTCAAAATATTATTTTCATACACTTTCAAAGAAAGACTGTAGATTTAGAAGACCAAGCCTGCCAGACCTATTAATTCTATTCAGCAATGAAGCGATGGAGCTCTCCTGAATGTCACTGGAGACTTTAAAGAACACTGCTACCCCTCCTCTTTCTATTCTACCTATGACGCTGCCCAACGGCTCTACAGACTGCCAAGAACTGTGCTACCCCTTCTGTGTCCCCCTGTGAAATGGCGCTGGATCGCCGTGGAGGGTGGTACTTATAGAATCCAAAACTAGCGAGATCCGAGATCCGACGTCGTAACACTGCCAGTGATATCAACTTGGGAACAGGGAAAGTACGGCCCCAAGTAGAGCACAATATTCATTATAGTGAACGTCGTTACTATGGTTGGCAGAGAACTACTACATCCATGTGCCCTCATTGCACTAACAAATAACAGGCACCTACCCATAAGGTATGACCCATTCGTTCCCAGCGCCAACCAACTGTATCTGGCCAAATTGTCCACCTATCTGTTCTGGGACAAAATTTATACATGGTCTGCTCTTTGTGTTTTGCAGAGGAAGGAAACCTTAGTTTACATTTTGCAGTGTTTCATGACTGCAGTTATAAATATCCCTTGAAATCATCATCATCATCATCATCATTTATTTATATAGCGCCACTAATTCCGCAGCGCTGTACAGAGAACTCATTCACAACAGTCCCTGCCCCATTGGAGCTTACAGTCTAAATTCCCTAATATAGACACACACTCACACAAACAGAGAGGGAGACAGACAGGGAGAGACTAGGGTCAATTTTGATAGCAGCCAATTAACCTACTAGTATGTTTTTGGAGTGTGGGAGGAAACCGGAGCACCCGGAGGAAACCCACGCAAACACGGGGAGAACATACAAACTCCACACAGATAAGGCCATGGTCGGGAATTGAACTCATGACCCCAGTGCTGTGAGGCAGAAGTGCTAACCACTAGGCCACTGTGCTGCCCAAATAACGGCTTATAATGTAATTCTGTACATTCAACATTCCCTGTATGTGTGTAGAGACTTGAAACAATGGCTGGTGCTCTGCAGATGTGCTGGAATAAAGATTCTATGAGTCTCCACCCAACATATTGCCCAATTTTTTTCCCAATTGCTTCACTGTTTTAAGGTCATTATCTATCTCAGTGTCTGTACAGATCACATTGTCTATATCGTTTCATCTGTAGACAATCAGTGAACAAACAGGACTAATTCACATGTAGAGAAGGTTTTGCTGAGGATCTAATTTATTCAGTAGAGAAAAGTTGCTCGAACCAGTCATGAATTATGTACCTAAAGACTTTCAGCAGGCAAGGAAGAGCGTGCGATAAGGCCACCAGAGGCAGCTGTCTCAGGAAGCACGATCGGGGGTTGCAATATGAATGGAACTAATTTAAAAATGATTATTGTATCTAATAATGCTTAAAAAAAATGTGCATTTCAAAGTACCTGCAACTGCAAATGTTTATGGTCTGTTGCTGATCCAGGCAGCAAAATGGTTAGGCATACACCTGTTTAATGGCAGGGGCACCAAAGAGGGGGAAAGGGTGCGAGTGAAAAGTACCCAAGGGGTGTATTATATCCTAATGATCTGGGCAGTAATAGATGTTGAAGTATAATAATTAGACGAAGGTGGTAATTAATCATTTCTGTACACTACAATCAGTTGCGATGCGATCAGTACGCAACCTAATTATTGTAGCAACATGCAAATAAGCTTAATGTATTTTTTATCATTTAATAGAAAATATAATGTGGTGAAGAAGCAAATTAATGTTTCCAACATGTTAATTACATCGAGTTTGGTTTAATTCTGTTCGCAATCACATGAGAACGTTTCCGGTAGTATTTATGTTATTATAACTAATATTACTTTTCATACGGGTTGGGTATGCTTGAACAATTACCACAAACCCGACAGTGACAAGCCATACAAATAAAATCCGAATTTATCAAAAACCGATTGCAAAATAAACAGATTTACCTGAAACCTGACGCTGCAGATCTCCGATGGAACCAGCATGCTGACAGCAAGTTATTCTGAATGGACAGGTCTTCGGCACTACAGCTTGACGTCATCACGACCTCTGTCAATGTTAATTTAAAGCGGCAATGACGGGTTAAGTGTTTTAACATTGACAGAGGTCGTGATGACGTCAAGCTGTCCATTCGGAATAACTTGCTGTCAGCATGCTGGTGACATCGGAGATCTGTAGCGTCGGGTTTCAGGCAAGTCTGTCTCTCTTGCAATTCAGATTTTAAATTCAGATTTTATTTGTAGGGTTTGTCGCTGTCAGATTTGAGGAAATCGTTAAAACGATTACCACCGTTTTCATACACCAAACAGCAACTCCAGAGATGCCATAAAAAACAATCTATACAGGTCCAGGGGCAGGAGACTGAGGAAGGACACCTAGCCCCACAGTGAAAGATGTCCCCCACCTCAAGGAACAATGACCAGAGGAATCAACCAATGGGGCATCGAGTTCTTGGGAGGTCATGACCGATCGACCTATGGATGTGGACCTTAATACTATATCTGTATAATTGTGTGATGTTATTGTCTTTCATGACTGGACAGTATATAAATTGTTCACCTCTAGCTTTAGAAACCAGAGCGTACTGATAGAAGCTTGTTGTCGGTGTCAACCACGTAAGTGTATGCATGCGATAGTTAGCCCTGTGAGATATTTTGCGAATAAAACTCTTGTGCTTTGGAACCACAGCGATAGTATCGTAAAATCTTTTATTTCATATTATACAGACGGACGTATCATAGATAATTCTACAGCACTTTGTGCCTCCAAGCCAGGAGGCAAATTGTATGCACAGTAGGCAAAGGTTCTACCCTCTCCACCTTGTGCAGAGCAGGATTTAAAAAAGTTGGGGTGGGTGCCTTCTCTAAACAGCAAGGTAACCGTATAACCCGTACTTGCCAACTCTCCCGGAATGTCCGGGAGACTCCCGAAATTCAGGTAGATCTCCCGGGCTCCCAGGAGAGCAGGCAAATATCCCGCATATGGCATCTTGCTCCTCAAAATGATGCGATTCGCGGTGAATCGCGTCATTTTGGCCCCGTCCCCCAGCGACAAAAACGACATTTCGTCACGGGGAGGGAGCCAAAATTATGCAAATTATCGCAACCCGCCCCTCCCGTCCTCCAACCACGCCCCCCCTTCCTGGAATCTCCCTGAATTAACTTACCAAAGTTTGGTAAGTATGGTATAACCCTAATAGGCAGAGATAGCTTAAGAGGATAGAAAATTCAACACTTCATTTTATTTCCACTGTCAGGGATACAAACATTAAACTCTGACTTTATATCTACGAACTACTGACACCTAGAAGTGAAAGTGGAAATTAAACACACCTGGAAAGTAATTAGGCTCCATATCAACGATCAAGCGTCCCTATTTACCCCAGTGCACTATATATATATATATAAAAAAAACATCTTTAATATTTATCAGTGTTCTAAACTGTATTCCCATTTCAGCTAAAATTTTGGTACAGTTCTTTATTTAAAATTGACGTCACTCTTTTTTTCTCGATTTTTGCATTCACTTTTTTTAATGGCATCTAAACAGTGCCAGGTTCTGATAAATAAACCGGCTTATTTATAGCTGTATTTCTTACCGATGTGACCAGCAGAAAAATGCCAGTGAATGTAGTGGTGGAATTAGCGGGAGGTCACAGAGTGACTAATAATAGAGTGTTAGCTGTGTTCTAATTCAGTCTCTGCTGTGGATCAAATACAAGTTTAATTACCAGGCTTTTGTTCTCATTTCTCTAGACAGCGCACTACATGATGTAATCGTTCTTCCATTGGAAAACCCCCCTTTAAATGATTTATCTAGATTATGTAATGCTGCCTGCGGTTATTTATGACACGAAGATATGATGAACACATTCTATAAATACAATCCCAGCTTGTAATCACATATTACAGTCACCTTCTGCCCAATAAAATTACCAGTACACAAGCTTCAAAGTACTCAGAGACTTAAAAAACCATCGCTCGTGGGACTTAAAACTTCATTAAACCTTTCAACGGAACAAAGAGTAACCTGATGCCCAATGACACTGTTACCGGCTCCCTTTCAGTATAAAGGTGCAGCGAGTTCTTATACTATAAATCAACCCAAGTAATTGATACGTTGCAATGTTTTTAAATTATTCTGCCTGATATTATTTTTCCACTGTAAAATTCCATCATACATATCTTAGATTGTAACTTTGTAAGGATCGCATCAATGTTCTGTTTTAATGTAACAGATGTAGTTTTAATGTAATGTATGTAATTTGTAACATGCGTTGGTAGTCGCTATGGCGACGCTGATAATAACGACACCGCCTATGTAGGCAAAAAAAAACAAAAACGATTACAATAAGTTACACACAAAATATATAGACTTGCTACAACACACACAGACAAGATCTCCGGCACGGCTCACATTAATTCCGCCTGCTGAAAATCATGGCCGCTGGGATTCACGTCATTTACAAGAGTGAGACTGAGACTTCTTATTTTAAAGTGGAAATCATTGGACCAACGTCATACATTATCTCATTGAAGGGTTAGGGTTAGGTATAGGGTTAGAGTTAGGTATAGGATTAGGGTTAGGGTTAGGCATAGGGTTAGGTATAGGGTTAGGGTTAGGGTTAGGAATTGGACATAATATGAGCAACCGGTTGTATTGCCGCTTTAAAATCAGAAAGTTCATTGCCGGATTTGTAAATAACGGGAATCCCACTTGCCATAATTTTCAGCAGCCGGAATTGATATCATGGACATATTGACTGTAGGTGTTCTGGTAAGTCTATATATGTCCCATGTCAGCTTTTTCGTAATAGGCATTTATTTATCTAAAGAGCTGATATCGGTATTATCAGCGTCTTTAATTCGTACCCAACCCGCAACTTGATGCCCATGGTAAAAGGCTGCTTAACAAGTTGGCATTGGATGGCACAGTGGTTAGCATTGCTGCCTCACAGCGCTGGCTCCAAAGGATCTATTCCGACCAGGGTGCTGTGGGAAGTTTGTATGTTCTCCCCATGTTTGTTTGAGTTTCCTCCCACAGTCCAAAAAACATACTGGAGGTGTAATGTTACTTTGGTCTACGTGGTAGAAAATTTAGACTGCAAGCTCCATTGGGCAGGGAACTGATTAAACATGCTCTGCAAAGGAATGTGTAATATGTTGGCACTATATACAGAAAGGATAATAATAATATACATAGAGACTGACAACTTAATTCATCTCTGATTCCTGGATTGTCTGTGCACCTTTAGTAGCCCAGATTACTGTATACCTGTGTACACTCAGCATATGTACATATGTAATACCCTGCAAATCACAGGTATATTACTGCATGCGCTCATTCTGAAAACTGCATTTCCCAGACTGCCTCTGGGAGGTCCAATGCAAATTGCGTTGCCCATTTTGGTTTGGACAAACTGCAAACTACAGCCACAGACTGCTCACTAGAGCCCCAGACTGTACTAGAAGCATGCAGAGACAGTTAGACAAAGCAACAAACAGCTACAAAACATTTTTGGTGCCAGAATGTGCTAGAAGGCTTCAGGAGATTCTTGGAGGAAACGGGAGGAGCCAAAAATGGACTGGTAGAAGTCAGTGGGTTGTGGCTGCTGGCTGTGAGTTATGCTTTGTGACTGCTGGCTGGGATAATGAAGGATGTTCCCACAAAGAGTCATTGAGAGCTGTTGCTGATTTATTGCCTGAGGGATTTCTGCAGCAAAAGTGCATTCACAGCACTAAAAAGGAAACAAATCTGAGACAATATGTCACTGTGTGTGTACAACAACTTCACGTCAGTGGTAATGATGATGTAAACCAGCAAACTGTTACCGAAAGAGAAAACTACCAATGATGCAGTTTGGTGGGAACGAGACTAATGTTTGCTGAAAAATAGGATGAAGAGCCAGTCCGGTGCTGCAACACGGACAGAAGCATACCTGAATTAACCATTATCTGTATAACATTTATCTCCTCTCACAGATTCCATCACAGTTTTTGCATTGAAGTGGATGTAAAGTATATGGTATGTGCACTACATCAGGCCTGGACAACCTGTGGCTCTCTAGGTGTTGTGAAACTAAAAGTCCCAGCACGCCCTACCAGCTATCAGCTGGCTATCTGCTGGCAAGGCATGCTGGGGCTTGTAGTTTCACAACACCTGGAGAGCCACAGGTTGGCCAGACGTGACCTACAGGAAATCAAAACTCCCACTGTACGAATTGAAGGCAGACCAATTTCAAGCTCTGACTTTGGGTCCTGAAAGTCTGTAGTATACTTTGCTATTCTAGCTTAGAAAGTACTGTAGGGCTTTACCTAACACTCACACAAAGCTACAGGTTTTTTTTTCCTCTTTTTTTTTGTCAAGATGAAGAAAAAAATTAAATAAACAAAAAGTGGTTATTTACAATATTTTGCAAAGTGTGGTACATAAAGAAGGGGAATTTTGTACTTACCCTCTTTCCCTCTTTTGCTGAAGAGGGACACAGAGAATAGTTTATATATTCAACTAGTAGGAATTAGGGCACTAGAAAGATAACTTGTTCCTACTCTTCCTTAAAAACCACTGTTTTCCTGCTCTCTCCCAGGTTACCATTAGCCCAGCGAGGAGACAAAATGAAGAGGAGTGCCAGGACAGACACGCCAGGACAGAAAGTGTTGACATCATGAAGATGCGCTCCTTTGCGTAGTGGTGGAAGTGGGGGTATATATGGTGGCACACCATACCTCCATCTCTTCTACTTTATTCATCATAAATACTATCACATTCCAGTCATTTACATTATATATATATATATATATATACACACACACAGTGGTTGAAGCAGGGGTATACGGTGGTGTGCCATACCACCACTTCTCCTGCTGCCTTCATCGTAAATTTACAACCTTCCTTTCACTTAAATTTTTGCAGGGGGCCCTAGCTGTAGCAGAACCCCCCATCCCACTCTCTCATAAACCCCCACTCTGCTCTCAAAAGGGCAAGCGCTTGTCTGGCACATGCGCAGTAGGGAAAAATCTGGGCTGTTTCTTTTTTTTAATAGTATTTCCTTTTTATAAGTACTGCTTCAGTATAAAGTCCCTTTAAATTGATAGAATGTAAATACTGGCATTCCCTTTCCTTCTAACTAAATGGACAGCTATGAATAAAGCGTTTTATGTTGATAGGGTAATATGTTTGATGAGATATTGTGAGACTATATGGTTTCCATTTAAGGTCTTCATGATGAAATGCAAAACAGGTTATCGGTACTATCTGCATATACTTTAACGAGTGTTAAATGCACTAAATTTACAATAGCCATATTTACTATCATGTTCTGACACTCACAATAGTTACATATTTTGTTAATCGTCTTAGTTTCTAAGACGACGCAGAATCCGCGTTGCTGTAAATCAACAAAATATAAACAGAACAATACACAAATATGGGGCATGAGAAATAATAGAATCAGTTAACATCAACGCAAGACACTATAAAGAAGGCAACAACATTAGAAGACACAACTATAAAACAGGAAACCTTACAAAGAGGACCAGGAGACAGGAGTTACAGAGAGCCAAGTTAGCGAGAGTAAACGTTCGAGGGGCAGGGAAACAAAAGATCCCTTCAAAAGGCTACATTTACTAATTATTTCCATTAAGTCACCCAGCTGTAAATCTTTATATTGTCAAATGGGAAGAAAAAATAAATTGTGGCAAGTTGTACCACTGTAACAACATAAGTAGCATGAAAAATTGTTGATATTCACCCCCCCCCCCTTTATTTTCTACTCTAATAAACAAATTAACAGCTCTGGCATGGATTTAACGTTACATCGCTTTCTTGCACAATCTCTTGTTCAAATATGTCTTTAAAAAACATGACTGCTTGCCAGCCATTCAGCGGAGCACTGGGATTTGTAGGCGGCTAACTGTGTCTAAAGATCAGTACAAACGTAGCCCCAGGCTACCATTATTTCTTGATAACAAAATCAGTTTTGGTGAAGGAGAGAGAGGGTCAATAGCCAACATGAATAGGAATTTCAATTGGGTCTTTTATTTAAATAATGACAACAATATGCTAGAAATGAATAGTATGGATTTGCAGATTTATCGGGAATTGTACGTTTAGGGATTGTAGTGTTTCCAGGCCAAGTTTCAGGGCTTGTTCAAATTGTTTTACTGCGTGATGTCTGACTGTGAAACTTCTTGTGATAATTGGGGTTATTCGATGGCATGGTGCTACGTGCAGAAGTATGCATTAACTTATGGCAAGCAATGAGACGGTGCTTTTATTTATTTGGGGAAAATGACATCCTATTTGTGTAGATTTAACTATATTGCCCATTTTATTAATTCATCATCAGCTATTTATATAGCGCCACTAATTCCGCAGCGCTGTACAGAGAACTCATTCACATCAGTCCCTGCCCCATTGAAGCTTACTATCTAAATACCCTAACATACACACACACAGACTGAGAGAGACTAAGGGCAATTTAATAGCAGCCAATTAACCTAACAGTATGTTTTTGGAGTGTGGGAGGAAACCGGAGCACCTGGAGGAAACCCACGCAAACACGGGGAGAACATACAAATTCCACACAGATAAGGCCATGGTCGGGAATTGAACTCATGACCCCAGTGCTGTGAGGCAGAAGTGCTAACCATTAAGTCACCAAGTTATTTAGGAAGCTGCAAAAATGGAGTTCGACTGCGCCAGTGACATTTTGAGACGCCAGGCGCCTATTTTTGCGTTAATGAGAAGCACATTGATACGCTCTTCAAGATGGTGGCAACAGAGGTGAGGCAGAAGTTTGCATCTTCTGAAGAGGAGAGGTGGCTCATACTGGGCAGATTGAGGCGTTCCTTGGTCAGGTGCCCTCATTGCAAATGCAAGATTTCATGTTGCCTGACGATATCCTTAAAGAGTCAAGTAGTGAAGGGCGTGCATTTATAAGGGAGGTTCTGGATTAATGGGATCTGCGGAGGCTTTTTTTCCACCAACTGATGGATTTTACTTTTATGGGTGCTGAATGGTGTCGGAAAACCATACATGAGTCTTAACTGAAGGGTATTTTAAGAGAAATAATAAACAGATGAAGTTAATAAAGGGGTGACCTACATGGGCAAGTATCGAGGAGATTGACTTAACTGGTACCATGCGTATCTATATTAAATCCTGCACAGAAAATTGCAGATAGGTGCATTTGTGTATAGTTAAATGTTATGCTCAGAGTGTTGAGAGAAAGATTGGAGGAGAGGCGATACTGGAGTATTGAGGGCAATCGGCACCAATTCATCCAAATCCAAATCTCCAGTTGTGAGTAAACTGTTGTTGACGTCACTTCCAGGCTGGCAATTTATGCTAACGGATTTAACATTATATCATCAAGAAAAGTTTCTTTGAGCAAGATAAAACTTCTGGTGCCCTCTTCAATATGTCCCTGGATTTATATCCAGTAGCCTTCATGACTGACGTGCACATGGACCTTCCTATGCAGAAGAAAGCGCTATGTGCTCCGAGAGTTGGAGAGAGGAGGAATAATAGATGTACCTGGATCCATCGCCAGATCCCCTGGAAAACATCTATTACACCACATTTTGTACTCATTATCATTTGCACTTTTGTTTGTCTTCTAGATCAGTGGATCCCAAACTTTCTCAGTTCGAGGCACCGTTAGGGTCTCCATAATTTTTTCAAAGCACCCCTAAGCCAAAATAATTGCCAAGAAGTCCCCCGCCTTGCTTACCACCAGCCCTGTCTGTGGCACCCCTGTGAGATCACTGAGGCACCCCAGGGAGCCACGGCACACAGTTTGGGATCCACTGTTCTAGATCATTTCCCTCTAATTTCCCCACTATTCTGTAGATTATTATTTTCCCACCTGCTACTTTCTTTTTCTACTTGCCCCAGTTGTTTTCTCCCAGTCCCTTACATGTTGTACTATTTCTCCCTTTCATCCGTTCTTATTAAGTGGAGTCATGTTTTCAACAATATATGTGAATATAATTGGCAAATTAGGATATGCCCTAAAATCTACTTCAATTGCTTTTACCCACACACACGCGCACTAACATTAAACTTACAGTACGTTTTCCGACAGTAAGAGAAAATTGAAGCACCAGGTGTACATGGAGGAAACCCAGGCAAACACGGTTAGAATATGAAAACTTAACCAGTTCCCTGGTTAGCATAAGACCCACTGGGAGGTCACAGTGCTAACCACTGTGACACCCAACGAGAGTGTCATGGGGATTGGATGCACATGTTACCCGTTTATTCAGAGGAAATACCCATAACTGATGGGGTGGCCAATGGCCAACCCAAGTTTGCATTCTACCGGATCGAATCTGATTGTATTGTGATTGTTTGCAGTTAGTTGCCCCCCCCCCCCCCCATGTCTCCAGCACTGATAGGATTAAGATGCGATCTGACATTACAGAATAGGGTAGACAAAGTCACACAAACCAGGGTCAATAATCTCACAGACTCCTTAACTATCAAATCGCAAAGATCAGAAAGCAGTGAGACTCCAGCCCAAGTTTATACATATAATTGCACCACGATGGATGTTTAGAAGCAGGTATGGACTGCATATCTGTGGATGCCAGGCACTGAAGCTGTAAATACATTGCCATAAAAAGTTTAATCTTTAAAGAACCGTGACAATGGGACACTGGAAAATGGCATCTGTGGCAGACATTGATAGGTAAATTAAGTTCAGTACTTGTGAGATTTCTTTTTCTAAATAGTGTTTTGAACATCGCTGATTTTTTTCAGAATTTCAGACTTTATCACGATTTCAGAAGGCAGTTCTGTCCGTTTAATAAACAGGGTCTGCTGTCACAGGAGGTAAAATGAGTGCAAATGTAGCAGATTATGTGAATCACTCCAGCCACCCCCCTTTTTGGGAAAAAAAAAAAAAGGTTCTCTATCACAGAACTAGTTGGCACTCTGACAGTGTTTTTCATCATCTAAAAAGCAAAACAAAACTTGGCAAAGGCAGCTGCCTGTATAAATGAATGTCAGCTTTAATAAACAGCAAATTGTGTTCGTTTTCAAAAAGCGGATTCATATACGGGAAAATGTTGCATTTTTAGCCAAAAAAGATGGCAGTGTTTATAATTGCCCGAAAATGAATGAAGGTACCACATATTTGGGAGATAGCATCATTATTTTAGCATATTGAAAATGTAATATATATATATATATATATATATATATATATATATATATATATATTCTATTATATTGTATGTAAATAAATAAATAAATATAAAAGTAGTAAGTTATGGTATATGTATAATATATATGTGTATATATGTAACTATATACCTGTGTATATGATATAAGCAGTATATATACACACACATATATATATATATATATATATATATATATATATATATATATATACAAACACATATGTAGAGAGATGCAACACACGTACATTATAACAATATATATATTTTTTATATATATATATTTTTATATATATATATATATATATATATATATATATATATATATATATATATATATATATATATATATTGAAAGAGAGAGAAGATAGATGTAACATGAATGAATTAACTTAACTGACCTTGAGGGGCCAACAAATGGACAGCCAATTAGAGTGGTTTTCCCGTGCTCAAGCCAATCAGATGTAAGCCGCTTCAGGTGTCCGTCGCATATCAGTCCCTTCTTTCATTCACGCTCTGGCAGCATTTAATTATTTCTATTTTATTTTTGATCCAGTTGGATTACTTCAGGAGAAAGAAGATTCTAGTCAGTGTCTGTGGGATTTTTAAATATTTGGTACTGTTGTGGAACTACAATGGCCCCTATCAGGACATGCTGGTGCTTGTAGTTCCACAAGGACGCAGCATGCTTTTACCCCCACTGGCTGGCAGGACTTGCTGAGACTTTTAGGACCACTAGAGTACTTCATCATTTTCCTATAGAAGTCACCACATATGCATCCACACATCTTTACTGTACTTGGCCACTGTTAGAACGCTCCTTTCCTCCACCATCCTGCCTCCTCAGACACAGGCAGGCATAAGTGTCAGATACGCGCTGGTCTGCACAGACGCTTTCTATTCACTTGCTGTTTGAGCATGCGCAGAGCTATTTCATGCAAGATACACTACACAAACTGGCATACGTGCCATACTGCTTCAGCCCCTTATTCACAAGCAAACCGAGGGGGGGGGGGGGTGTTCCTAGTGCCTGGAAACCCCTCTCCAAGCCTGGGGCACTGTTTAATAGAGGTGGCTGGACCCTGCCCTGGCTTCACACGGCTCTGCTTGAAAAGGGAGAGCTGCGTGCACCTAACAGTAGTGAACACAGCATTACCCATGTATATTATAGGGATAGGAAGAGTTGGAGAGCAGCCAAGCACTGTCTAAAATTATAGCCACGCCCCCATGCATGCTGGTCACGCCCACTGGCGGCGCGGTGTGGAAATCCCCCTCTACAAATCCTGCGTTTGCCCCTGGGTTCTCAATGTCAAAGTTTAAAATAACAGTCCTTAAATGCTTGGTGAAACATTCGTCAAAATCCAAACTTTATTTGTAAAATAAAAGTTTATGCACAATATATCAGATACGACTGGATCATTTCTAGATAAACCTTTACTTGCATAAGGTCCTTTTAATTTTATTCGGGTGAATGCAGACGGTCAAATGTCATCTAGTGGCATTTAAATACCTCCGTTGTCACTCTTCCTAGCTGGCTTTTATAACATCTTTCTGTTTTATATTGTGATAAAAAAGCTATCACATAACATTAGCAGTCAATTACAGTGACGTAAACACATTAATCTTTCAATAGAATTTCTCATGGTCTCTTTATATAAAGATTTGCCGTGATTTTTTTTCTTTTTTTCTTTTATGAAATACATGGAAACTCAATTTGTAAACACGGCATTCCATTGTTAATCTGTCATCAAAAATAATTATGCCGAGTGAAAACTGAGCAGTGGGAAAATTCCATGTCTCTATGATTAAATTTAACGATACACTTGCAGGAGTGGAGTTCAAAAGTTATTCCGAACCAAGGGAGCAGTCACCAATTTGAAGCAATCAATGATATTTTAACGTTGATTGCGAAAAATAATAATTAGCCTGTGTAAGGCTTTCAGGAGCTGGGGGATTGCGGGGGGCTTATGTTTTTCAACTTAGATGTATTAAAAAAAAAAAAAAAAAAAAGGGAATCTATACTTCAAATCTTGTAGTACATGTTTTGTGGTTAACCAAACATGTTATGAGTCAAGCTATTGGAAGGAGAACAGTAATTGAAGACAAATGCTATGACATAATCATTTATACACAGAAGAGAGGCTTCAGATTAAATGTACCCCGGACCGCAGTTTAGCAAGTGTTATCTGTGATTTATTTTCAGTCATTTATGTATTTAGTTTTACGCTAATTTGTGCCACATGACAAGCACTGGTCAGACTGGGGGACAATTTTGTCACTATTGTGTTTAAATTAAAATAAAATAAAATAAACTCACTATATCTAAAAATTGATTGTGATATATGTAAACACAAGTTTAATATTCAAATGAATTATGTGGAGTTTTTTTTGCCTCAATGAAGGGATGGCCGGCTAAATGAACCAAAAAAGTTTTTTGGAAAGTATAGATGGTCAAGTTTTATAGGGGCCTATTTATCAATGATTTCCTCCCTGTTAAATCCCCAAAAACAACAGTTTTCGGGGATTAACCACTAAATTACTATTTATGATTGTAGCATTGCAGCAGATATCTCATACTTGCCAACTCTCCCGGAATGTCCGGGAGACTCCCGCATGAGTGTGGCAATCTCCCGAATTCTGCCCACTTCACTAGAAAGTGCCCCACTTCCTAGTGAAGTGGGCAGAATTAGGTCTGAAACGCTGCGATTCCCGGTGAATCGCGGCGTTTGGCCCCGCCCCCACTGTCAAATGACGTGTTTGCGTAATGCCGTCACAGGGGGCCAAAATGGCGTGATTTTTGGCGACCCGCCCCCCTCACGCCCATCTCCACTGGCTGGCTCCCGGAAGAGAGCTGAAGAAAGTTGGTAAGTATGAGATATCTCAGATATCTGCTGCTTTGCATCTCTTATCGTTTTACTGAGCACTGCCCATAACAGTGTATGGTGAGTGCTCAGTAATGCTATTTAACAATGTACAAAATTAAGTTTTCAATCATGTTAATGTACGCCAGCTCAAGCTGGCGTACATTAACATAAGGGCAGCACAATGGCCTAATAGTTAGCACTTCTGCATCACAGCACTGGGGTCATGAGTTCAATTCCCGACCATGGCCTTATCTGTGAGGAGTTTGTATGTTCTCCCTGTGTTTGCGTGGGTTTCCTCCGGGTGCTCCGGTTTCCTCCCACACTCCAAAAACATACTGGTAGGTTAATTGACAGCTATCAAATTTGACACTAGTCTCTCCCTCTCTGTCTGACTGTCTTTGTGTGAGTGTGTGTCCATATTAGCGAATTTAGACTGTAAGCTCAAATGGGACAGGGACTGATGTGAATGAGTTCTCTGTACAGCGCTGTGGAATTAGTGGCGCTATATAAATAAATGATGATGATGATGATGATTGAAAAGTTTCACTGCCGGCAGCTCTGCTCCAAAGAGCAGAGCTGGACAGCGCATGTGTGGAGGGATCATGTGATCCCTCCCTATCACATGACCCACCATCTTTCAGTCCAGATCTCTGTGCGCATGGCCAAATTTTTCGGTCGGGGCATGCGCACAGGGATTCAAAGCAAACCGGAAGCCACATCGCAGAGGAGCGCAGAGGACCGCAAACGAAGAGCCCGTGAAAGGTAAGTGTAAGACTTCACAGGAACAGACGTTTTTTTCGGAACGGCTGTTCCTGTGTTGATTTTTCAATAAATCTGAGATACTTTTCAATCCTCATCTATGCGATGAGGATTGAAAAGTATCTTTCATAAAATGCGGTGCTACATAAATAATGTGATACATGGATCGTTTTCACACATTGTCCCCCCCCCCCATTGCTCAGGATTTCAAGACGGTGCCACACGTACAGAATGAGTCAGTTTGTTAATTTCTCATTTAACCTATGATGGGTCTTCTCTGGTGGCCATTTTCTGCCGTAAGAGCATCTAAAAATAACCAATTAATCTCACCGAATTGAGCTAAATGTTAAACGTTAAATGGCAGAATGGAATCTAGGTTAGAGTTTAAAGTACTGGGTTTACAAAACAACAAGAACTGAATTCATTCAGTGATGCTGAAGGGTTAAAACAAAACAAAACAAAAAAACACAACAGGACTAGAATAACTAATCCAGCTCGATAAATAAGGGTTAAAACATTGACAATCAGGGACTGGTTCCTTATTGTAAACTACTTGCGGCCGCATCTGATGACATCAGATGCGGCCGCGTCAGCGCACAGCAGGCCGCATCCCATGACACGGGATGCGGCCGCGTCATCAATGACGCGGCCGCATCCCGTGTAATGAGATGCGACCGCCTGTGTGCCCCCCTGCCTGCAGTATCCCAGCCCGCGCCTAAGCACACCAGAGGGATTAATAAATCCTTATACAGAGTGTTGTTATTAGGATACTGTCTTCACTTTCTGTTTAGAATGCGACAAAAGTCCTTTTTGAAAAGTGCCCGTCCGGACGAGCTATACAGCTGCTTACACTTGAGCAATTTGATTAGATAACGTGGCTGTTTACCACTGATTAATATACTCTTATGATCGACATATGTATGTGGTTATTAATCAAGCATCCTACAACGTACCCTGTATGTTCTGTTTAAATAGTCAGATCGCCGGGCAACTTAATCTGTGGCATTTGGTCATATTGTACTATTTGCTTTCTTGGAATTCCCCAAATTTCGGGGAGATGTCCTGGACTCCCGGGAGAGTGGATCACTCTCCAAGACCCCGCCTCTCCTCTTTTAGAGAAGGCAGGGCTTTGATACCGCGATTCAAATCATCATTGCTTTGCCCCCCATGACGTGATGAACCAATCATTTCATTGGACGGTGGGGGTTGAGGCAACGACGACGTGAATCCTGTTGTCTCACTCCCCGTGTTTGGACTGTGGACCTTCCATCTGGGATTTCCCGGATAGGGAGGTCCCAAAAATAAGCAAATATGCATTTGGCCCATCACACACACATGGCTTAATTAGCCATGAAACTGGTTTTTGGGTGATGGAATGAATGACTAGGGGGTAAATGTATCAAAGTGCGAGTTTGCCAGCGTGTTTAAATCGCAGCAAATCGCGGGTGTTTACCCGCGAGTTTTGAAAAAAAAACCTGAAATGTATCAAGCTGCGATTTTGACACTCATGTTCAAAATCGCTGGTCATCTCTGGCGATTTTGTGCGATGTAAACACTCCCGAGTTTAGCTAACTCTCCTGTGTTTGGCAAACTCTCCTGTGTTTGGCAAAATCACTGTTACACTGACCTGTCATACAGCTCCGGCAGCTGTAAAAACTGTAAAGAATAGATCAAAGTGAAAAGAAAAAAACAAACCGTGAGGTCCCCCCGCTATTCATGTTTAACCCTAGTGCTGCCTGACTAGTGCTGCTCCTGTGAAAATCGGGGAAAAATTTTGCATGGGGTCCCCCCGATTTTCACTTTACCAGCACTAGGCAAACCAGCCAGGGTTGGCGGCACTATAGCAGTGGGACACACGGCAGGGGTCCCCCTGCCATAATGACTAACCAACCCTAGACTGTTCAGCACTGGGCTGGATTCCCTAGGGAGTGGGGTCCGCCGAAAAAAACAAGCGGGTCCTCCCCCTAGGAAGAACCAGCCATCATTTTAACACTGCCAGGGCAGTGTAACAGTGATGTGTTTGTACAACATGCTGCTATCAAGCAGCGTGTTGTATCTGGCGTGTTTTGAAGCAAACTCTCCTGAGTTTGCTAACTCGCAGCTTCATACATTTGAGAGCTGTATAGCTGCAGTGGCAAACAGTGGTGAGTTTGATCTCTGGCGATTTTGCAAATAGCGATTTTGACAGAAGCAGAACTCTGGCGATTTTGCATGAAATCTCAGCTTCATACATCTGCGAGTTTCAACTCTCCTGAGAAAATCGCTGGAGTTGCAAAATCGCACTTTGATACATTTACCCCTAGATCTGTCTTTGTGTGGTCATCTTAAGGGTTAGTTTGGTCTTAGTGCTCCATCACAAAATAAAAACCAGATCCAGATCTCTAGTAACCTATCAAATCATTCTCATCAAAAAAATATAATTAGTTTTTTATTTTAAAAAGCTTCATATTTTCAGGCTGCTGTGTATAACATATTTTTTTTTTACACGATTGGACAATAAACAGAAATCTTTCTCTGAAGTTATTTATTTTATTGCACATATCTTTTCCTTTACTGGAAATGTGGAAATGCCTGTACAATCTGATCTGGTTCACCGAATTCCAGGGATTCGTCCAAAATGGATTTTTACTAAGTTTTGGACTATTATGTTCTGATATTTCACTTCAACTTCAATCAAACAGCAACGGACATGACTTTAAAATGCATCGCAGTGACAGACAGAATACACAACAGTGTTTCAAGCCAAAAGTTGGGTTTACAAATAGACTATTAGTCAATTTAGCAGTATAAACTAGTGCAGGATTTAAGAATATTCATAGAAAAACCATTGAAGTTTAACTGAGAAAAAGCTGTACAATTCCATTGAACAGCAGCTTAATTTGTACCTCCAGTAAGGTAAGGGCGACTATGGACCTATAAATATAAACTGTTCTTATTATTTGTAGGTTTCATTGTTGTGTCTGATCATTTATTCAAAGACTATATCCATTTCAAATTACTATGTGTATTTATTGTGCTTTAATTAAACACTCCTTAGAGTGGGAACATTAATGATTAAAGACGTGAGAGACTGGGGTGGGTAGGTGCATCTCAACACATCACACTATGTACAGTCAGGGGCAAACGCAGGATTTGTAGAGGGGGCTTCCACACACCACGCCACCAGTGGGTGTGACCAGCATGCATGGGGGCGTGGCTATAATTTTAGACAGTGCTTGGCTGCACTCCAACTCTTCCTATCCCTATAATATACATGGGCAATGCTGTGTTCACTACTGTTAAGTGCACGCAGCTCTCCCTTTTCAAGCAGAGCCGTGTGAAGCGGCGGCAGGGTCCTGCCACCTCTATTATACAGAGGCCCCAGGTTTGGAGGGGAGTTTCCAGGCACTAGAAAACCCCTCTCGGTTTGCCTATGACAGTGTAGTTCCGATTAGTGTCATCACCTTAAGGACAGGGTGGTTCTGAAGATCTACTGGAATACCCTCTTAGTTGAGCTGTCAATGGAGTCCCATCAGAGTGCTCAACTGCTGTTGCCACTTCCGCGGCCTCCTTGGTGGCACAAGCCACTGACACAATTTCTGCAAACATGGTGATCAAGTGTCCTAGTTCGGTATTCAGCAACGAGCAGGATGCCAAAGTAAAATTCTGGGCACACAAATACTCTGAGCGGGCAGATAGCCACAAACGTACCTAGGCAGCTCAAATGGACCAGAAAAGGAAGGAGGTTTATAAATGGTAAAGGATAGTCATGGTTGCCAGCAGATGATTCTCTTAACATTTCAACAATGACTAGTTTGCGTTTCCTGTCTCCATCTTTTACTGTCTCTCCTCCTTCTAACCAAACACCACCACCGGTAGCTGCCCAGAAATGCCCGTTGCCAATGGCTGCTTTATTATTGGTGGCTGACAATGCTGCTGCCTTACAGTAGCCACTCACACTTTCCCCACCAACAGCTACAACTGTTATTCCGCTACCTTAGATGTCATTTATTCCCACATCATCATCATCAGTTATTTATATAGCGCCAGTAATTCCACAGTGCTGTACAGAGAACTCACTCACATTTCCTAGATTGCAAATTCATTTGGGCAGAGCCATCTTCAGCCTCTGTTTCATGTCATTGTATGTTTAATTGTATCACAAGCACCTCTATGTACCACGCTGCATAATTTGTTGGCACTTTTTAAATAAAGGATAATAATTAATAGTGTTCATTAGTCACTAGACTGGGCGACACATTTGATTACTCTGCTGGTATCATGTAGAGAAGCTCAGGATCGGTTTTCCCGAAAACTGAACCCCCCCGAACATCGCCAATCTGAGTACTTAGCTGAGTCTGCTCAGTACTTTCCAGCTTCCTTGGATCTGAATTGAGGCAAAACGTCATTGTTACGTCATCAGACCTCTCTCCCCAGCAGATTCAGCGCCATTGCTCATACAGAAACAGGGGTAGCAGTGTTCTTGTCACTCTCCTGTCTCCAATGACATTGCTCAGTGCCATTACTCATACAGAAAAAGGCGTAGCAGTGTTCTTGTCACTCTCCAGTCTCCAGTGCCATTGCTCAGTGCCATTGCTCATACAGAAACAGGCGTAGCAGTGTTCTTGTCACTCCCCAGTCTCCAGTGCCATTGCTCAGAGCCATTGCTCATACAGAAACAGGCGTAGCAGTGTTCCTGTCACTCTTCAGTCTCCAGTGACATTGGTCAGTGCCATTGCTCACACAGAAACAGGGGTAGCAGTGTTCTTGTCACTCTTCAGTGCCATTGCTCAGTGCCATTGCTCACACAGAAACAGGGGTAGCAGTGTTCTTGTCACTCTTCAGTGCCATTGCTCAGTGCCATTGCTCATACAGAAACAGGGGTAGCAGTGTTCCTGTCACTCTTCAGTCTCCAGTGACATTGCTCAGTGCCATTGCTCACACAGAAACAGGGATAGCAGTGTTCTTGTCACTCTTCAGTGCCATTGCTCAGTGCCATTGCTCACACAGAAACAGGGGTAGCAGTGTTCTTGGCACTCTCCAGTCTCCAGTGACATTGCTCAGTGCCATTGCTCACACAGAAACAGGGATAGCAGTGTTCTTGTCACTCTTCAGTGCCATTGCTCAGTGCCATTGCTCACACAGAAACAGGGGTAGCAGTGTTCTTGGCACTCTCCAGTCTCCAGTGACATTGCTCAGTGCCATTGCTCACACAGAAACAGGGATAGCAGTGTTCTTGTCACTCTTCAGTGACATTGCTCAGTGCCATTGCTCACACAGAAACAGGGGTAGCAGTGTTCTTGGCACTCTCCATTCTCCAGTGACATTGCTCAGTGCCATTGCTCACACAGAAACAGGGATAGCAGTGTTCTTGTCACTCTCCAGTCTCCAGTGACATTGCTCAGTGCCATTGCTCACACAGAAACAGGGGTAGCAGTGTTCTTGTCACTCTTCAGTGACATTGCTCAGTGCCATTGCTCACACAGAAACAGGGGTAGCAGTGTTCTTGTCACTCTCCGTTCTCCAGTGCCATGGCTCATACAGAAACAGGAAGGGTAGCAGTGTTCTTGTCACTTGACAAAAATTGACTGGAAATGACTGGAAATTAATGTTATTGAGGTTAATAATAATGTAGGAACAAAAAAAAAGAGCCAAATTATGTGATATTAGCATTTAAAAAAAAAAAAAAAAAAGATCCAAAACCAAAACACGTGAGGGCGGTTTTACCAAAACCAAAGCACGAAGTTAATACAGATCCAGAACCAAAACACGGGGGTCAGTGACCATCCCTAGTATCATGTGCAGGGCGCTGCCCTATGCTGGTATAGTGTGTGGCACTCGTTCTTGGATTAATCTGTGGAGACACGGTTAGGTATCATGTGAATGGTAAGATGCTAATGGTAAATACTCAGGCATTTGATTGGACAGGTGCTGTAGCCAGTCAAGATGGTCCTATCCTATTAACGATGGAAGGAATGACTTGAGAGTCGAGAGTTGGATGTGTGCCCCTTAAAAAAAATCATTATTACATGTTGTATTCACTGTTAAAGTAGGATATCTTTTTCATGATTTCCAATGCTTTAAACTTAGGCATCAAGTCAATCAATATTTCAAGTCTTTGCTCACAAGAAAACTCATAAATCCTTCATTAAACGTGTTGAGCTTTGCACGCCTCTTGCAAGTTTCATTGTGTTCTTTTTTATGTCCAAAATGATATTTCACATCTAAGATGAGGTGCAACCAAGGATTTGATGAGAGGTCATAGAACAGTATTTTCTTTTGCATCAATACCTTCTTTTAAGCACCAAAATATGTTATTGGCAGAAAGATATAGAGGGCTACTGTTGCGTTCCTCTTCCGCAAGCTCTTCCAGACCCTTCTCCGAAAAGGAATCTCTCAGCATAACACAAACGTGTGCCATGTGCAGTATGCTTATTACTCTTTAACTAGCTACCTCTATTGGATCTCATTGGCGCAGTTATACTTGACATTCATCCGAAACTGTGGCAGCTGTGCTAAAAATTAATTCCGATATGAATTACAGCAGTTTTCATGGTAGAACAAAAACATCTGTAGGAATTCAGCAACGGACCTAGTTAACCATCTTTTTGGAATATCAACTTCTGCCTATTTTATTCAAGCCCGAATAATATACAGAAATGTTTATGTATATATTTTTGTATATGTTATAAATGGATATACCCAGAGCGTAAGATAACGTCATAGAGTATACTTGCAAACTGGTGAAAAATGGATTTACTGACAACCCAATTATATAATACTAAATATGGGTCTGGAAAGTTCTCCATCTAAGTCATCTCATCAGTCCCTAAACAGGTCAGTAAACCCCCAGGTACAGGTAACCCGTCCATTATGCAGCCGACTAGAGCAGAACACTTGAAAAGCACATTTCATAGTTCCAATACTAAAAGCTACATATAAGCAAATGTAAAAATTGGATTTTATTTTACAAATATTAAAGGGAAAAGTAACACCCCTCTGACCAACAGAACATACTGAAAATTTTGCCAACACATCTGGTAAGTACAATCAGCTAAAGTATAACTATTGTCACCTACCCCCAGAAAATTGACGACTGCATAATTAAGCCCAATTGGTTCCTGCCCAATCAGCTGCCGCCTGGACTAACGTCTTCAGTTGACTGTTGAATTATGTTATCTCTGTGTGTCAACAATATGGTGAAGTCCAAATATTACAGGGGGTATCAGGTTCGGGTCACCACCTTTCTACTTAGTAGTAAGAGGGCATGCCGTCAGGGACAAATCTCGCTTGTTATCCTCCTAACTTTCTTAGTTTCTCTCCCCCAGAGCTTTAATATCCAGTGGTAGGCCCCCCTGCATCTGACCCCGGTCCGGTCCCATAGTGGGCTACCTTGGTCTGGGTCACTGGGCCACCAGCATTTTTTCCTTTAAAATGTTCCTAATATGCCCCCAGGCTAAAATTTGCTAGCCCTCCCCTGCAAACATTCACCAAATTCATTTTGGCAGAAGAATGTCCAATAGTTCTTCGGATTGAGCAGAAAAATAACTGAAAAGCAAATGATGTTACCAGAACAAAACAATTGGGGCCAATGGCTTAAATTACTTTGCACAGAAAGACAGGTGAAGTTCAGCTCTTCATACACACAGTGGTGGCAGCATGAGCATGCAGCCTATCAATTCACTAGAAACCAGTGACATCAGTACGGTACTTCACTCAACAGCGACAAAAAATGTCTGCCTCCATTGTGGTTAGGTAACAGGTGCTCTTTAAGTGAAGCTTAGCAAATAAGATTCACACAACACTTTTATTACTATGATGCAATATATTATCTAGTAAGGAGATGCATTTACTATTAGTAATTATTTGGCACTATTATAATCAGCATGTAGGGCAGTCCGTGCCTGCTTAACGTCTCGCATGGCAGAGACCTAATTAACATTGCGTGGAAGATCATTCTCTGCGGGCATAGGGGATAAGGAAGCTCCTCTTTGACAAATGGTCTCTCAGAACGGTAAAGAGCAGCAATCTTATCCTTTTATGAGGGCGAACAGCGGAGTTATGAGTAATGCTCTTCACTAACAGTAGTCTGGCATTAAGAAGACAACACGATAAGAAGAACACTGAGCACTTCAATGACTTCACTTGTTATAAGTGACTCACTAAGCATTTTAACTGTCATTCCATCAATTTACAAGTACATCCGTATTAATGATTATTTTTTTCTTAACTTGCATTGCTAATGGAAATGTTTGGTATTTCTTGAAAGAAAACACCGGGGTTTTTTTTGTTAATGTCCCTCACAGATAATGCTTGAATGGACTGATCCCCCGCAGGCTACGATTGATAGAGATGATGCGAGATTAAAAGTATTTTTTATTCTACCAATGAGTCAAGACAGAGGAAAGTAAACATTAAAGGAGAAGAATCTCCTTACAACATACTACTGCTATTTCAAGGAAAATTCCTCCACTAAATCTCCCTCCGTATTTATATTCTGTTATATACCATGCATGATGAAGAAACAAATATATAGACAGCTTTCATCATCACTATTTATTTATATAGCGCCACTGATTCCGCAGCGCTGTACAGAGAACTCACTCACATCAGTCCCTGCCCCATTGGAGCTTACAGTCTAAATTCCCTAACATACACACACAGACAGACAGAGAGAGAGAGAGAGACTAGGGTCAATTTTTAATAGCAGCCAATTAACCTACTAGTATGTTTTTGGAGTGTGGGAGGAAACCGGAGCACCCGGAGGAAACCCACGCAAACACGGGGAGAACATATAAACTCCACATAGATAAGGCCATGGGCGGGAATCGAACTCATGACCCCAGTGCTGTGAAGCAGAAGTGCTAACCACTTAGCCACCCCATATTAGGGTTATTTTAAGTTAGACAATAAAGATTATCACATTAACTCCATATGTTCTACCTTCTATCAATCACCATCATCATCCTCATCAGCTATTCATATAGCGCCACTAATTCTGCAGCACTGTACAGAGAACTCACACACATCAGTCCCAGTGGCGCACGCAGGGGGGGTTTCTGAGTCTCCAGAAACCCCCCCCCCCCTGTGCTAACTAAGTGGCCGCCATAGCGGCACTATCCTATACAGCAGCCGCAGCGCTGTCAAAGAAGCGTCTGCGGCGGTGCTGTATTGTATGCTGCGCATGCGCAACAGCTCCCTCTCGTGTGTGGTTTTTTTTGGGAGGGGGGATTAAACCCCCCCCCCCCCTGACAATCCTGCATGCGCCCCTGAGTCCCTGCCCCATTGGGGCTTACAGTCTAAATTCCCTAACATACACACAGACACAGACTGAGAGAGACTAAGGGCAATTTAATAGCAAGCAGCCAATTAACCTACTAGTATGTTTTTGGAGTGTGGGAGGAAACCCACGCAAACACGGGGAGAACATACAAACTCCACACAGATAAGGCCATGGTCGGGAATCGAACTCATGACCCCAGTGCAATGACAAACACAATACTACTGATCATACCCCAGATAGGTAAATAGTCTCATCTGTGTGTAAGCAGGGAGACAAATCACAGTCCAAACTAACAGTGCAGGAAGTGTTAGAGAAAATAAGGCAGATTGAGTGGCGATCAGCTTACTCACTACACAATAATAATGGGATGAGCGAAAAAAGTCCAAAATCCACCTTTAAAGGACCGACATGCGAAAATATTTTACAGGTTTTGAAACACATATTAAAAAAACTGTGCCCCATTTTAAATGTACTTCCGCCAAACAATTGAATGATACTAAATACAAATGCTTTGCCTGGTTAAGAGTGGAAGTCAAACATAAATGTCACTTGCAATTGAAAAGGTCTAACGCAAGTGCATGCCGTATTTTGAGTTGAAGATCCAACCGGGACAACAGACACACCTCTCAGATACTGTCATTGAACTTCCAAACATGTACGAAAACCTTTTATTTTATAAATTAAGAATGCAATTGTTATGAGGCATCATTTCAACTTGAACAATCTGGCTAATACAGTGGGCACAAGTTCCCGACATGCGTACAACAAAAAATAGAAATTTGCTACAACATGCTTGCCAAAACCTTATCTACCATCCGCAAGTAAAACTGCCTTTTCAGTTGTAAATCCCAGTCTTAATCCGTATGCAAATGCTCAAACACACCCTCACTATACATTGCCTATGTTAGAGCACTGATTCCCTCCCCTTTCAGGCATCTTCAGGTGTAAGAAACCGTGATTGGCAAAAAGTCGCAGGTCTGACTGGCAGCAGTTGCGTACGTCCACGGGCCGGGCCAAAACATGCAAGAATGCCCTTCTCAAAGGTACAAAGGTATTAAGCCACAACATTTATGGCTTTGTAAATGTTATCATAGCACTTCTGCCTCACAGCACTGGGGTCATGAGTTCAATTCCCGCCCATGGCCTTATCTGTGAGGAGTTTGTATGTTCTCCCCGTGTTTGTGTGGGTTTTCTCCGGGTGCTCCGGTTTCCTCCCACACTCCAAAAACATACTGGTAGGTTAATTGGCTGCTATCAAAATTGAACCTATTCTGTCTCTCTCTGTCTGTCTGTGTCTGTGTGTGTGTATGTTAGGGAATTTAGACTGTAAGCTTCAATGGGGCAGGGACTGAATGAGTTCTCTGTACGCTGCGCTGCGGAATCAGTGGAGCTATATAAATAAGTGGTGATGATGATGATATTCAATTTAAAGGTAACTCCAGTTCAAATGTTCTATTTACCCAACACCCTCTCTATCTCCACAACTAGCACAAACATGGGGGTTGGTTGGCAGAAACCACCGCCATTTGGAAGACATTACTCCTGCCAATGCTGTAGCACGGTGTGCTCAGATACTATCAACCATGGAATTGAACTTCCACAGTTCTATTAGTTGGAAGAATGGGGAATGCTGGATAAAATGTTAATAAATGTGGACTTACCCCTTTTGGTAGCCACTGCGCGGCTTTAATATTTGTCTGCCCTACAAATGACCGATACGATGTTGAGGTGACGAGCTGAAGAATGACACATCTCCTAATGTGCCTCTTAGAACTCTTCATCGATGTAATAGAACAATACGAACATATATTTTGATACTTCCAACTGTTTGATGACAAACATTTGAAAAGGTTTAGCTATTTTTCCCCACCGGGATCATCCTGTACCTCGAGAGATAAGTTTGTTGAAATCTCGAGAACACAGAGAGCACTGATATACGAGGAGATTAGAACTTGATGGAACACTACCAGATTAGTCCATTATACCAATAAATAAAAGGATCCCTTGAGATTTGAGATTTCAAACGTTTCCAGGAAGTGTGATTAATGAAAATATTAAAACCCTTAAAGGAGGACAGACTGAGTCAATGTTCCACTGACCTCATGATATTAAAACAACAAGCAGATAAGAGAATATATTACACAACAACCACAATCAAATGAAACCAGACGAGGCAATTTCGTACAAAATGTATATTAATATCGGCATATAGTGCCAACATATTCCATACAGTGGTGAGCTACAGAAAAACATACAAAGCTCCCAATACAGGAACATATCCTGAGACAAACAGAACCAGACTCCCTTGCACAAGAACTTACAGTTTAATAGGGAACAATGGAAGTTATACAAAATAATGTTTTTAAAACATATAAAAGAGACAAGTGCTTAGGAACACTGAATGTAGCGGCCATGGAACTGTTCTCTGCCTGGACAAAAATATTGAATGCCTAAGGAATAGCTCCAGAAGAAAAATAACATTAGTATAGAGAAGATTGAAGTGAGTAGTGTGTGAAGATAAGTGAAATTAGGTAAGTAACAAAGTACTTAGTGAATGTAATGAGCTTTCATAAGACCTGTTAAAACATTGAAGGTTAGAGGACAGTGTGAATGAACAAGGAAGAGCATGCCAAAGAAAAGGGTTATCGCAGGAGAGATCTAATATGCGCGAAAAGAAGGTGGTAACAGAGCGGTAACTTAAAATTTTAGCGCCTGGGGCGAGAAAGCAAAAACGCGGCCTCCCTAGCCTTCAATTTTAACAAATTGAGCTTAAAATATTCCTAAACTGCACCCTCCTTCAGCTTTGCGCCCTGGGCGATCGCCCCCTATCACACAACCATAGTTACGACCCTGAGTGGTGATGAGCGGGATAAACTGTATCAAGCTGAAGAATCACAGACGGCAGCAATTGGTCAAATTGAAGTAACAATGTATCAATGAGCTGAAGATAGTGCTTTATGACTCTCAGTAATAGTACCTACTTAGATGTATGCTTTCAAAGACCTCTTTAAAGGGTTTATTTTCCTTTTAGGCTAAACCAACGAGTTTCTGGATTGATGTGTGATATCCATATTGTCTAAATTCTAACAAATCTCAAACTGTGTTGGATCTTTTCATTTATCTCTACTACTTCCATTTTAAATGGAAGTCTTTGGTAAAGAGACATTGTACAGTATCCCCGCCCCCTAATCCAGATATTAATTAAAATATGTTGGAAGAGCACGCTATGCTAATTTAATATTTTTGATTTATAAATATATTCTAGTCAACACAATAATCCATTAGAAGAACTAGGATAACACATTACTAGGTGTTTAGCGGTAAATTTTAGCATTTACATTTGGGGGTAGATGTATCAAGCTGAGAGTTTTCCGGTGGGTTTGAAAAGTGGAGATGTTGCCTATAGCAACCAATCAGATTCTAGCTAGCATTTCTTAGATTGTAGTAAAGAAATGATAGCTAGAATCTGATTGGCTTCTCAAACCCGCCGGAAAACTCTCAGCTTGATACATTTGCCCCTTGGTGTAGTTTAGACAGTGAGGACTAGAGGTCTCTCCCATCTGACATAAGAGGAACCTCTCTATTCAGTTAAAGTACTTAATAACTAGAAACGAATAGAATCTAAGAAGACCCTATCACTTGTTTATATCAATAGGTCTGAATAGTTTGGCTTTCACAAGTACAATCAGAATAATTTGCGGACTATGTTATTTACAAAAGTGATAGATGATTTACGCATGTCCTTTTTCCCTACTGTATGGCGCTGTGGAGCACTGTGGCTCCTTACAAATCTACAATAATAATAATAATAATAATGGTCTGTATTCGTTTTAAATTGTAGTGTCCATCTGTATTATTTGATGTATAATTCCTTTAACGAGTACAATAAAATTTGTTTTTTTGCTATATATTCAGGCTTATTCAGTGCACATGTTCAGTGTCCTTTTACCTTCTCCAAAAGACCAGGAAAATTGTAGTAAAAGTTCGGAATATGTAAGTATTATACACCCTTGGAATGTCTCTCATCTGGACCCATTCACTTATCTACTTTTAGTTTTGCGAGTTCAAATAACAAATCTTCAGGATTATATATATTTGGGTCTACCCACCCCCTTCAAATTAATTTAGCATTACCATTCCTTCCTTTGTTTTTGTTTGTTTTTATTTTCATTTCACTAATGTACCTAAAGAACAATTTGTCATTGTTCTTACTTACTGCAACTTTTTCTTTTGTTTGCTCGTTGGCTCATGTTATTGTGTGCTTAGTTTCTTTTAGGCTAACTTATTTGATCTTTTTTCTGCTCTGTGTAGTTTCTTTAGCACCGATAAGAACAGTCACTTTCTTGGCTGTTCTTATCGGTTCGCTTTCTCTTCCTTTTCTTTTCCTAACATATCCGGCACAAAATTCTGTTGCCATCAATAATGCCCATTTTTTTTCTACTTTATCCTGCACTCCACCTGTCAATTCTAACCCTGTCAGAGATTCACATAAAAGGTTTCTCATTTGACTAAAATCAGTTTGTCCAAAATCTAAGACCGTAGATTCGGTGCGGTTCTGCTTTACTGCTGACTGTATATTAATCCACAATGACCGATTGCCACTAGACCCCCAAGTTCTCTCCTACTTGTTCGTTTGATTACACATCTCCATTTGTGGAACCAGATTTGCTAAATCAATCCAGAATGTCTCTAGTCTTGGCCGATTTAGCAATTGTCATATTCCAGTCCATATCAGGCATATTGAAATGGCCCATAATTGTCACCTCACCTTTCATTGACATCTCAATGATTTCCTCTATTAATAATCTATCCAATTTCTCATCTTGAAAAGTCTCACTGGTTTCTGAAGTTACCCAAATACTCTCCAATCTTCAGTGCTTTGTATTAATGTTGTCTCTATCACATTCTTTACATATAATGCACATATTATCTCTTTGAGCAGTAGCTCCTGGTAGGCATCTAACCACTCTTCATTCATGACCAACCAGATCAATACCTCTTACAATAGAATCCCCTATGAGACGCTTCCACCATTCAATGGACTTCTCGTGGGTCCATCAACTTCCTGACGGCTCGTACAACCTGCCTCCTACAATATCCACAATTACAATATCACTTTTATTGCTTAGTGACAACAGAACATGAATTGTACGAAGGGACCTGCTGCTGGGACATGTCTATGATCCACAGTCCTAACAGATCCTACAGTGCTCCCGAAATGCTCTTCTCCTGAGTGGCCACTGGAAGAGTGGCGACCACTAATTCGAGAGTTGTGCTGAGAACCACAGAAATGTAACGGCGCTGTTCAACCTCCATTGCAACATGAAAATACATTTTATTCTTGTTTTAATTTGACATTAAATATATTCAGAACCTGGAAGTATTTGCTTCCATTATAACACAAACATAATGACCGTATATTTCCATTTTGAGCGAGTCCAGCGAATGAGTGACTGGTGAACGTTCTACCCTTTCGCTGCCTGGATCTGCTTCCCCCCTCACCCCACCTTCCTTTCCCAGAAGTTATCAGTGGAAATGGAACCTGGTTTTAAAAACATTTGGATTCTGCTCCACCTCCTACCGGGCAGAAGGAAATTGTGTCATTGGCCCCCAAAGACCATTGATGTTCCTACATTATGAACTGCCAGACTGAAGAATTTATTTTATTCAACTTTTGGTAAAATAGAAAGTTTTTTTGTTTTTTTTTTGTTTTTCTTTTCAACCTTTTGGACATTGAAATCCAATAGATGGTAACTTTTTCTCAGGAAGTTGAAACATCTGTTACATCAATGTTTATTTTTGTCCATGCTTGATGTTCAGCAAAAATGCTATTCATATTAACAGAGTGCTGTTGGAATGCATTTAAATGGAAAAAAAGGGTCAGACTCACCAATGTTGTACCTTTTAATGAAAGCATGATTTTTTTTTTTTTTAGTGTTGTAATTCAATTCTCCTCTGCTTTCAGCTCTGGTTTTCACATTAATGTATGCATTCATGTTGTAGAAACAGACTTTCTAGAAGGATGAAAAATGACCCTTATGAGTATTTTTATTTTAGACTCAAAAGTCACTGCGTCCCACAGTGGAAATATAACCATTTTATCATGCTTATCTATGGCTGGGCAAAAAGGACCGATTGGCTAGTCATCTCAGTCCTTAGATTGTACTTAACCCAGGCATCATAATATCATCATCATCATCATCATTTATATAGCGCCACTAATTCTGCAGCGCTGTACAGAGAACTCATTCACATCAGTCCCTGCCCCATTGGAGCTTACAATCTAAATTCCCCACACTCACACAGATAGGGAGACAGACAGACCGAGAAGGGAGACTAGGGTCAATTTTAACCTACCAGTATGTTTTTGGAGTGTGGGAGGAAACCGGAGCACCCGGAGGAGACCCACGCAAACACAGGGAGAACATACAAACTCCACACACATAAGGCCATGGTCGGGAATCAAACTCATGACCCCAGTGCTGTGAGGCACTGAGGTGACTGAGGTCACTAACCACTGAGCCACCGTGCTGCCCCAAGGTACATAGTATTCTTTTTTATTATAGTTGTATTTTGTATAGCTGTTATATTCGTATAATTCCTATAAATACTAAACTAACACATTTTTTTACCTTTTTAATTTCATATCGTCCAGTCCCTACATCCAAATTAAACAATAGGAATATGTCTCATTTAATTGCACTCACTAGCTAATGAACATTCTATGCTGCTCTACAGTTTGTATGTACAAGACATTGGGTCAGCAAAAAACATGGGGCATGTTAAGAGGTTATTAAGGGAGCATGGGATCCCCTGAAGTCAAGAATTATAGGTTACAAAGAAAAACAATCCAAAATGTTAATATCAATTATTACTACCAGGTGGACATACAAAGCATTTTAATTTAAACCACATATTAACAGAACAATGCAGTCTGCAGGGCAGTAATTTTAAACACCAGTGGAAATGTTTTTTTTCTAGCCGAGATTCCAAAGGTCATTGAACCATTGTTCTGGGACAATAGGCTGCATGGTGTATCTGAAAATATGGGCCTCATAGTTCCAATCCATACTTGGGCAACACCAATACTTATGTGTGTATTATACGTTTGCTGGTGTATTGCATATACATGAATACGACGTACGCTTTGACAATATGAGTGGATTTGTGGATGATACCCAGATTTATCTAACCTTTCCAGATCTTTCACGATCTCTTTTAGTCTACGTTACTGACTGTCTTTCTGCCATATTATCTTCGATGTCCTCTCACCAACTCAAACTTAATCTTTCTAAAACAGAGCTTATAGTATTCCCACCCGCCAATAGAATTTACCTACCTGACATTTCTATTTCAGTTGACATGACACTAAATCCCACCCCTCTAGCTCGCTGCCTAGGTATGATCCTTGACTCAGAACTATCCTTCTGTATCTAACTACTTTTACATACATCTAAAAAACATTTACAGAATACACATATATCTCACACAAGGCACTGTAAAAACCTTAATTCACGCACGCATCATCTCCTGCATTGACTATTGCAATTCGCTCCTTACTGGTCTTCCCCGAATCCGACTCAAACCCCTACAATCTATTTTGCATACAGAGGCTAGATTAATCACTGCAAATCATTCTTACACTGCTGATAGCGGTTACCTGTTTATCACTGAATCCAGCATAAAATACTTTTGCTGACATACAAGGCCATCAATAGAACTGCACAAACATATTTACTTATCTCAAAATATTTCCCAACTCGACACCTCCATTCTGCACAAGATCTGCGTCTCTCTTCCACTCTCATTACATCCTCCCATTCCTGTTTACAGGACTGTTTTCGGGCTGCTCCCACTCTATTCCCTCCCTTGCACAATAAGACTTTCCTCAGGTCTTCAAACCTTCAGGTGTTCTCTGAAAACCTACCTCTTCAGACAAGCTTATAGTATTCCTCAACCACCTTCTTAATCTCCATAGGTTATCCTATTACCACCCTTTACACATTTCACACTAGACAACAAATCTCTGACCCCCTGACCAACATTGCTATATGATTGGATCATGTGGCCCACTAAGCACATTTCACCTTTGCAATCTGGCTGGACCAATATGCAACAATATCTCCCGCTGTCCCACAGATTGTAAGCATGCGAGCAAGGCCTTCTTACTTCTCTGTCTGACTGTATTACCCAGTATTGTTTTATTACTGTGTTTGGTCCCAATTGTAAAGAGCTATGGAATATGCTGGCACTGTATAAATAAATTATGATGATTTGCACCAATGGAAATCTTGTGGCTGGAAATAATTTTTCTTCATCTTTAACATTTGGATCCCACATCCCCCCTGAGCATACATTTTCACATACAGAAAATGGTTACTGCCACTCCATTTCTGTTGTGTATAAATTAAGTACATATAATGTACTAGTACCATATTTTAGCCATACCAAATAAGCTAAGTTCTCATGTCATGTCTCCTCTTTTCTGATATGTAGTGAAACCAAATGCAGTTATAATTAAGTTCACTTACTACAGACCTGGACAACCCGTGGCTCTCCAGGCGTTGTGAAACTACAAGTCCCAGCATACCCTGGCAAAGCATGCTGGGGCTTGCAGTTTCCCAACACTTCGAGAGCCACGGGTTGACTCATCGGCCTGTCTGGAATAAAGGCTCACAGAGCAGATGATTACTTCTGGAAACCAGTAAATGGTGTTACTAGGAATCACTTAGATGAAAGCAGCTAAATACCCACAAAATGCCATACTTGTGTGTAGCTGACAGGTTCACTTTAAATTGAGGCTTTTGGAAACACAATACGGTCTAAATAAACTGTGTTTTTGAGGACTGTATTTGGCATACTGAAGTACTGTACCTCACTGGAGGCCATAGATGAACCATGGTCAGGAACAGACAGGGATCTGTCTATGGGGAAATGGCATATTAACCATGCTTGCTCGTTATACTTGTCTGTAGCAGAGGTCTGGTGGCAAATGCAGTGGGGGCGCGACGTGGCGATTTGCATCATTTTGACCCCCATGTCATGGAGGACAGGCCAAAATTGTGCAATCGACAGTTAATCGCATCATTTAGGCCCCCCATCCTGCCCACTTCAGTAGGGAGTAGTCAGGACGCGGGAGGGCAGCACACTCTCCTGAGAGACCTACCGTCGTTCATAGTCTCCCGGACAAGTATCATATTAACCATACTAACTTCTAGCTTGTACTAACAGCCTCGCCCGCTACTGGGAGTGTACAGAAGAAGCACCTTATTCATCAAAGTGTTAATTTGGTTCGTTCACATTAGACCTGTGTCTACTGTTACTGCTGATTGTGATTCTGGGGAGTCGGAGAGATGAAGGAATTACTGAGTTACTGTAATTTAATATAAATACGACTAATTAACAGCCAAGACTGATACTCATAGCCTGAACTGCTCTATAGACCACTTTTAACAACATCTTCCCAGGCCCCATGGAAGAAGTGATGATGATGATAAAGATTGCCATATATTTGCTCCAAATGCATCTATAGTCTGGATTTCAAGTTGGACGCATCATGATATCCATGCCAAACACTGGAATTACAACTTAGGACTAAAACATGGGAGTGCAACCACTGAAAGAAAACACAGTAGCACCAGTAAGACACCAAGAACACAGCTTAGAAAAACAGTTGCCTGCGGAGAAAATCAAATAATTGTCATAAAAATATAAAATGTTTATTAAAATGCTCAAAAATCCTATATCATATATATTTTAACTAATGAATCTATACAAAGGGCGTATCAGAAAGGAGATCACAGATAGTTCCGTATAAACACAATTTGTGCGATGAAACAGTGGAAGATCAACAACACAATATGTGAATATAAACCAAGATCTAACTCTTAACAGATTAGGAATTAAAAGTCCGACACATAATAAAACTGGATAATTTTTTTTTTTTTTTTAAAATCTGAATATAAACTTTATTCAAGAAAAGTATAGAAAGTAAAACTGAGTAGCAGCACGGTGGCACAGAGGTCAGAGCCAATGATGACATCATAGAAGGTGACAGAGTTCCCATGGAGACCAGGACATTGTGATGTAATGATCATGATATAAGGACCAGAAGCTGCTCCAGTCAGTCAGTTGGGAGGTTGAATCCCCAGATCACTGACAGGACCAATGGATCTCTACATCTATGGGATTATAACATCTTCATACGCTGATGTAACTGCTACGTCGTGGGATCCGCTGCTCTGTCGTCGCTAATGGAGCGGTAAATGAGAAGATTGTAACTGTATCTGTATAGGCTCCCTTCCCCTTCTGTATAGATGAATCACTGTGTAAGACCTAGCGGGCAAGATTCATCTCATTAGATTGTAAGCTCCTACCAGCAGGGCTCCCTTCAGGGCTGCTATCAGAAACTGTGGGCCAAGTACTAATTAATCTGGCAGGGCCTCTCCGCCCCCCCATAAATGTTCCCCTCTGCCAACTCCAATCACAGTAAACGTGCCCCTCTGCCCCCCCAATCACAGTAAATGTGCCCCTCTGCCCCCCCAATCACTGTAAATGTGCCCCTCTGCCCCCCCCAATCACAGTAAATGTGCCCCTCTGGCCCCCCAATCACAGTAACTGTTCCCCTCCCCCAATCACAGTAAATGTGTCCCTCCGGCCCCCCCAATCACAGTAAATGTGCCCCTCTACCCCCCCCAATCACAGTAAATGTGCCCCTCTGCCCCAATCACAGTAAAACTTCAGCAATATTTCAATTGCATCTCTGCATATTGTTAAATAAAAAAAATATTTCAAAATAAACTCTGTGTGATTCTTGTTTAAAATAAACTGCACACACTGGTTCTCTGAGGGGTGTTGATAAATAGTGTATACAAGGAATTCTCACCATCTGTCCTTGTGCTGTGCCTGTACCTGAGTCCTCACAGTGACTTGTGGGAGGTGGGCAGGGATCTTTATACCAGGGATTGACTCGGATGACTGCACTTGATAACACTATACGCAGACAATGGGTATACCTTGGAAACCACTATGGTTTAATTTCAGGGGTAGGAAAGGGGGGGGAAAGGAATGTATCATACAGGGTTGGCTACACATTATAACAAACAAGCCTTGAATGGACAATTGTGAAGCAATATTAACAACAACGTATGAATTACACTCACAGCCAGTCATCGGCCAACTAATAACTAACATGGTGACCATATAAAGTAATCAGAATAAAGTATTTGTGGCACTATTGGTGCACATATAACGGAGGTAACCCAGGTTACATATAGATGTAGGTATTTATGTGGAGGTCACAAAGAGGTTGTACCACGAATTGCGGACAGTATAACACATTTCTGGAAAAACTCGATCCCAATTGAGGAGTGATGTGATGGGATTAACTTCCAACAGGGTAGAGAGTGATGTTGGTGTGTAAACAATGAACTCTGCAAATATTAATAGATCCGGCACCTGAAATATGTACAGGCCCCTCTTTCTCAGTCTCTAAAATGTGGTAAGTAGCAATATTAAAAAAGTACTTATGTGTCCCAGACAGCTGGTCAGCGGAGTGATGGACTGTGCTCGCTGTCAGCGCAGTGATGGACTGTGCTCGCTGTCAGCGCAGTGATGGACTGTGCTCGCTGTCAGCGCAGTGATGGACTGTGCTCGCTGTCAGCGCAGTGACGGACTGTGCTCGCTGTCAGCGCAGTGACGGACTGTGCTCGCTGTCAGCGCAGTGACGGACTGTGCTCGCTGTCAGCGCAGTGACGGACTGTGCTCGCTGTCAGCGCAGTGATGGACTGTGCTCGCTGTCAGCGCAGTGATGGACTGTGCTCGCTGTCAGCGGAGTGATGGACTGTGCTCGCTGACAGTGGAGTGATGGACTGTGCTCGCTGCCAGTTTGGTTGCAGTCTCCCCAGGTCACATGAGAAGCCACCAAAACCCAGAGTCTTGCTCTCAGTTTTTGGACTAGTTTGTTACTATTCAGTGTTTGCCATACACAGGCCTCTCACAAATCTCTCACAATATGACAGCAGGCTTAGCCATAAATGCAGGAAACGCTCCTCCCCCTGCACCATCCTTCTCTCTGCTGCTATCCCCCAGGTCCTAGTACTGGTGCTACATACAAATATCACATTAGGTATAGCTGGGTAACTGGTTGGTTAATGTAGGTCCACCAGGGGAGGTGGTGGATAGGTGGGGACAGAAGGGGCTCTGGTTTCATCTGCAGCCCCATTAGAGTCAGATTGTGGATGGAGGAGAGTGACTGAGAGATCCAATAGCTTTCCACTGGTCTGTGTGGTCATCCCCCATAAGCCAAGTCTAGAGGGTGCCCATAAGAGACATACCCACTGGGGTCCTGGAATCCTATTGGAGGCCCTGGACACCACATATACAGACTGCCAGCTGATATACGGAGGTGGTTTGTTTATAACCAATCAGTGGATCAGCAGGACGTGAGCCGCCCCCATGCCGCAATACTCCTTGGTGCGATCTCATGTTAGGAATTCTGGGAAAGTGGATGATTCTGTGAAATATCAGATGGAGATAAGAATGGAAGGAAGGGTCACATGAGGGATAGTTATCATTATAAATACAGATATTTTACCTGGAAAACCATTAACCAGATAATCCTGAAAATCAGAAAGGAAGAAAGTAAATATTTGTTGCTATTTGGTAATAATCTCATACACACAGACATGATCACAAAGTGTGTTTAGTTACTGCGAGGAGCACTGCTAAACATGTCATGAGGAGAGGAATGCCAGGGGTAAGGCTGAGTGGAGAGACTGGAGTCAGTTTCTATTTGCAATTTATTATATTTGAGGTAAGGTACTTAGAAAAAATAGAAAAACCCTTATTCTGACAGCATAGTCCAATGTATTTTGGATAATGGATCCCATACCTATAGTTTACAGTAATGTAATGCTGATTGGTGCTTTCTCAGCCTCCCAGTTCTACAGACATTGGCTAATTAACAATAATATATATTTGCATACAATGATGTGCATGACATACATAAAACATACATACATAAATACATAAGATCATACTTACCAACAGTTTGGATCTCTCCTCTGGACTACACGAATCACGGAATTAAACCCTGCGCCTTACTAGGGAAGCGCGCTGGAAGCTGAAGGTTGTACAGCTCTACAAGAAGTCGGGACAACTCTTAGAAATATGTCTTCTGGGCATTCCTGGAGAGCAGGCACCTATGCATAAGGATTGTATTGGGACTTTTCTAGTAAAACTATATAGACCAGCTGAGCGTATTGATAAATAATATGAAATTCCTCATGTGTTGCACGCTGAAGTACAAGTTAATGGTTGTGAACCCCGAACCAATGATAACAAAGCAACACAACTTAATACCAAAATTAACATAGGCATTCGGATTACTGAACACATGGTAGCGGTCAGTATAGCTACGCTAAACACAATTAAACTGATTAATTGAAGCACTTGGGGAAAAAATGCCAAAGTCTAATAAAAACCACCCAAAAAAGGTGCTAAATTCTATTTATACCCTACAGTAATACATTGGTTTCATATATGCCTGTGCAGCATGACAGTGATAGCCTCCTCTAGAACCAGCAGAGGAAAACACTCAGGTATGATAAGAGGTGAAGGACAGTTGTGATACATGGTGAAGGACAGGTATGATACATGGTGAAGGACAGCTATGATACATGGTCAAGGACAGCTATGATACATGGTGAAGGACAGGTATGATTTATGGTGAAGGACAGCTATGATACATGGTGAAGGACAGCTATGATACATGGTGAAGGACAGCTATGATACATGGTGAAGGACAGGTATGATACATGGTGAAGGACAGGTATGATACATGGTGAAGGACAGGTATGATACATGGTGAAGGACAGGTATGATATATGGTGAAGGACAGGTATGATACGTGGTGAAGGACATGTATGATACATGGTCAAGGACAGTTGTGATACATGGTAAAGGACAGGTATGATACATGGTGAAGGACAGCTATGATACATGGTAAAGGACAGGTGTGATACATGGTCAAGGACAGTTGTGATACATGGTAAAGGACAGGTATGATACATTGTAAAGGACAGGTATGATACATGGTGAAGGACAGTTTCGATATATGGTGAAGGACAGTTGTGATACCTGGTGAAGAACAGGTATGATACCTGGTGAAGGACAGGTATGATACATGGTAAAGGACAGGTGTGAAACATGGTGAAGGACAGGTGTGATACATGGTAAAGGACAGGTATGATACATGGTAAAGGACAGGTATGATACATGGTGAAGGACAGGTATGATACATGGTGAAGGACAGGTATGATACATGGTGAAGGACAGGTATGATACATGGTGAAGGACAGGTATGATACATGGTGAAGGACAGTTATGATACATGGTAAAGGACAGGTATGATACATGGTAAAGGACAGGTATGATACATGGTGAAGGACAGCTATGATACATGGTCAAGGACAGCTATGATACATGGTAAAGGACAGGTGTGATACATGGTGAAGGACAGGTATGATACATGGTAAAGGACAGGTATGATACATGGTGAAGGACAGTTATGATACATGGTGAAGGACAGGTATGATTTATGGTAAAGCACAGTTATGATACATAGTCAAGGACAGTTATGATACATGGTGAAGGACAGGTATGATATATGGTGAAGGACAGCTATGATACATGGTGAAGGACAGGTATGATACGTGGTGAAGGACAGCTATGATACATGGTCAAGGACAGTTGTGATACATGGTGATGGACAGTTTCGATATATGGTGAAGGACAGTTTTTTTTAGGAGACACTGGCAGGGGTTCCTGCCATACATCATCTTATGTGGTGGTTGGAGAAATTTTCTCAGCAATGGAGCAAATTCAGAGTCATTCTCTTACCAAAAGACTCCACTCTGTAGATCATGGGGGTAATCTTTCTTTTACAAAATTCTTTTCAACTTTGTCCCTTCAATAAACAAACAACTGACTGATTTTTAAATCAATTTAAAACCATGACCAAGGGCTGTTGTTTTACTTTAAGATGGAGTTTGCTACTCAAACCCCACAAAATGACCCAATCAGAATACCATGCTTTTCCATTTGATCATTATTGTTCCTTATTCTGCATTTGCTCCAAATAAGGTTGAAAAATAGCAAAAATGACAACACAAGGTAAAAAAAAAAAATCAGAATAAAATATAAACGCTCCTTACACTGTGTTCCTTTCCTAATGCACCGTGTGCTATTTATTCCTTTCTATCACATAATCAGTATTTCTCATCATTACATTTGGATGAAAGATCTGGATCCTTTTTTATTCAACGTAATTATTAAACAGAACCATTTTTGGTCTCTTAAAAATAACAGTTTAGTTCTATGAATATGTTTTTATTAGAAAACCATTTTTTGTGAAAGGAATTGTGTGCCAGTGACATATGGCCTGCTTAGGTTTTACAATGGTCAGGAAAGCATTGTTTTTTAGCTTAGCGCTTAATTTGGTATTGAAAGAAAAATATTTATCCTTGTTTAGCTGGTAATGTTCAACAACATGCAACTGGATACTACAGATTTGTTTAGCTTTTAAAAAAGAAATAGCTTATTGTATAATTAAGAAGAACTAAATGTTATAACTAACTTAAGAATATTAAAAAAATAATGTTAAATATGTATATTTGTGCCTTGATAAAGAATGGAATGTTTGAACATCTATTGTGTTAGATTTACTAAACCTTCTAAACAGGAAAAGTGGAAGTGTTGACCATAGCAACCAATCAGATTATAGCTCTCATTTATTTAGTACATTCTAAAATATGATAGCTAGAATCTCATTGGTTGCTATGGGCAGCACCTCAACTGGACAAATGATACATAGAATATGATTGGCCTCTATGGGCAGCACCTACACTTTCCATATTAGGTTTAGTAAATATACCCCTCAGTGGTTGTATAGCTGATACAAAGTAACAGTGATAACTAAGTTGTTCCCTTTTTTTAGCAAGTAGATATACAAGGTGATACTCATATTTACGTGAAGCCTGATTCTGTTAAAATGTGCATCAGGCAACACTTCATACAGAGGACAACAAACATCTATACTGCTCTCTTTTTATACAGCATACCTGGAACATTGGGCAAAATAGGTGTTATATCAAGAGTGGTGTATCAGCGTTTGTTATTCACCAACAGCAATGGGGAGAGGTATAAAAAAGGGGGAGACATACTCAGAGGCTCATTTTCACTGGTGGTCCTACTACTAGTCAGTTTGACCTGTGTTCTGTTGAAGAGCCGTTCACGTGGACACTATGGGCGATCATCATCATTCATCAAGTCTCTGCTACCTCAATCCGCTGATATAAGTTTTGCTGCAAAGCAGGAAAACAGAGTGACTTATTTTTATTCCCACCCACCAACAGAAGTTACCTACCTGACATTTCTATTTCTGTTGACAACATGACCATAAATCCCGCCCCGCAAGCTCGCTGCCTAGGTGTGATCCTTGACTCAGAACTATCCTTTGCTCCCCACATCAAATCTATATTTAAATCAGCAGACAGCAGGTAATTACGGCTGACAGCGGGGAGCAGGTAAGACCACCGGACCCCGGCTAGGGGGAACACGGGTCCAGCATGTGAGAGGTTGCCTGTTTTTACCAAATCCAATATAAAATTCTTCTAACATACAAGGCCATCAACAAAACTGCACTAACATAAATCTCCTTACTCAAAATATCCATCAACTCGACACCTCCGTTCTGCACAAGATCTACGTCTCTCTTCACATCCTCACATTCCGTTACAGGACTTTTTCGGACTGCGCCCACTTTGTGAAGTTCCCTCCCTCGAACAATAAGACTTTCCTCTAGTCTTCAAACCTTCAAGTGTTCTCTGAAAACCCACCTCTTCAGGTAAGCTTATAATATTCCTCAACCACCCTCTTAATTACCCTATTACCACCCTTTACACAGTTCACATAATACAACAACCTTCTGACCCCCTGACCAACATTGTTGTGTGACTGGATCATATAGTCCATCATCATCAACATTTATTTATATAGCGCCAGCAAATTCCGTAGCGCTTTACAATTGGGAACAAACATTAATAAGACAATACTGGGTAATACATACAGACAGAGAGGTAAGAGAACCCTGCTCGAAAGCTTACAATCTATAGGACAATGGGAGTTAGAAACACAAGGGCATGTGCTCATTAATGCTGAATTCTGTCTGGACCAATATTCAATATGTGGATATTCCCCTCATGTATTAGACACCCATTGTTCTATAGATTATAAGCTTGTAACCCAGTATTGTTTGATTACTGTGATTGTTCCCAATTGAAAATCGCTACGGAATTTGCTGGCGTTATATAAGTAAATGATGATGATGATTTTTAGAGATTTAGGCTTCAATTCTTTAATCTTAGGCACTTTGCAGTATAGTGGAGAACTAGCGATTGTGGCCCAAATGACTCCCCACCCCACCCGATGCAGGCGTTAAACAGTTCTGCCAATATCAACTGGAAGTGATGCTTGATGATTGTGGCACAAACCAAACGAGGGCGAGAGTATTACGACTCATTCAATCTAAAGCAGAGATTGTTGACATTGTACCAACTTGATTGTGTGATAGGGTCAGCAGCCCAGGAGCGAACTCTCAGCAACACTTGGCAGTGTAACAAATGGTCTGACGTGTACAGCACATCGGCGAGCAGAGACACAGCGAGCGGCTATCACTGAAGCAACCTCTGATTCTTATATGTATTACGGCAAAAATTAATATATCTTTTACCCCAAAATACCAAACCTTATCAGCATCGCCATCAACATTTAGCCCTCCATCTCTGCTGATTCCTCCTGGGAACATTAACTCCAGTTGGTGCAATTCCACACAGTATCAGCTAACACAATTTTCATATCTGTCACCCAACTTATTGGCACACTACTGCTACCTGTAAAGGCTTTAGCAAGTAAACTATCAGATTTTATAGAATCTAAGATTGAGAAACACAGGTCACATGCAGTTATAATTCTTCAGTTAAAGACTATGCTAATATAGAGCTGCATTACCAACCTATACACCTGGCTAACTCTTCTGAGCCCTGGCTAACTCTTCTGATCAGTGGCTAACACATCTGACCCCTGCCTAACTTCTCTGACTAATTCTTCTGATATCGGGCTAACTTCTCTGGCTAACTCTTCTGACCCCTGGCTAACTCTCTTGACTTCTGGATAACTCTTCTGACCCGTGGCTAACTCGTCTGGGCCCTGGCTAACTCTTCTGATCCCTGGCCAACTTTTTTGGATAACTCTTCTGACCTCTGGCTAACTCTTCTGGATAACTCTTCTGAGTGCTGGCAACTCTTCTGACCCCTGGCTAACTCTACTGACTCCTGGCTAACTTTTCTGATCCCTGGCTAACTCTTCTGACCTCTGGCTAACTCTTCTGGATAACACTTCTGAGCCCTGGCTAACTCTTCTGGATAACTCTTTTGATCACTGGTTCTGCTGTTGGTGGGCACAAGGAAAAAACAGTGATAGTACCCATACCGATCTGGATTGCAGCATAGATCTCTAACCAGGACAGCATTTCTACTATGTAGACCAAATGCTATGACCCTATCAGCTGCTATACATTATCTAGATCCCCACATTGTTCCTTTCTGTGGCATTGTAACCTGGTTACATAAAATTCTTGCTCGGCATGATTTCAGGTGGGGGGCTTGCAGGCAATCAGCTGTGGCATGAGCGACCTCAATATGTGTAAATAATTGTTGCGAGCACACTTACAAAGCCCATAAACTGGTATGTAGCAAAAATCCCCAGGTGGAGTATCTGTTACCCCAACACTAAAAGCTTCTTTTTTACCTGCATATCTTACCGATAAGCCACCATAGGCAGAAATGTACTAATTTATTCTAAAGCATTTACCTCTTTGTGACTACTACTGTTATAGTTTTGTCCTGCAATCCATACACCGCCACCACCAAGACAGACGTGACTGTTCAGCTAAATCTACTTAAAGTGCCCATGAACAATGCTAATTTGACAGCCTATTAGGCCACTTTAGGCAAATGAGTAGCTGGATATTTTATATTAGGCCACATATATGTGAATGGCCCTGTGTATGGGCGATTTTTTACCCAGACTCCAAATAGTTATTGAATGAGATTCGAAAGAACCTTTTAAAATGTTCTATAGAAATCAACTGTTTTATTTATAAAACTGGCCATAGCTTGGTCACTGCTGCAACACAACGCGTTTTTCTTTGCTCACCCAGCCTCCAATAAACAGCATCAAAGGATACGATTTCTGGTCTTTTTTCATAGTGCATAAAAACAGGATGAAAACCTCATTTCTTCTACTGCATGTCTTTAATTTATCTATAAGAATATATAAATCAACAAAAAAAACCCATAATTTTACCGTTGATGACAACATTTTATTTACTATTATGGCTTTACTGCATTTCTGCTGTTCCCTCGGGCAGTTTATTTAAAATCCAAGACTTTAACAATTCTATTTCCTGCAGGTTCAGTTCATGAAAAAGTTTTGGGAAACTGTGGAATGTCGAAAGGACTCCGAGACCTTTCAGTAGTGCACAAGTCCTTTCCCCCCACTGATGGAAGACTAGCTCGTCAGCCTGCCCATGGCACTGGAATAACTCCGGGAGGCTCTGCTGAGATCCTTCAAGTCCCTGATGGGAAAAAAAATGAAAACAAAACAAAATATTTAAATTATACATAGTCACAATGGTCTCAGCACGTTACAATAGAACAACCAAAGAAACTTTTTTTCAATTTTTATTTTTTTTCTTATGACTGACTAAAGTTAACAGGAGATAAATGCAAATCCTCAAAAGGGAGGTAGTAAAAGTATATAGTAAGAATAAAAAAGAAAAGCAAAATAAAGTGTCCTGGGAAACACAACACCACAGACTAGCTTGCTCGACCTTCAGCAAATTATGAAAACACAACCGTAAACCCGAGAGGGTATCCGTACAAGAATATGGCATTTGTAATATCAAGAGCTGTATAGTATAATGCCCCCCCAAAAAAAACCCCCAAACAGTCCCAAGTATCATAGACTTTAAGTAGACCGTCATCTATCAGACTAAGAGCATATGAATTGTTCCGGATATCGTCGGTCCATGCAGGGCAAGTCTGGGAACAACTCTTTGCAGAATTATATAATTCATCCTCTTATTGGATGCCCAAGTATTTCAAATTTGTATGATTTTGAAAAATTGACATAAATTAGAATGTTAATTCCTTTTTCAATTGTTACTGGTACTCTGCATACTTTTAGGATAAATTAGTATTTAACCCATGTGCATTAAAGTTCAAATAAAGTAGAATTTCTGTTACTAATAGTCTGTTGAAACCGGACTAAGACAGCGAATACCGTGGTATGGAAATTTTGCTAGAAAACCTTATGTCGCTATGTAGACTTCACACTTTCAGCAATATGTATTAGGGAAGAGACGACACTCCATTATAGTGTGATCATTAAAGGGTACATCTTCTCTACAGACAGCGGAAGCAACAAAATGGCTGACAAGAACCTATATTGATCAGAAAACCACCTATCAATTTACAGGGAACTAGTGAGGTGGTGTTACATTCGCTAACTTGTAGCACCAACACACATCTTAACTCCATTGCTGCCTGTTACCTTATAAACCACGGAGTCATCATTGAGGAAGCTAGAGAGAGCAAAGACTCCAGCAACATCTCTATGGTACCGATAAGCCAAGTGCATTGCCATAGCACCTCCCATAGAAAACCCGCCTAGAGGAATGAAAAAAGGTTAAAATTTATCATAGCATGCTAAATATACATAGACAAAATATATTATTTCTCCTGATACAAAAAATAGATCATCATCATCAGCTATTTATATAGCGCTACTAATTTTTTTTTTTACTTACTGCCCCGTTAACATGCTGCAATTTTCTCATCGTCAGTGTTAGCCACTACGTTTCCTCAGAAAATTGTATCTAACAATTGTGCAAATTACATAATACAAAAAGAGTCAACACCATCAGATATTTAAATAAAGATGAGGGGCCTGATTCAGTAAGGATCTTAACTTCAGAAACTTCTTATTTCAGTCTCCTGGACAAAACCATGTTACAATGCAAGGGGTGCAAATTAGTGTTCTGTTTTGCACATAAGTTAAATACCGACTGTTTTTTCATGTAGCACACAAATATCAACTTTATATTTCAGTGTACAAATAAGCTATCAAGTATTTGCGTGCAACTTGAAAAAACAGTCAGTATTTAACATATGTGCAAAACAGAATACTAATTTGCACCCCTTGCATTGTAACATGGTTTTGTCCAGGAGACTGAAATAAGAAGTTTGTTAAGTTAAGATCCTTAATGAATCCGGCCCGAGGTCTATATTTTTCCCTACTGTAGAAAATAACCGAACTATAAACCAGACAAATGGAGCGAATTCATAAAGATCCTGCTTCTCTGGTGTTCCTCTGCCAGGGGGCACGGAGAGTGCACGGAAACCAGGTAATATAATATTCTTGCAAATTTCTCACATTCTACACTATCACACGGCTTTTATAGGCGGTATTACATAAGAAGCTTCATAGAATAAAACCCACTGAAATCTCATTACTTTTGAGAAAACCAAAGCAACATTTTACACCCAGTTAGTCACAACCTGGCAGACACAGAAGGGATGACTCACGTACAATCTTTAACAATGCAGTCACCTCCAGCGTTGAATATTAAGTAATGATACTTTCATGTGGTGACTGCTCCAAAAAGGTTATACGCACACAGACACACACACACACAAGAAAAAATATCCTAGCTCTTTAAAAAGTTTTCCACGGAAAAAAAACCTGCAGCGTATCACTCAATAACGCTGTGGTCCCAAGGTAAAAAGACTGTAGTAAATTCTTTGCAGACGGTGATTTCAATAAATATTTATAGTTTGTGGCAAAATTTTATGATTCACCGAGATAGTATTTCAGGGTCTAGATTGACATGATGTATAAAACACATGCTTAAAAAGGATTGCTTTCATTTTTTGCAAGTGCGCTCAGTAAGAATAATATGTGTCTTCCTTGGCACTACTTGCAAAAAAAATGTTCAAATAATGACTTACCATCCACAAGGAGCAACTGCTCGGCATTTCGTAATGTCTTAAAACAAGAGCAAAAGGTATTTCCTGTCAGAAGCCAACGTCCTTTCTTTCTCACCACTCATGACATAAGCGCTGGGCTAGTCAGACGTTTCCAGGAGTTAATTCCAATCGGTTTGGATAAGGGTTTCGTCTGTCGCTTACATCTATTCAGATCTACTAAAAATGTGTTTGGCTTAAGAAGAAGTGACTACTGAAAATCGCGTGGTGATCGATCTACGTTGATGTGAATTAATTGATAGATAGAAACAGATTAGTCTTAAGAAAACACAGCTTGAAGGCGGCTTTGTGCGATTATTCTTTTCAGATTATTTGTCTGAACAACAAAACCTGTTTTCTCTATTTCCAATAAGAATTTCCTGCCTGAAATTGCCTAAAATCTCTTGCAATGAGTAAATAATTGCCCAATTAACCTCTACAGAGGAGATTAATCTGCTGAAGTTCATGTAATCCGATTAAATTATAGCAAGCGGTGGAGATCATTAAACTACGCGGCGATTTATACGTTGGAAACAATGAGTAACGAAATGAAAAGCTTCTGTTACAAGATCAATTTCTTGAGATCGTGCAACTAACAGAAGAAAAAAATGCCAGTTTAGCCTATCCCGAAAGAGGTTTTCCAATTAAATAAACATACAAATTTAAAAAACAACAATATTGACAACCCCCTCCCATTTATGAATATGATTGGATACGATTTACCTATCCAGAGTGGATTATTTGGTGCACAGACACTGTACTGTACACTGCTAATTTCTCTGCTTCCAGCTTGCGTAATAATGAATGTAATCAGTGTAAGTCTGTGTTACCATATAGCTTTGCTGGATATTTAATAAATTTAGGCAAAGTAGTCAGGGCCACTGGAACAAGGTGAGCCCGGTAACCGCAACAAGAGGGTGGCACGGTTACTGAGGTGCCCCGACCAGCCTTCGAATCCTGTTCTGCACAGAGTAGGGATCGGAAAAGGCTCCTGGGTACAGGGGAGTCTCCCATGTGCAGTGAAAATCCAAATGGAAGTGGAAATGCCGGCTCTGGGGACAGTCCGAAATCCTGACAGCTAGAACATTTGTCTGGACTGCTGGTAATGTTGACAGTATGTCCTGGTGTGTGTGGCAGCGCTAGGGTGTTTTCGGGGGGAGAGGAGTGGTTTGGAGAAAGCCTAGCTCTTCAGAGGTGCTAGGGATGTCCCGATAGTTGCATAGCTAAGCCTCCACCAAGAAGTGGGCAGGCCCCTGTCCTGATTCCAAAAATTGGAATGTTGGGTACTAAATAATTTGTATTATAGGGAAAGTTATCACTGTTAGTTATAGTTCAGTGTTCTACAGAGGCAGCAGTAGTGCGCGGTAACAAGGATCTACAGAGTCATAAATGGACCCATTACCGTGTTATCTGAGTGTGGGAAGATTAGCACACTGCTCCATCATCTCTGGACCACTGGCTCGGTAAATAGAAATTACCTTTCTGGGGACGTGGTTCATAAATGGGTGGAGCAATGGGCAATAATCATTTTTGAGTGCGTATATTGTAAGAACCATAGATGGAGCAGACTTTATTGCAGCCTTTGACTCTTTCACTTCGCTCCTTTATTAGATCGATATCACACTATTTCCACATGGAGCATGGATTTCTTAGTAGAAATCAATAAAACTTGATACAAAATTACACATTTTAATGGATAACTCATTGATGTTGCAGGCCATTTGGACACAAAGATCTTTTTCTTCAGGTATATTTACACACGCACCTTTCCATGAAATGAAATGGATACTGGATGGGTACTGAAATCTGTCCCATCTGTTGATCATATGCTTACACATCTACGATCATGTTAGCTTGTGCCCACAAGTGCTCTAACAATAAGGGGGAGATAAAATTGCTGGTGATCATCACCGCTATGTCTGCGCACCTCGACGGGGTGCGAGGATGAATGAGCGGAGATTCCTGCCATGACATCAGCGCTATGTGTCACTGTGGACATTCAGAGACACATCAATTGAATCTCAGATTATTGGGGAACACCAGAGATGAGGTTCTGTGATTTTCCCAGTAAATTGCAGAAACTCAAAAGCAAGACTCTCTTTATGAGACATCTCAGGGGTTTGTATCTGCCCTCAATTAGTCTGCTCCCTTCCATAGCCCTTGTCATTAGGTCAAGCCATTGTCAAATCTCAATAAGTTTGATTATTTGAGAACAATAATATTTGTATATATTTATCCTAAAACTGTACATTACACAAATACAAAGGAAACATAAAAATAAAAGGATAGAGACTCTGTAAGGACCTCTTACCTAACAGCATTCTGTCCTTCGGTATACCCAATGCCACTTCTTCTTTGATTAAGTCCGTTAGGATGTGACACATTGAGTCCACGGAGTCAAGATGTTCAGGGCTGTCAAATGAGATTTTATACCGATCAAACCAAACATTGGAAAGTCCCCCCATCATTGGGGTATAGGGCCTAGAAATAGAAGAATAATGGTCACTCGGCAGTTAAGTAATTTTGGGCCACATATCATTATGGAAACCGTTGGCTTCAGCAATTAGCCATCACGCGTTTCGCTCCCATGAGCTTGTTCTATAATAAACTTGTGAAATAATGAGATTGTGTCATTACATAAGCTGACAAGAGGAATAACCTATACATGACAACTTTAATATTTAAGAACACAGACGGTGTATGATTCCTATGAGGTCACTATGATGTAGTGACTGATAATTTCACAATATAAATACCAAGATGCGCACAAAACCTACAGAAATTAACCAGCAGCACAATTTAGGGCAATGCGAGACCTCTACATTTGCAGAGAACCAGTCAGGGTCTCCAAGAAACTATAAGGGGGCACTGTAACTAGCAGCCGGCTGGAGAATGTACAAGGATTAGTAAAAAGCATTGTCCAGCCGACTCCTAGTTACAGTGTCCCCTTAAGACCAGCAGTAATAGTGTCACGTTCACAAGTGACGTAATTGTGTGTGTGTCGGGCTGTGAATCTGTATAAATTCTTACAAGGCAAAATAGATATATACCGCACTGGGTGGTTCCAAAAACTCCCTAGAGGATTGGTTCAATTTATTAGTGGGGAATTTTCATATCCCCATCATCTTTACCATCTTTAGACCGCGCCACAGAGCCCTGTGTGGTATAATTGATTATAAATAAAAATAAGATGTAATGAAATTCCTATCACTTGAAAGAGATCTTAATATTGTCTTAAGTATATGAGAAATATATTTTTTCACTGTTCAGACAGTCACATAGGGTATCAGCATGAGAGTTTTATCCTTCTCTCATCCCAGATACCTCCAGGTATAGCGCTCTACAAATATTTTGAAAGGAGCATCATTATCTCTATACATAGATGCAACCTTTTGCAATTATATATTGGTAACCATGGAGATTCGTTTTATTATCGGATGATCATTCAGTCAATACATTCAGAAGGTACATTAGTATTATATCCAGTGTCGCTCACTGATGCTGGGGGAGTACTCGTATAGATCCACTAAGAGGGACCTTTCTACCTTAGATATAGTTAGCTAAAACTCTCTATGTCATAACCTAATGTAGCATCTATATTCCTAAAGATATATTCATTATTTCAAGGAGGGCTGTGGACGCGTGCAACGCCGACACGCGTTTCGCTAACACTGGCTTTGTCAAGGCAACCCGACCAAGCCTCATGATTGGTTATTTATAGCAGGAGGAACCTCCTATATATGATGTCTTCCAACATGCATTGACAACCATGTCCGTCCCTCGTGAGTAAGTGACGTAATGCTCCGATAGGGGATGAGCTGCCGCCCACCAGTATTTACTCGGACTCATAACCGGATATCATTTAAACACACAAATATGCATATTCGAATGCAGAAGACAATCTCTTTTTATGCCTAACAAGTATCCGGCAACTCGGGTTGGTATAGAGAGTAAAAGTAAGTACTTAAACAGAGTGACATGCTTAAAGATCTTGATGATTTAGTGAACAGCTCTGTTGGGAATCCCATAGAAAACCAATTCTTACAAGTCAGCTTTTTTAACAGTCGGGAAGATCAACATGTCGCGGATCCCACTTTCGTAATACCTAGGTCGGGGTTAGTAGTGTCGGTGTGTGGTATGTCGTTAAAAGGACTACCACTGAAAATATTGCTATGTGCACTTTTTCTAAACACATCAAAATAATTTATAGTTAGAAACTGGAGACTTTTAATATGTTTGCTGCCGTTGTATATAAAACATTCATAAAGTTTTTATACAACTATCTGTATGATTTTTGGATTTTTTTTCTTGCCCCCTTGATTGGGGGATGGTAACTGTTGCGATCAGTAGATATTTTATTTCACACACTTCTTTCTTTTCACCTTTACAAAAGTGTAAATATTTCACCTTGGATAGGAGCAGCAAGATTCTTTTAATGATTTTTAACAAACTTTGAGATTTTAACTTTCCTTGTGTTCTGAGTGATCGCTGACAAGCAGCAATCATTCTTTTCCCTTTTGTTGTCTGTATTTTTGTACATGTATATGGCTGCAAGGTGGCACCTCTCCCTAATGTGATGCATTGTACGGACCGTATACTGTAAGAGGGATATGGACTGACTTTATATAGCTGTACTTTTTATTTTGTGTTATTAAAGTTCTAAAGCCCAGAACAGTCGATGTAACAAATGATACGTAATAATTTATATACAAATATAGAAGAAGTACATACAAGGTCGACAAAGAAGGTGCAGCTGTAACACAGAGGGTACGGAGACGGCCTTGATCATGAGAGTGTCACTCACTGGACTGTGAGTGCTACTTCTCGTGTATTTAGGAACCGTGGCCGTCCACCATCCTGAGGGTCTGCGCATGTGCAGCCCTTTCAAACCTTCAGTACCTGTTGCTTTTAGTTAATTGGCTGATCAGGCAACACTCCATATTTAAAGCACCTGTGGTCAATACCTCGTTGCCTGATCTTGGAGTCTCATTCCCCATGAGCCTCTGAAGGTGTTCCTGTGTTTCCTCGTGTATTCAGCTCCTGCTGATTCCTGTTGTTCGTTTGTGGTTTCCAGACCACTTCAACTCTCCTGTGTTCATCGTGACCGCACCAGCTGATTCCTATCCGCTGCCTCCGTGCTTCTACAGTACCCTGCTCACTTCAACTCTCCTGTGTTCATCGTGACTGCACCAGCTGATTCCTATCCGCTGCCTCTGTGCTTCTACAGTATCCTGCTCACTTCAACTCTCCAGTGTTCATCGTGTCTGCAGCCAGCTGATTCCTATCCGCTGTCTCCGTGCTTCTACAGTGTTCCTGCTCATTTCAACTCGCCTGTCTTCATTGGGTCAGCGCTCCGCTGCTTTCATCTCAACTACTGGTTATCAGACTTTCCCGTGTTCTCCAGGTGTCCAGTTCTATATACTACTGCTTCCTGAGTATTGCCTTGTTCTTGCTGGTCTACCTACAGTGCGCTGCACCAACTTGGTTACCGCTTCCACCTTCCAGTGGTCTCTCCTCCTGCCGGCCTCCAGCCGTTCAGGTATCCCTGCACCTCTCTCTGACAGCCTGCTCTCCTGAACCGCGGTATGCATACTTCTCATTGACTGTGCTTGTGTATTGCATATCTAGCTGGACTGAGTTTGTTCTCCTCCGGAGTTTCCTATCCACTGAGACTATTGCTATCATTTGACTGTGTTTCCTATTTGCCTGGATAGTTATTGTGACTCTGTATATTTGTGCAGTGCTGCTCAGTTATCATTATATTGTGCATATCATCGTGGGATCAAGTTCTGTGTGCCCGTGTATACTCTGCATTGCATTCATCTCCTCGTGCTCCTCACATATATATTGCAGTGGTACAACTTGCTAGATGCAGACCACTGTCTCCTGTTCCCTGTGACACCAGTTTCAAGTATCCTCTCACATAGCAGTGGTACAACTTGCTAACGCAGACCACTGACTCCCCTGATACCTTCACCTGGATTCCATTCCTTCACCTAGACAGCGGTACAACTTGCTATACGCAGACCGCTGACTCTCACCACCTCCTCGTTACTCCTGGACATTCCTCCTCACTATAGCAGTGGTACAACTTGCTATACGCAGATCACTGACTACCCTCACGTTTCCTTGTCCATCTAGTTCCTCGTGTACAGTTATCTACCTATTACCACTGCTGCTAGTCATAGACTTTTCTCGAGCATTCTCTTATCATCTGCTGTCTCCTGTTCCGTGGTCACCCCGCTACCAGAGTACCATATTACCAACTATACTGCTCTGGTAAGTCCATCATCTGGTGATACCTGGGTAAAGATTCCTAGTGCCCGTGACAGAGAGCTTACAATCTAGAGTTACATAGTTTGTTTTTGTTTTTAATTTGTTTACTTTACATCGGTTGCATATGTCACTGTCCTCCTCAAAGAGCTCTTTCACCAAAATTTGTTTCATTCAATTACAAACTTATGGCTTTTTTTTAGTTGCTGCTATATTTCAAAATACTGTAGTAAAGAAAGTAAAACTATTACAGCAAACCACATACCAAACTCAATGATCAACAGACTGCATTGGGCAATAGAGCTTGGAGAGTTTTCCCTAATGAAATACGTCTTTCTGCTGCTTGCAAGGTTCTTAAGGTTGGGTAAGAATGACCTGGAGAGCAGCCACTCAGGACTTCACCAACCCAATCCTCAGCAAAAGTAGGGCAGGTACCGTAACATGCACAAAATAATGCCCACTGTCCATGTGTTTCAGAACATGTTACCTTTATTTAAAAAAAGTTATTTTTTTTCCATCCTCTCCTTTGATGGCAGCTGCTCTTTAGTGTACAAAAATGCGACATTAGCCATGCAAAGGCCACGTGATACGAGATGTGGGCATTGGCACTTAGCGCCCAGTCACTTTCGGCATCTCTGGGGTCAACGGGGAAGTGATTCTATTTCCAGTAAAATTCCTTTCTTTTCACTGTCCTCTATGACAGATAAGCATCTCTGTGCAGTGGATACAATTGTTCCTATGCAAACAATCTGCTCAACTATAAATTTGCAAAGACAATACAATTATCTATTATTGCTGGACTTCCCCTTTCATTTATTTTACTTGAAATAAAACACACTTTTTTATTTGTATGAAACATGTTTAGATTGTACTACTTATACTTTGCAAGGAAGCATTATTTTGGTTAAAGGTTATTTGGTCCCTTCTGACCTCCCACACTATTTCCCCTTTCCCTCTGCCGCATGAAAGGGGAATGGTGCAGGTGGAGAAGTTTTAGCACAAGACAGCAAGAACAAAGGATGTTATCACGATGCTGAAAACGCCGACATGATAAGATCGAAGGTGTCATACATGACAGGGTGGTAATAGCGACAGCTTGAAAAGGAGACTTCAAACAGTTCCAACTAATGAACATCCCGGCAGCCTACGACATCAGTTTCAAGGTCTCCACTAACATTTGTGCTGTTAAGCTGCTAATTTAAGGAGGCGCCGGCTGTACAATGTTCTTTAGAAAGCCTAGAACATTGCACAGCCGGCGCCTCCGTAAATTAGCAGATTAACAGCACAAATGAGAGTGGGGAGCTTGAAACTGACGTCATTGTGGGCTGCCGGGATGTTCATTCGTCGGAACTGTTTGAAGTCTCCTTTTCAAGCTGTCACTATTACCACGTTGTCGTGTATGACACCTTCGGTCTCATCATGTCTGGGTATTTCATATTTTCAGCATCAGGATACCCAACCCCTTTCCACATACCTCCCAACTGTCCTGGTTTCAGTGGGACAGTCCCGATTTTAAGGCTCTGTCCCGCAGATGGGAGTGTTGGGGTCAGGATGTTAAGTAATAGGCAGCCTGGCTCTTTACTGTGCCAGACAGCCTTCTGGGGGGTGTGGCGACACCCCCGGGGAACCACGGCCAGGCTCCCTTCCAACACTCAGACATTTTGGGAGGTATGCTTCAAGCAGGAGTGGATCTTGACTTTTTTCGGGGGAAGGCGGGCATTTAGCATAGTCACGCCTCTCCTTCACTCTGATTGGACCTCTCGGCCGCCATGCGAAGGTATGTAGTGTGCTGCTGGAGAGGTGTGATTGCCCCAATCTGCCCCACCCCCCTCTGGATAGGCCAATGGGTTCAAGTATTCTGTATAACTGTTTGTACCAGGTACTGTCACATAAGGAACAAAAAGTGTTTCTGCAAAAATAGTTATAAACAGAGTTTTTTTATGAATAATTATAAATCATACAAGTTTTATTTTTAAATGCTTTAAAAATGCGAAACTTTACATTGGTGGTGACAGATCCATTTTAACATCTTCCAATCTGTCATTTCATTCATGAAAGATGTCTTACAAAGTACAAGATAAAAAAGGAAATAAAATATCCTCGGGGGGATAGTTGCATTAACACTTTGATAGAAGGATTAATCTATTATGTACACGCACAGCTTCAATAGCATTTGAAGTAGGAAAGGTTTTAAAAAATAAATAAAATAATAAGTGAACAATTTAAGTGTTTGTGGAGCAAATGTCCCTTCTAGACTGTATTGTGCCAGGTTTTCATTTTTCTTGGGTCACAAACAAAACGATTGGTAATTCCAAATCATGTCAAACCACAGGGCAGGTCTACGTAGAGATTACAATTAAGAACTACAGACAGGCTTTGATCAATGTGGATACTAAATAATGACATGTTATAGTGTTAGATTAAAATGTGATGTAATGTGTAATAAACATAATTAGCTAAAGGTAAAATTAAACCAAGATCTAAAAAAAAAATTAACCTATATATAAAAAAAAAAAAAAAAAACTACAAAGACAACAGTCCAAGGTCAGGAGACTAAACTCTATTATTTGCCTAGAATCGTGGCAAAGAAATAACAGGGGTGGGAGAACCAATTGTTCTGTCTGAAGCAGTAACTGAATTGGAGCCCGTCTCAGCCCTCATATAAAGTACCATAGACATTCATATGAGTTTTGTGCACTTAAAAGGACACATATTATAATTATTAGGCGGAATTAGATCTATCCACATAGTAACCCGTAATTTATTCATTTATAAACAGGAAAATGCTATTTAAATCAAATTACTTTAATCTTGTGGTCTCCCAAAAAACTGCTTCATTCTAACTCTGCCTAACAACCCTTTTTATGAAGTTCCCCAACACGGAGGTAATATTTTGCCAAGGAGTCCTTCAAATAATGGGACACCCCCCAAACTGGCTGGGAGTTAGTTTGGGGGTGGTAATGTTGTAAAACATTTCACTGAAAGTAGTAGATGTTTATTGACTAAACAAGAAAATTAAGCACACTTGGTGAACGCAGGTCTATTAGGAGAATAATAATGATGGCCATACACGCTGTGGTATCTTAGCAGATATTGCAATGCCTATGTACTGACTGTGATACAGTTGAAATCGATTGATCATTATCAGGCATGCTCGTAAACACAACTGGAAAATGCTACCGCATGACCATTGACTGGGAGAGGTCCGTACTCTCAGCCCAAGGGTACAAACAGCTACACCTCGTCTGATTTGGTCATCAATTGGGGACAAGTGTGGACGGCTTTTGCGATTAGCGATGATTGGATGGCCCCATAGCATACATCACTGTCTTGGGAGATCTGAGATCAATAACCCCCCCCATCTGTCCGAACCCTGCCCAGATTACACCAAAACTCCCACTTTTAGTTGAAAGTCCACCCATTTTCTGCATAAGCCCACCCCATTTGAGTTCCTGAATTCTGCACTGTCCCGCCAAAATAGAAGTATGCCATAGGCCTTAATCTGCTGTTATGATTTTAAGTACATATATAGACTATGGTCAATAAACTGAATGTATGCAGTTTTATTTCATAAAGAGGTACACTGCACACATCTACTAGGAATCTTTCCATGAAAAAAACATCACACGTGAGAATGGCCCATTTCAAGTAACAAGAAGGTACTTATTTAGTGCTTCAAAAATCTTTATGTACTTTTTACAAGGTGTTTCTCAGGACTATATCTGAATATTTAAGTCATCCATCATAGCCCAATTAATGTCTAGCATTTCGAATTACTAAAAATATACGGGAGACTCCCGTCAGGGCTCCCGGACTCCTAAGAGAGCAGACCATCCTCCCACATCCTAATGAAGTGAGGGCCACAACAACACCATCTTCCCGCATGCTCCTCAACTACGCCATCCTCAACGACAGCATCCTCCCGCATCCTGGTGAAGTGGGATCCTCAACGACACCATCCTCCCGTATCCTGGTGAAGTGGGATCCTCTACGACACCATCCTCCCGTATCCTGGTGAAGTGGGATCCTCTACGACACCATCCTCCCGTATCCTGGTGAAGTGGGATCCTCTACGACACCATCCTCCCGCATCCTGGTGAAGTGGGATCCTCAACGACGCCATCCTCCCGCATCCTGGTGAAGTGGGATCCTCAACGACGTCATCCTCCCGCGTCCTGGTGAAGTGGCATCCTCAACGACGCCATCCTCCCACATCCTGGTGAAGTGGCATCCTCAATGACGCTATCCTCTGCATGCTGGTGAAGTTGGATCCTCAACGACGCCATCCTCCCGCACCCTGGTGAAGTGGGATCCTCAACGACGCCATCCTCCCGCACCCTGGTGAAGTGGGATCCTCAACGACGCCATCCTCCCGCACCCTGGTGAAGTGGGATCCTCAAAAACGCCATCAACCCGCATTCTGGTGAAGTGGGATCCTCCACGACGCCATCCTCCCGCATTCTGGTGAAGTGGGATCCTCAACGACGCCATCCTCCCGCATCCTGGTAAAGTGGGATCCCCAACGACGCCATCCTCCCGCATTCTGGTAAAGTGGGATCCTCAACGACGCCATCCTCCGCATCCTGGTGAAGTGGGATCCTCAATGACGCCATCCTTCCGCAACCTGGTAAAGTGGGATCTTCAACTACGCTATCCTCCCACATCCTGGTGAAGTGGGATTCTTAACGACGCCATCCTCCCACATCCTGGTGAAGTGGGATCCTCAACGACGCCATCCTCCCGCATCCTGGTAAAGTGGGATCCTCAACTGCGCCATCCTCCCGCATCCTGGTGAAGTGGGATCAACGACGCCATCCTCCCGCATCCTGGTAAAGTGGGATTCTGAACGACGCCATCCTCCCGCATCCTGGTGAAGTGGGATCCTGAACGACGCCATCCTCCCGCATCCTGGTGAAGTGGGATCCTCAATGACGCCATCCTCCCGCGTCCTGGTGAAGTGGCATCCTCAACGACGCCATCCTCCCACATCCTGGTGAAGTGGCATCCTCAATGACGCTATCCTCTGCATGCTGGTGAAGTTGGATCCTCAACGACGCCATCCTCCCGCACCCTGGTGAAGTGGGATCCTCAACGACACCATCCTCCCGCACCCTGGTGAAGTGGGATCCTCAACGACGCCATCCTCCCGCACCCTGGTGAAGTGGGATCCTCAACGACGCCATCCTCCCGCACCCTGGTGAAGTGGGATCCTCAAAGACGCCATCAACCCGCATCCTGGTGAAGTGGGATCCTCCACGACGCCATCCTCCCGCATTCTGGTGAAGTGGGATCCTCAACGACGCCATCCTCCCGCATCCTGGTAAAGTGGGATCCTCAACGACGCCATCCTCCCGCATTCTGGTGAAGTGGGATCCTCATCGACGCCATCCTCCCGCATCCTGGTAAAGTGGGATCCTCAACGACGCCATCCTCCGCATCCTGGTGAAGTGGGATCCTCAATGACGACATCCTTCCGCAACCTGGTAAAGTGGGATCTTCAACTACGCTATCCTCCCACATCCTGGTGAAGTGGGATTCTTAACGACGCCATCCTCCCACATCCTGGTGAAGTGGGATCCTCAACGACGCCATCCTCCCGCATCCTGGTAAAGTGGGATCCTCAACTGCGCCATCCTCCCGCACCCTGGTGAAGTGGGATCCTCAACGACGCCATCCTCCCGCACCCTGGTGAAGTGGGATCCTCAACGACGCCATCCTCCCGCACCCTGGTGAAGTGGGATCCTCAAAAACGCCATCAACCCGCATTCTGGTGAAGTGGGATCCTCCACGACGCCATCCTCCCGCATTCTGGTGAAGTGGGATCCTCAACGACGCCATCCTCCCGCATCCTGGTAAAGTGGGATCCCCAACGACGCCATCCTCCCGCATTCTGGTAAAGTGGGATCCTCAACGACGCTATCCTCCCACATCCTGGTGAAGTGGGATTCTTAACGACGCCATCCTCCCACATCCTGGTGAAGTGGGATCCTCAACGACGCCATCCTCCCGCATCCTGGTAAAGTGGGATCCTCAACTGCGCCATCCTCCCGCATCCTGGTGAAGTGGGATCAACGACGCCATCCTCCCGCATCCTGGTAAAGTGGGATCCTGAACGACGCCATCCTCCCGCATCCTGGTGAAGTGGGATCCTGAACGACGCCATCCTCCCGCATCCTGGTGAAGTGGGATCCTCAATGACGCCATCCTCCCGCGTCCTGGTGAAGTGGCATCCTCAACGACGCCATCCTCCCACATCCTGGTGAAGTGGCATCCTCAATGACGCTATCCTCTGCATGCTGGTGAAGTTGGATCCTCAACGACGCCATCCTCCCGCACCCTGGTGAAGTGGGATCCTCAACGACACCATCCTCCCGCACCCTGGTGAAGTGGGATCCTCAACGACGCCATCCTCCCGCACCCTGGTGAAGTGGGATCCTCAACGACGCCATCCTCCCGCACCCTGGTGAAGTGGGATCCTCAAAGACGCCATCAACCCGCATCCTGGTGAAGTGGGATCCTCCACGACGCCATCCTCCCGCATTCTGGTGAAGTGGGATCCTCAACGACGCCATCCTCCCGCATCCTGGTAAAGTGGGATCCTCAACGACGCCATCCTCCCGCATTCTGGTGAAGTGGGATCCTCATCGACGCCATCCTCCCGCATCCTGGTAAAGTGGGATCCTCAACGACGCCATCCTCCGCATCCTGGTGAAGTGGGATCCTCAATGACGCCATCCTTCCGCAACCTGGTAAAGTGGGATCTTCAACTACGCTATCCTCCCACATCCTGGTGAAGTGGGATTCTTAACGACGCCATCCTCCCACATCCTGGTGAAGTGGGATCCTCAACGACGCCATCCTCCCGCATCCTGGTAAAGTGGGATCCTCAACTGCGCCATCCTCCCGCATCCTGGTAAAGTGGGATCCTGAACGACGCCATCCTCCCGCATCCTGGTGAAGTGGGATCCTCAACGACGCCATCCTCCCGCATCCTGGTAAAGTGGGATCCTCAACGACGCCCTCCCACATCCTGGTGAAGTGGGATCCTCAACGACGCCATCCTCCCGCATCCTGGTAAAGTGGGATCCTCAACTGCGCCATCCTCCCGCATCCTGGTGAAGTGGGATCCTCAACGATGCCATCCTCCCGCATTCTGGTAAAGTGGGATCCTCAACTGCGCCATCCTCCCGCATCCTGGTGAAACGGGATCCTCAACAATGCCATCCTTCCGCATCCTAGTGAAGTGAGGGCCACAACAACACCATCTTCTCGCATACTAGTGATGTGGAAGCCTCAACAATGAACTTCGTGGTGAATTGGGACATCTTGGTCCCACCACCTGCATTACAATGATGTAATTGAGGCACCGCGCTGTGCCCCCTTCTCACTTGCCACTTGACAAGTATGGTTTGCATGCACTCAGGAATGGTATATATACATGTAGCCTATCTTCCCAAAAAACATGTGAACGTAAGTTTAAAGGTGTGTCCCTTTACTTGATTAGTTTACATCTTTATCTCCTATTTGTGTTTTCCAGCCATGTAATTTATTTAATTAGGCAGAAATTCAGATTTTCATTGCTTTGGATAGAACACTGTAAGAGAATAGAATTACTCAGCAGTGCCTAAAGAAATAAAGAAGACATGGATAAAAAGCCTAAAAGAAGAAAGATGTATTTAACAAAAACTGCGAAAGGATATGTGCAAGCCAGTAAAACAAAGCAATCTGAAGGTGGACTCTGTTTTAACTTGTTCCCTGATATTCTATATATTTGTCAAAACAAATTTGTTAAGAAAAAAAGTTTCAGAACGTTCATATTTAATGTTCCTACACCAATAATGCCGATCATATTTATTTGACATTAACTAGGGAACAGACCGGCAGGGCCCATTACATACCAGGAAGTAAGTATCTGATAAATAGGTTTTATAAGGACAACGGTGTGTCTGGTTATTAACTATCCCAGCCATAAAATGAGGCATATTTTCACACACTGCCTGTGTTTATGTATTGGTACCAAACTCTAGCAGCGTTTCTCAGCAATCTGCTTTATATCAGTGTAAAAGTGCAGGCTGCAGGAAAAATGTAAAAGACAATAGAGGTTAGGAGGCTATAAAATACACCCTAGCGAGAAACCATCATTTACTGTATTTAAAACTTTGGTGAACAAGTTACTTGATACTGAAGTGACTTATTTTGATATAAAACGTTTGCATTTGTTACAGAATGAAGGCAACTGATGGTTGCTGTCGGCAACAAGCGCAGGAAAAGTAGTTTCTTCATACCCCACGTGCCAGCGTTCTCTTTGTTGCATTTCGGACAGAGAGAGGCATGGGTTAGCGTGGAAATACGGTGCAAAATCGTGGGAGAAGCGCATTATTTCTGCACATCCATGCACGCATAAACCCATGGAAATAGTGAAAATAATAAATAAATAAATATGAGCTTTCAAACCGAAAACGGCCCACATATTCCAGTGCTGGCATTTGTTATTTAAGACATAATAAGGGTCAAAGGAGCAATATTTACAAAGAAGAAAACTTAAATAAAGGATAAGTCCACTAAAACTGAAAGTTGCAGTTTGGGGAGCATGTCAGAAGTAAACCCCGGTCTCAAAAGATGACTTGCTTGGCGCCTGTGTTTATGTGATCTTAGGATTCCCTGGCCATTTCATGCTCATATATTAAAAAAAAGATGGCGTAAGCCGGTGGGACGAGAGACAATCTCTCTCTGCACTCCTGAACTCACGCTGGCAGTATGCTCACCGGTGAGCGTCCTTTTGTGCAGCAGTGCAGAGATTTCATTTTGCAGAATAAGATAACAATGGGACAGAGAAAGGTGGAGAGGGCGCGAAACGACTTAAATTGGGTCTCGTCGTGTACTTTTAATTAGACAAAAAAGCTCCCATTGACTGCGCACTGTTAAAAAAATAAGTACACAAACAAATTAATGATTTTAAAACACAGTATGCGTGCTCTCCCCAAATCCTCAAATGGCCCCACCATTAGAGAGTACGGGCTAGTTTCCATTATAACAGAGAGACTATGAGCGTTGAATGCCCATGCCACAGTGAAAGCCAGCCCCAGTTGCCCTGGTATAAAGGACAGTGTTCCCTAAGACCCCTGCCAATTATACCAAGAGATACACTTACACAAGTCTAAAATAAAGTTTGACTACAAGTCTGGACAAAAAATAAACATAAACCATCCACCTGCACACTACAGCATTAGAGCCTGGAGTAACCACCCTTCAGCAGCCAGCCAATCACAGGCATTTTCCCCACATTGGAAGCTGGTAATTGGCTGTGTGGGACTCCTCTTTACGGGTCTTCAGTTATGGTGGAAATCAGCCCAGGTCATGCTGGGGCTAGTTGAGAATTTGGGGAGTGGACGTGCTACCTTTTTTCTTTATTTGGGGAGGGGGTGATGGTGTCAGGACCCCTGTCTAATATACTGAGACCACAGGATGGCAAAGTTCAGCAGCCTCAGTTTTGTTCATTACTCACAAGCCACCGCCGCCCATAGGTTGGAAGGAACACCAGTCCTTTATAGCGCTGGGCAGTAGGGGGGTATACTGCCAGCAATGTAATAAAAAGCTGTACACAAAAAAACAGTATCAATGTCACCTCAGTTTCATGATGTAAACCATAAAGTGAGCAGTTTATTTAACTGCGTGTCCATATAGCGGTAGAAGGGTGCTGATGTGATGTTTACACTTTTGCACAGTGCACCTATAAAATGATTTACGCCTCTTCACACATCGACGTGCACTTCTAATCTGCAGAGAATTGTTAACCTTGATGTGCACTGGTTTGCCATGGAGTATACCCGTGCAAAGCCCAGGGGATTCTCGGTGACCTTCAGTCCTGTAGAACATCCTTTCTAAATAAAATCTCCACCTTTGGTGACTTGGAGCTGCCAGTGTTAACATTTCTGAAAAGTTGTCGGTTCTGAGCTTTGAGCACTAAGCACGTTATTAAATGTGTGACATATAAACGTGTATAAAGTATACCCACTAATATGGAAATGTATTTACTCATTCAAGTTAGCGACTTCCATAGATAGATGGCAGCGTGCGGATAATAAACTAATTGGTACACAGGGGTTCTAACATTCATGGACGTTTGATACAGTACTTTCCCCCTCCTATAATATCACAAAAACAAACATTAGTCGAGTTAGCTGCTTGTATGTAAAAAAAAAAACGAAAAGAAAAAGTCCACAGGATATACTTACTAAACTGCAGGTTTGAAAAAGTGGAGATGTTGCCTATAGCATACTTACCTACTTTCTGTATTCTGATTCCGGGAGATGGGCGTGACTGGAGGGCGGGGCAAGACAAATTGCGTCATTTTAGCCCCCGCGACGGAAATGACGTTTTGTTGCGGGGGGCGGGGCCAAAAAGCAGCGATTCTGGCTGAATCGTGTCATTTAGCGGTGGCTGCAGCGGGATGCGGGATATTTGCCAGCTCTCCCGGGAGATTGACCCGAATTTCGGGAGTCTCCCGGACATTCCGGGAGAGTTGGCAAGTATGGCCTATAGCAACCAATCAGATTCTATTTACCATTTATTTAGATCATTCTACAAAATTACAGCTAGAATCTGATTGGTTGCTGTAGGCAACACCTCCACTTTTTCAAACCGCAGTTTAGTAAATATACCCCCAGATAGTCTTTTCAAATATTTAAGGAATACCTTAAAAAGTACAACAAACTGCTACAACGAGCAAGACAAGTTTGGGAGTAGCCACTAGATGGTATTGCTGATTTACGGAATGAATGGGAAAGCTTGTGAATCCAATTCTGGTACAGTATTTACTGCCTTGTTACGTTCGTTACCTTGACCGTTCTATGAGGACAAGTGGTTTTTTCTCCCTGCTGTGCTGAAACACTCAATAACCTCACTTTTAGATGTAAAAATAAATGCATATAAAAAGCTCAGTAATATCAAGTAGCAGTGTGCATCAATAGTACTATTTGTAGTAGATCAACAACGTTTAGAAAGCAGTTGCTGAGAGAGCACTCGGGGCTTGTGCACTGTCCAATCAGTTATGGTGATCAAGAAAACATGAATGAGAAAGAGATCTGTGTATAAGCCAGTGGCCGCACCGTCCAAATTTCCTCTACATACCGCAAATGTAAATGGAGGCCGTGCATCAAAGGCTGCACAGTGGGGATTGTTCGCGCTGTTTTCTATGGGAAAGCAGATTTTTTTCCCCCTGTATGAAAGTTTCTACAATTCGTGTTTCTAAGTAATGTGCCCAAATAAAAAGCAGAAAGAACGCTGCTCTTCTTTATTTCCGACATATTTTCATGGTTTTTAATAAAATAGCGTTCATGTGACTATTAAATACAGGTGCAAACAATACTAAACTTTTGCCACACAAGCTGCAAAACATCACAGGTTTGTACCTAAAGAAATGCGGTTTGTATGACAGCGACCTACGTAGAGTATAATGGTCAGGGACATGTCTGCATTTCTTTTAGCTACAGATCTCTGGAACGGGCAGCTGGTGTGACAACAGCCTTATGATAACTTACCTAATCCAATGCTTTACACAGAAAGCAAACTCTTGGATATATTTACAGAATTGTATAATATACTAGCCCGTTATGTTAATATGTTTCTTCCAAATAGATTTATACAATTTCTGAATGTAATGTATGACTACTTTCATTTTGTCTAGCTGAATTTAAAGAATAAGAAAGTAAAAATAAAGGGACAAAAAAGTGGTTCGGAGACTGTTCAGAAGAAATCTTGAAGCTAAAACTTGGGTTTATTTCAGTGATGTGTAACATCCAGCTCCTTCCTTTGTTTGTTATAGTGTGTAATCCTTGTTTAAAATACCCACTGATATGATATTACAGATAGGTGTCTCTTTCTTTCATTAAATGTATTATCTTATTACTTTGATTAAGGGTAATGTGTGGCCCTTTTGGAGGTTAGAGGGCCACACCACGCGCTCCCGAAGTGTTTCAGATAGCCCATCACTGCCCTATAGTGTGAACAATTAGTGTTGTATTAGGGAGGGCTTTAATGCAGAAGTTGATAATAGAAGACATTAATAAGATGCCTGGGGATATATTTACTAAACTGCGAAATTGAAAAAGTGGAGATGTTGCCTATAGCAACCAGATTCTAGCTTTCATTTATTTAGTACATTCTACAAATTGACAGCTAGAATCTGATTGGTTGCTATAGGCAACATCTCCACTTTTTCAATCCGGCAGTAAATATACCCCCTGGAGTTCAATGAAATGACCTGTAAAGTTACTATACCTAACTTGTATTCTGTATTATCAGAGTACAAAGAAATCCTTAAAAATGTATCAGTAAAAAATAGCATGAGGGCAGCAGGTGTCAATAAACTTAACTACAATAATAATAGAACACGCTCTCAGCCAGGGATCATTGATAACAGAGGACAAGAACTTGTATTCTTTTAGTCTGCACAAGACTCACGTTTGATGTGGCTTAGCACTTCTGCCTCACAGCACTGGGGTCATGAGTTCAATTCCGGGCCATGGCCTTATCTGTGTGGAGTTTGAATGTTCTCCCCGTGTTTGCGTGGGTTTCCTCCGGGTGCTCCGGTTTCCTCCCACATTCCAAAAAACATTCTAGTAGGTGAATTGGCTGCTATTAAAATTGACCCTAGTCCCTCTCTTTCTCTCTCTGTCTGTCTGTGTGTGTATGTTAGGGAATTTAGACTGTAAGCCCCAATGGGGCAGGGACTGATGAGTTCTCTGTACAGCGCTGCGGAATTAGTGGTGCTATATAAATAAATGGTGATGATGATGATGATAGATGAAACGCGAAGGGTAAAGGTATTCTACACTGCTTATCAGAAATACCTGCTTTCACTGTTCATCTCCGCTACCTGTCCTCTGTACCATTGTAACCCTTATCATCAGTGGCAGCAGATATTTGGATTTATAATTACTATGGAGGCTGGCAGCTTTTGTTAAGCTTCATACGTATGCCATTCAGATACGTCCTTTACCTAGTATTTTTAAGTATCCGTTGCCGACGCTCATTTTTGTTGTTAAAAGAGTACTTTACTACATTATATGGTTTCTTTAGTCACACTTTTCATTGATGGAATCATCGATAACTGAGCCCATAATGAGCTGATATCCAAACTGATATTAAAAGCTTGGCGAATATCCTCACCGAGAACCAGTGAGAACCACACATATAACTCACAGATAAGCTCTTTATGATCTATATTTGACACGTGGGCACTAGACATCTTTAGCACTGCTAAAATTGCTAAACCATACGGGCACCTGTTACTATCTCTCCAAACCAAGGCACTCGCAGTTCCGGCAGCGGAACTGCGGTAGACTTGACAAAGTTGCAGGCTGCACTGAACGCAGACCCGATTGTGTAAATATATATCTGCAACATATACCAACAGGAGGTCCTGGTTCTTATTTATAACGTCCCATCTATTTCCATTCTATTCATAAATAATTTGCCATGGGATAAGATCACCCACATATGCACAAGAGCCAAAGAAGGTTTTGAATATTCCAGTGACAAAGGGTTATCAGGCTCCCAGAACATAGTCCATGACATCACAGCGACACTTATCTTTGAGGTAGCGTTGTTGGAGGGATAAAACTGTTAAATTAATTTAGAATTGACTTTTATATTGTGATAACTGGCACCCAGTAACATAATCAACATGTATTAGATTATAAGTAACTACAAATCTGCCTGAACAATAAAAGTGAAAGTGAATTTTACACAAACAAAAAGGATATAATTTGGGCTGCTACCAAAAAAAACCAAAAATGTGGACACTTCAGTCCACTATGTAGAACAGGCCTGTCCAACCTGCAGCCCTCCAGATGTTTGTGAAACTACAAGTCCCAGCATGCCCTTCAAGCTATTAACAGGTTGTCTACTGGCAAAGCATGCTAGGGCTTGTAGTTTCACAACACCTGGAGGGCCGCAGGTTGGACAGGCCTGATGTAGAACATAAATTAACTGAACAGAAACTCATTTTAATGGTGCTTTTCAATCTCCACTAGAATGGCTAAAATAACATTATAATGTATCTAAGCAAGAAGTCTAGGAGTGGCAGAAGGAACTAAGTGACACCATACCGCGTTCTTTATAGTAAATTGGGTGATTAATATCTCTCTTCCTGGTAACTGCAACTAGGAATTTGGCATTGAGAATATTTGCAAGTTACTGGCAGTTTTTGGCTTAGAAATCAGACTTTTATGGCCCTCTGACTTTTTACCAGTAATAAAAGACATAGGGGAAACCTATGGCTCGGATCCCATGATTGCTGGAGCCAAAGATCGGATCTGCGATAGAACCTGGCGGACGTCGGAAGATAAAACTACCAGACGCCATTACACAAGGGTAACGTACTGGGTGACAGGAACAAAGCAAGTCTTCCTGGAGAACACCAATATATTGGTTTGTGTTTCTTCATTTATGGGAAAGCAAATACATGAATCACACTGGTATGATCCAAGAATCTACAGCAACATGCAATACCAAAAAGAGAGAAGAGGATTCCAAAAAGTGATTCATCGCTTTGTAATTTTCCTAAAGTGAATCTAAAAACATGCAGAATTTTGATCAAACAATGTTTACAATAATTATTTAAATTAATTGTAATGGCCATTTCTGTGGGGGTTGCCACGCATTGAGCTGTTATATTACAATGGATTCTTCTCTGTGTCCTGACTTTGTGCAACTAAACATGATAAACGGAACACTGATTGCAAGCTCTTTGGGGAAGAGTCTTATACATTACATTGGTATATACTGCTTACAATTACTACTACAATTTATTTATTAATTTTTGTGTTTTATATTTATTTATACTATATATAATCAACCAAGTCCTCTATTCATCATTGAAGACGTACAGTCATGGGCAAAAGTTTTGAGAATTACACAAATATTCTTTTTTCACAAAGTCTGTTGTCTCAGTTTTTATGATGGCAATTTGCATATACTGCAGAATTTCATGAAGAGTGATCAGATAAATTGCAATTAATTTCAAAGTCCCTTTGCCATGACAATGAATGTTATCGCAAAAACAACATTTCCACTGCATTTCAGCCCTGCCACAAAAGGACCAGCTAACATCAGGTCAGTGATTCTCTCGTTAACACAGGAGAGAGTGTTAATGAGGACAAGGCTGGAGATCACTCTGTCATGCTAATTGAGTTAGAATAACAGACCGGAAAATTTAAAAGGAGGGTGGTGTTTGAGATCATTATTTTTCCTCTGTTAACTGCAACTGGGAACACGTGCAGTCATCATTGCTTTGCAAAAAAAGGGCTTCATAGGCAAGCATATGGCTGCTAGAAAAATTGCACCTAAATCAACCATTTATTGGATCATCAAGAACTTCAAGGAGAGAGGTTCAATAGCTGTGAAGAAGGCTTCAGGACGTCCAAGAACGTCCAACAAGCACCAGGACCGTCTCCTAAAGTTGATTCAGCTGCGGGATCAGGACACCACCAGTGTAGAGCTTGCTCAGGAATGGTAGCAGGCAGGTGTGAGTGCATCTGCACGCACAGTGAGGTGAAGATTTTTGGAGGATGGCCTGGTGTCAGGAAGTCCAGCAAAAAAGCCACTTCTCTCCAGGAAAAACATCAGGGACAAACTGATATTCTGCAAAAGGTAAAGGGTTTGGACTGCTGAGGACTGGGGTAAAGTCATTTTCTCTAAAGAATCCCCATTTAGATTGTTTGGGGGATCTGGAAAAACGCTTGTCCGTAGAAGCAAAGGTGAGCGCTACCATCAGTCCTGTGTCATGCCAACAGTAAAGCATCCTGAGACCATTTATGTGTGGGGTTGCTTCTCAGCCAAGGGAGTGGGCTCACTCACAATTTTGCCTAAGAACACAGCCATGAATAAAGAATGGGATCAAAACATCCTCCAAGAGCAACTTCTCCCAAACTCCCAAGAACAGTTTGGTGATGAACAATGCCTTTTCCAGCATGATGGAGCACCTTGCCATAAGGCAAAAGTGATAACTAAGTGGTTTAGGGATCAAAACATCAAAATTTTGGGTTCTTGGCCAGGAAACTCCCCAGACCTTAATCCCATTGAGAACTTGTGGTCAATCCCCAAGAGGCGGGGGGACAAACAAAAACCCACAAATTCTGACAAACTCCAAGCATTGATTAGAGAAGAATGGGCGGCCATCAGTCAGTATGTGGCCCAGAAGTTGATTGACAGCATGCCAGGGCGAATAGCAGAGGTCTTCAAAAAGAAGGGTCATAACTGCAAATATTGACTCTTTGCAAAAACTTTTTGTAATTGTCAATTAAAGCCTTTATGACACTTATGAAATGCTTGTAATGTTACTTCAGTATACCATAGCAACATCTGACAAAAAGGTCTTAAAACACTGAAACAGCAAACTGTGAAAACCAATACTTGTGTCATTCTAAAAACTTTTGGCCATGACTGTAGGTAAGCCTGCCCAGGGCATGCTGGGTATGTGAGGGCCCCATCATTGCAAAACATCCCCAGGGGGCACAGAAAACAATTGCCTGTGCACGATTAGCTAATTAAAAACAGGTTGTCACAAATATTTCACAATATATTGTGGCACAGACATGTTTACATAAATAGGTTTAAATTTAAAAGTTATCCTGTAATCTCCATCACATAAATGACTACCGATGAGATTGACCATGCCGCCAGGAAGGTGGGGACTTGAAATAATTTGCAATACTTGGATGCTTAATAAGTTCTCCCTATCAAGCATAAATGGATGGCGTCACCATCAGTCTGGTGTCACATTATTATACCTGGAATTTAAACTTCCCGTTAAAGAACCTTTTGGTCCTCATACACCAGAGAATGCGCTGGAGCACAGGAGATTGAAAGCTTTCTGGGGCAATTTTGAGCATACACCAAACTAATTTAAATGTTGTATCTCCCTTTTTGCAAAGAACAAGGTATAATGTTGTTGCAGCATCAACAAATAAATGTATTTAAGTTTTTAGGAATGTATCTGAATTGCACAGCATTAATAATTAAAAAAAATGTTCTAATCCTTTATGCACAAACTAAACACGATCAGCTGTCAGCAATCCTTAAACGCTATACAAAAAAAGAATGTAGGAGCACGCTTTAGACCAGTGATGGGCCGCAGAAGGCCCTTCGAGTCTTCCCCTGCGGCACCCAGCACCTTCACCTGTAACCCCCAGCACCTTCACCTGCGGCCCCTCAGCACCTTCACCTGCTGCCCCCCAGCACCTTCACCTGCTGCCCCCCAGCACCTTCACCTGCTGCCCCCCAGCACCTTCATCTGCTGCCCCCCAGCACTTTCACCTACGGCCTCCAGCTCCTTCTTCTTTATTGTCAGATTTGTTTGTTAAATCTTGTAACACTTGTTTGAAATGCCTGCTGATATGTTATTACAGATAGGTGTCCCTTTCTTTCATGTATGTCTTCTTTTAACTTATTACTGAGATTACGGGTAATGTGCAATCCTTCTGAAGGTCAGAAGACTGCCCATGCGGCCCATGAAGGGTATCAGGTTATAGAGACACTAAAGTCGTATTAATCACAATAACCAACATTTGTGTATTAGACTCCGTAAAATAAAAACACAATATAATATCTGAAATAAACAAGAGGCTCTTGAATCTTTTCACCAAACTGCCATCCAACTACGGCGAAAAGGTCCTTTAACGTTATAACGATAACGATAAAAGGTGACAATTAAAAATATATCAAAACTCCCAAAAAATGGAACTTACCGGACAGGAGCAGTGGGAAAAATGACTTTTATATGTTTAAATGCTAAATCTTTCTTTAAAATTTCCTTGATCCATGATTTAATTCCTGGTCCCGAGTCACCTAAAAAAAATAAAACGATCATCTATAAGTTTAAGTATAATGTGTAAAAATAACGATTCTATAGGTCAAAAAATGACCAATGTAGGAAATAGTAAACAGACTGAGTGAAAACAACAACAAAACTTGGGGTACATACAGTGCACACACAGATATTACCCAGACACAACTGCTCAGAAGGTGGGCTCAGACTGAGGGGCAGAACAGCTCCACCTACTGGTCAGATGTAATACCAAGGGTGGGGTTTCTTTTCTTACAAAGGGAGAATGACTGCATAATGCCACATGGTTGGAAGGAATATTTGTAGAAAGTACAGAACTGGCCCTTGCTGGACACTGTACATTCAAAATCCGGGCCCGGTAGTGAGTTTTAAGTATGAAATGGAACCAAATCCTTTCAGAAATAATTATAATTTTTATCATTTAATTTACAAAATGTAAAACCAGACTTTGAACTTGAAATAAAATCACCTTTATAATATGTGAAAGTTCAGTTGCCATATGTATACAAAATGTAGAAGTTGCATCTAGTTTTACTAATAGGCAGCCAATATAATATCAATCTAGTATGAGACAGGACAGACAGCAGGCAGATGACAGGCAGATTTATAGTATGTATCATATAATTGGACGTTTGTTTTCCTAAGGGCTAGCTTACTAAACTGATAGTTTCAGCTGCAACTGCTGGATTCCTATGGGATCGGCTACATTAGCTGCTCAGGCATTGGACAATTGAACAACGCCTGCTGCATCTTTCAATCTGTTTTACCCCATGCAAATTGATGCTAGCAGAAGGCAGGGCTAAGAGGTAACAATCTGCATCATCAGCTCCCGCTCACTTCACAAGAAAGCAAAGTGAGATCCGGGAGGATGCCTACTCTCCCGTGACTCTGGGAGGACTCCCTGAAATGCCGGGAAAGTTAAGTATGTGATTATGCAATTATTTTTTATTTAATAACTTTATTTATAGAGTACCAGCACACAATGTATACATACAGTCTAGAAAGCCAAAGTAAGCCAAAATAGGTAACAGTATATATACGTCTGGAGGGGGCTGTGTAGCAGCCCCATCTTTAACAAAGAAGAATGTACACAAAAACGAAGGCAAGTAAAGTACACAATTAGGAGGTCAGAAACATATCAACATATTACATACCAAACTATTGATTGATAAATCAGAGTGTGAGGTCTATTTATTATCTGTATTGTAATGAGAAAGGGAAGAAGAGAGAGGGAGATAAAGGGGGGGGGGGGGGGGGGGGGGTCCGAGACGAGACATGGGTCTTCTGGCGGCCTGATTATGCCACATTTTACTCCTGTGGGGCAAGTTTACTTATTGCCAACACACAGGAAGCGCAGACAATTTGCGAGCTGATTTATCAATCAATATGCATAAGAGTACGGCCTATGTATTCACTAAGAGCAGCAACATTATTGAAGGAGCAAATTTCCCTAGAGGAACCAATATTTATTAAAACACAGCTTTGTGGATGGATAGGTTCATGTTCAATAGCTGTGTATCCAGGTCCCTGTTATATCACACTTGTCTACTCTCTCGGAATGTCCGATAGACTCGCGGAATGTTGGGAGCCCTCTCGGACATCCGGGAGAGCAGACAAAGCTTCTGTATAATGAGGAAGGGCAGAAATGCTTGGCTGTGCGTGCGCGGGATCACTACGCACACAAGTCACATGTAGGATCGTCTCTGATGGTGTGGGAAACTCCCACCCTGGGCGGCTCTAGATACACCCACAGGTAGAGCTTGACAAGCCCATTGGGCAGAGCAGGACACACCCCCTTCGATGACAGACAGGTTTTCTTTGCATGGACTCCTTGAAATTATTTTTCAAAAGTTGACACCTATAGGTTATGTACCCTGCTTTGACCACACTCATGCTTCTTGAAAACTTGACCTTAAATCCTCACTATGTCCTCATCTATATGAAAAATACATAAAAAGTACATAAAAAATTTGCATGTGCTTCTCATGTCTTAAGCCGGAGTCAGGTGAATGAATGGAAAAAGTGTTAATTCAATAATAAAGAATATACTGCATTCTGAAATAATCAATTCAGTGTTGTGATTTCAGAACGCAAATCTTTTGTTCTACGTTTAATGCATATCTCACACATCCAATCATTGAGGTAGAGCATATAAAATGGGCTTTAAATGCAAAATGTCATTGATTGTGCTCATCCCCATCAGTAAATATTTCCCACAAAAAACAATATACTGAGTATTATCATCATACTTATTTTTTGAACCCCCCCCCCTATACGGGAGATACAAGGGGCAAGTGAGGGGGAGGGGGGGAGGTGACAGCGCAATCTGCATCATCACGCTCCCATCCCTGGCAGCACAATGGTGTGAGTCATGTCACTGTACAGCGGGGGAGAGGCCATGATGACACGATTAGCATCGACTTGAGTCATGATGGATACAGGCGGGTGACCTGCTCGCCTGGGAGGAGATGTCAAAGTTCTGGAGTCTCCTGGACATTCAGAGAGAGTAGGGAAGTATGTTTATATAGATCTACAGCACTGGATAGAGAATATTTATTCATTCACATCAGTTCCTGCACCATTAGAGCTTACAATCTATATTTTCAAACGGGAATCGAACTCATGACCCCAGTGCTGTGAGGCAGAAGTGCTAACCACTAAGTCACCGTGCTGCCCAATTAACCTATCCGTATGTTTTTGGCCTTTAGTAAGAAACCCACGGACATAAAACTAAACTAAAATAAATTATAATAGTCATTACATTCATTTTTGAAACTTGTATTTTGATCATAGTTTGCCTATAATGCAAAACTAATCCAATCACGATGCCACAAAACTTCATGGTACTTATTTTGCAGATTGGAACGCTACCAGCAAAGGATAAGATCTACATTATCTAGTTTATTGTGTGTTTAGTCAAATTGCAAAAACATGCACTTGCTAAAAAATTACAGAAAAAAAAAGCATAAATCTGACAAAGAACAATACTGTTGCCAATGTTTTAGCCATTGACGACAAAATGACATGTACAGTATAATATTCTCCTCACATAAGAGAAAACATTGTACACAAAGATGAAATAAAAATACAAGCTAAAAAAAAAAAATGAACAAGTGTTTCTTGTTTGGGGGATTAGTAAATGAGTGGGTCCATTTCTCTTTTCTGGGAAATAATATCCCACCAGATCATTTTAACCATATACAAAGAGATTACTCTAGAATGTAAAGTATTTGTGCTAATTGCACACAAATTCTTGAAACTAACATTTAGTTCTTAGAGGGAAAAAAAAAATGTTCCAAACAAACAATAAAAAGCTGCTGAATTCCTAAATTTAAGAAGAGGTTTATAGGTCCTGTGACCTCTGAGTTGCTGCAAAATGCAAACCTAAATTCAAACAAAAAATGAAAGCACTTAAGTTGCCCATACACAGGAACATGGTCCGACTGTCAAGTGGCTAAATCTCTGGCAGATCCAGCCATTCTGGGCTTATGCCGAATAGCCAAATCAGATGGGTGAAACCACTACCATGGATGGATAATGATGCATACGTGTAGTGTTCCATCCTGACTGACATGTGGATCAATACAGATTAGATGTGGATATAGATCAACAGCAATATTTCACCGTCCACTACAGAATCCTTTTCAAACTCCTGACCACCACTTACAAAGCTCTCTCCCAGTCTGCTGCCCCCTATATCTCTAACCTCCTCTCCATTCACACTCCTGACCGCTCCCTGCGCTCAGCCAATGATCGCCGCCTCTCCTCCACCCTGATCACCTCTTCCCACTCCAGAATCTAAGACCTCCCTCGCTCCATCCGTCTCTCTCCTAATCTGTGCTCCTTCAAACGGGCACTTAAAACTTACCTGTTCCTCAAAGCCTACCAACCTTCCACCTAACCCCTTTATCTCCTCTGCTCGTTCTCCCCTCTCTCCTCCCGGCCCCCCCTGTTCTCTCCCCCATGCTTCAACTGGCTCCCCTTTGTGCGGATTTTTGTTTACCCTCCCTTAGGATGTAAGCTCGTTTGAGCAAGGCCCTCTTCCCTCCTGTCTCCATACCTGTTCTTCTTCTCCGTCTTTACTGCATTAGCCTGCCTGGAGTATCTGAAGTTTTGGTATTTTTTTGTTTATTGTTCAGTAATGTTTCACCCTGTATAGTCTACTGTTTGTGCTGTGTACGGTGCCCGCGGAACTCTTGTGGCGCCTAACAAATAAAGGATAATAATAATATTTGGGGCCATACACAGTGCAGATTAGGGCAGTTAGACCTAGAATGGCTGGAATGGGCCATTAAAATGAATGTGTATATGGTGTGGGGTAATAGCTGCTTTTAGTGGCATGAAGTGTCAGATAATCCACGGGTAAAGGTTTAAACCCAGTCTGGCAGGCTTTTATGTACATAAAAAAAAAGTTCACCATACTTTCCGGTTTGTGAGCACAATAACAGAAAATAAACCCTGTCTGAGCTCTAACTAAAAGAAAACCAAAATCCTATAACTATATCCAGTGTATTCTACCAACACTGGTCACAAACAGAATCACAGATCAGTTCACAAAACCTATCCCAAAACGTTCTACAGACATAAGATATCAGTCCCCGGGTGATCTGTAGCATAACTAACCCCTACCAGTCATCTTCTCACAATGGGTACCCACAGGGTTCGATCAGATGAGCGTTAGTAACACAATTTGCCACTACTTACATATGTTGCATCCTATAAAGAATGTAGGCGTATCTGCACATGAATAAATAAAAAAAGTTATCCCTATGCCTAAAATGGGAGCTGTTTTCTTGGCAGGAATTTATTCGCAGCTATGTCCAAAATATATGAACGTAGAGCATGTGCTAATATCGCTGGTCTGAATGAGCTCTTAAGGGTCACTTACATTGGATGCTTCCTGTGTTTTCTGTACAAGAGAATTAAAATGGTTGGAAACCTGTGAAATTTACCGGATTTGTAATTTATAATATAAACAAAAACTTGATATACAAGGAAGGGGGGGGGGGACTTTTTTGAAAAGTGTTTCCCATGTAAGTGTAAAAAAGGTGGTGCTATCCATAGCAAACACATTCTAGTAGTTTAAAAAACAATGAAATCAAACATTCGGTTGGTACGGTCAATAGCAGTTCTTCTGCACTGTTACATGTGAAACATTATTCATAAATGTTCCTGTGTTATGCTGAATGCTAGATATGTGGTGTTCACACCACAGACAAAGCCGATGTGCGCTCACTATTAACCAGTGATATCACTGAGGCACTTCATGTGGGCTGAACCAGAGTTCATCACTCTTGCCTGATCTCCTGCAGACTCCAGAATTTGCTGGAGTCCTCCCGGGTGAGCAAGCGACTTTCCCTGATTCCACCGCTCCTTCTTTTAAAGAGTTTGGGCATTGGTAACGCATTTGGCTCCATCGTGGCTCTGCACTGTTCTTGACCTTTGGACCAGGGGCTGGCAAATTTTAGCCCGGGAGGCGAGACTGGGCTCAGCAGCCTATTAGGTACATTTTAAAGGAAAACCACTGCAGGTAGCCCAGTGACTCAACCCAAAGTAGCCCAATAAGGGACTGGCTTGAGGGGCAGATGCCCCTCCTTCATAGCCAGCCCCTGACCAGAAAGAAGATCACAAATGTTGGCAAGTATGGCATTCATGGGCATTATCCCTTTAAATTCACAAGGAAATACCGATATCAACAAGGTACAATATTCACACCTGGACTGAACAAATATTCATGAGCACACAGCCTAAATAATCCCATGAAGGGAAAGAGAAAAGAACAAACACGTGTGACATATTAATGAATCCTCTACCAATGTTCTAAATACTCAATGCACAAACTCCAATAATCCCTTCTCAGCATTACTTAATGCAGATGTTCATCACTGCTATTCAGTTAAATGGTTATTTTACCAAGTGCCCCCATCAGCAATTATCCACAGAGGGGTTAAATTATGGTGGATCAGAACGAGGAAATGCCAGCAAGCGCTGGGCTAGGGGCTCTCATCTGCATTGTGGGTCACTAGGGAAGCTCTGCATTAATCAAGGTCTCAACAAGGGGTTTTGTTGCCCCGCAGAGTTTTAATGGTTTTCTCGTGGCCACTTTGTTTGATAAAGTCTTTACACTCTAGATCCCGTGACCTTGTTATGTTAGTGCATTACTAAAAAAAATGTCTTAGTTCATTTATACAACACAGTGAAAACCATTTTATTTATACAGATAGGGGGTTAAACATGGACCAATAAATGAGTCCAACCTCCGACACTAAATAAACTGAGACTATAGACATTCTTAAGGCTTAACTGGAAGCTTAGTGATGGGTGGGTGAATTTATTACAAATTGCTGTAATCAAGGCTGTTCTTGGAGTCTAAAATAAGTGCAGCACATGTAAGTAATTTGGGCGCTTTACGGCCAGATCTCTATCGGGGTCACGGGGACCTGTTAGTGCGGTTGTAAGATGATTATACATAAAAGGCAACAGAGGTACTCTGCGCTCATCATTTTACTGCATTTACCAACATTTCCGGTAATGATTCAATCGTTTTTGATCAGAAAATTACGAAACACGGGAGTCATTTTTGGAACATAAATCACAGTGTGTGTGTGTGTGGCCAGCATTAGTTTGTTTGTTTTTTTGTACATTGTTGCAATCAATGCACACCTTTCTGCAAAGCAATTAACCCTTAGTCCTGTAGAGAAGCTTATCATTTTAAAGTTAATAATATACACGTCATTGAGAAAAATTTGCAAAAAAACTGTGCCCCACCCCTCTGTGTAATACATGTACATTTACATTTTTTAGTTATTATGTACATAATGGCACTTGTTACTTATACAGGCACCAGTGGGGTCAGCACTGCCTGTACATTCTAATCAGATCACACAGCGGCTCAGTGCCAGCGAATTTCAAACCTTCCGCTGCAAAGCACAGCCCCACTAAACCCAATCCTGCTGCCTAGCTGAACCTTCTCTTATCCCGATCCTGTGGCCTAGCTGAACCTTCTGTCTGTTATCCCGATCTTGCTGTCTGCCTCCGCAAATCTATGCTGAACGGACATGTGATATGATTACAATGATTGTCACCCCATCAATCTATTTTGAATGCAGAGCTAGACTCATTTCCCTTGCATACTGTTTTTTCTACTGATGTCTGTCTCTACTACATAGGTTGTCACTAACTTACTAAATTCAATATAACAAATATATACGAAAAAAAACCCCAAACATTAACAAAACTGCACCAACATTCAACTCTTCACTTGTCTCAAAATATCTCCAAAATAAACACCTGCGCTATGCACCAGATCTGCGTCTCTCATCCACACTAATCACCTGCTCCCGTTCCCGGTTACAGGACATTTCCCAGGCTCCAACAAGACTTTGCTCTAGCCTCCAAACCTTCTAGCGTTCCCGGATAAACTAACATCTACAGGCAAGCTTACTCTACCGCATTAACACCCCTCTACACAGTTCACACAAAATGTATTCACTTAAGTTTAAATAAATCTCTGACCCACTAACACTTCTGTGTGACTGAATCATACAGCCCCACCTAGCACTTTCTCATTGCAATCTGGCTGTGCCAATATACAATATGTAGCACTTACCCTCACGTATTAAACGCTTATTTTCCAACAGATTGCAAGCTTCTGAGCAGGGTCCCGTTACCTCTCTGCCTGTCTGTAAAACCCAGTGTTGTGTTTATTACCAATTGCAAAGCGCTGCAAAGTATGCTGGCACTACATAGATAATATCATAATAATTATAATTTTATTTATACAGAGCTATTCTCCCAATAGGACTCAAAGGGGAAATTCAATTGGCCGCGTTACTGTCAAAAGTGACGCGACCGGCGCACCATTAACATTAATACAGTAATTTTAACCCGGAAATCCAGTGTTAAAATTACAGTACTAACTGTAATAATGCGCACTATTACCATATTAATGGTAATAGTTCGCAGGTCGCGCTACTTTCGTCAGTAACGCAGCCAATTGAATCCCCCCCAAAGTGCTTTATATTTGCAGATATAAATACATGTGAAACAAAAAAAAACCACAAAGGATTGACAGAGTATAGGAGATAGAACTAAGCATTTGTTGTTTATTTCAGTAAATAACTGGGCGTGAGTGGAATACTGAGTAAACAGGTCTTACATCTGTTTTTGAAGATTAATAAATATATTGATGTTTCTCATGTTTGTGAATTGTGTATAAGGAATACATCAACTATTTTAGGAACCAACTGAAACAGAAATGCAACAACAAAAGTAAGTAGTTTTACAGGCATCAGTTGTTTTGAAAACCGAAGATGTTTTGACTATCAGTCTGTAATATTATTGTTACTGTAAGCCTGGATTAGTACAGTGCAATGGATGTATGGAATGTCTATATACAGCAACATTGTAGTGATATAAGGATTTTCCAATCTGTGTAACGTTCTCACATTGGCAACGTGAGATTATGCTATTACAGTCGGAAACGGTAACAGTCTAAGTCTCAGTCAACCTCTAAATTGTCACCACTGCCCCAGAGACCACCGAGGAGAAGAGCCGTTGTCGGATCTGGAACAGTTAGGACTGCGGATTACAGTTATTTCTCACAAACTGTTTCTTTATATAATTCATTTTCTGTTCTCATGGAGCATAAAAGTGACACTGAAGTTTTGGATCCAGCAGAGGAGCTCGGCTGTACGAGCCTCCAGTACACTGATGGTTCTGTAAACAATGATGTTCCTCAAGAGGAGTCCACTGACTGTAGGAAGCTCGTCAGAGAGGATTTTATTGAAAAAGGTATTGATCTGGGATTTATACATAAAGGAAATAAAGAGTTTAGGTGCCTTCTGGGAACTACTGCTCAGGGAGATAGGAGGTATATTGTAAAGATTGTTGGAATACAGTGAGTCAAGATGGAGAGTAAGATGTTGTACATGAATGATTGATCTATCATTGATGCTGTAACCGAACAGAGAGTTGTGTACCTGTTAGAAAAACTTAGGTAGACAGTTTTCAGAATCTCCTTCTCGGATGTTTCTTCTCTTTATACTATTCTGTGTATTAGACACTTTAACTCTTGGTTAAATAGGAGGGTCAAGGAGGAAGAGTCGGATTTGTCATGACAGCGAAGTTTGGAACGATAAGACGCTGTTCAAAGCAGACTGCCTGCATCCTGGTACTGGGGGAACAAAGATTCTTAGGAAGGAGTTGACATTTCATTAGCGGTCATTTAAACTAATTAAGGGGGGTGGGCAGCCAAAAGGTGGTGGATTGCGTTGACTCCCTAAATATGATGGAAAGTTCACTTGGTAATAGTGTCAGGTAATGAAAAAAGCGTTATCGTTTTAAATGCTATATGTACAATTGCTCGCTTGTTAGGAAATACGCTCACTATTATGATTTAAATTAAGAAAGGATCATTTAGATCTCATAGCTAGTACTAAGTTATGGCACAATGATACCCATGACATGGGACAGAGTTATTCCTAGTTATTTCCTGCTAAGAGAAGACCGCATAGGAAATAAGGGATTTAAGAGTTGTGTCAATAATGAACTTTAATACAAGGGCACTGAAGATAGGATTGAGAATATCTGGGCGAGGAAGTCACTGAGATTTCAAAAACAAGGGTTTGCCCTTAGTCACATGAGAATTTATATATGTGACTCTCTAACAGGGTAGGGATTGAAAGGTGAAATGCAGGAAGAGTGTATGTATGTTAGTGGAAAAGGGAAAAGAAAGCCAATATTGGTCTCCGTGGAAGTGGCTGAAGTGTTAAGAAGACTACAAATAAGAAATAAATACACACCCAATTAGAGGATAGAGAAAACATATAAAGCTAGTCTAAAAAAACTAAAATACACAATGAAAGTTTCCTAAGCACAAACAGAAGAAACTATTATAGTCAGTAAAAAGCAAACTAAATGTTCTTTAGATACATTAGTGAAAGTTAAAGGAAAGAATAGTAAAGCTAAAAAAACTGAAGGGGGTGGAAATGTTTTGTACCACAAACCCCTTCCCTCAGGTCTACACTGTCTGTGGTTAGTGTCACTCTGCTTTACTTAGAACCTGTGCTCTTTCCAACAACTATTATTATATTATAGTCGAGCCAGCTTTCCACATACATACAATATATATATATATATATATATATATATATATATATATATATATATATATATATATATATATATATAAAAGAACAAAAGGCTGAGGGAGGAAAGGAGAGGGGGAAATGGTAGGTCTATGGTGGGAAATTGGGGGTTTAAAAGTTATGCCGTATTAGTGGACCTCTAAGAGATACGTTGTCTCCTAGAATCTCGGGTCACCTAGAAAAAGACAAGGGGGTAAATGTATCAAGCTGAGAGTTTTCCAGTGGGTTTGAAAAGTGGAGATGTTGCCTATAGCAACCAATCAGATTCTAGCTATCATTTTGTAGAATGTACTAAATAAATGATAGCTAGAATCTGATTGGTTTTTTCAAACCAGCCGGAAAACTCTCAGCTTGATACATTTACCCCAAGAGCTGCTTGTAAAGGATTGGAATGTCCAGACAAACGTCTGAGATTACTTGAGGGGTCTCCCTGTTCTTCTACACCATGATGTGCTGCATTGTTTAGTGTTTATATTTCTATTCATTCTTTTGCTGCCTCTGATGTTTCTCCCAAAAAGACCCTCTGTCATCAGTGTAAATATTAGTGGTCTAAAGTGGATGAATTAAGTTTGATGCTTTAAGTCTAAATTTGTAATTCTTTAGAGAAAGTTACAGAAACACGCTTGATCCCCAAGATGCCTCTATCTGAGAATTTAGATGCAATGTTTGAGCAAACTCAACCCCCCCGCCCCCTCCAAAAAAAAATCTCAAATTCACATTTACTTCAGTGTGTGAGGAAGAGTTTGCACGGGAGCAGATTAAACAACCAATGTCAGCAGGACCAGTTACAGTATAACTTTGTATGTCATTAGTTTATTAAACTATTAGCTCATCTGGTCAAATTCCCCAAGGCACGGAAAACAGCTAGATTCATTCCCATCCACAATAATAGTTAGAGAAGTATTATGTCAGACTCTAGTCCTATCTCCTTACTGCTTATCCAATCCAAAGTCATGGAAAAAAGTGTTCATTCCCAAATCAGCAGCTTTTACAAAACAACAAATTTCCTTAGTCCGTTTCAATCTGGCTTTCTACCAAACCATTCAAACAGTAACAGCCCTATTAACAATCTGTCATGACATCCAGCGGGGAACGTTGGCGCTCAGGTGTTGGAACAAATGTGCCGATGTGGTTTCGTGATTTGGAAGATCCCAGTTTGTGTCAATCTCTGGCTGCAAATCTAGCCTCCTAGATGTTACCTGTGGGTCCCAAAAGGCTCTATTCTGGGGCCACTACTGTTTTCTGCAACCAGCAGCTTCTATGCATATGTATACACATGTTTACTATCCTGTATGTACATAGGTCAAACTTCTCTGACCTTAAAATGTACTGCAATCTGATCTGTCTCAGGTGGAACTTCGGATAACTCAACACAGTATCCATGTTATTTGGGACAAAGGCTAAACTAGCAAAGGATATTACAGCTGATTATTGAAAACTCCAACACTAATCTGACATTAGTGTCCAAATATAAACATTTGAGTTTAGTGCTTGATCTTAGCCTTTCCTTTAGTTTACAAATAGGCATCCTGCAATCCAAAATGTATTTCAAACTTGGCTTTTTCTGCAGAAACAAATCCTGTAAAGCAATAAGGGCCAAAAGGCGAGTCACAAAACTGATTCCAATGGCAATTACAGACGGTGGGGATGTAGTTTATGGTACAACCCCTTGGATTCAAATTAATTTAGTCCAGAGTATACTTTACCCGTTTATCTTTTAAAAAACTTTGTGGACAAATGACCCAAATACCTGAACAGACTTCTCAGCCCTGCAGTTTTAAGCACTTATCAGATAAGAACTACTTCCGGAAGCCAACTAATGGTTCTTAAATTCAATAAGAAATCTGTCCTCTCTGCTTTTTTCCCCTAAATTCTGAAAACAACCTATCTGACTCACTTAAAACTGCCACCTGTCTAAGATCTTTCAAACCTTCTGTCACAAGTTGCTACAGACATTTTTGGGATTGTAAAACTTACTGCCTTCTCTAACTAGATCACAACTGTATACAATGTGTCCAGGGCACACTCGAACACCAAGCCTATTTCTTCCTGGTAAAATAATTTATAAATAACAAACTATTTTTTCTCTGTATTCACAGTTTAAAATTCAAAGTGAGAAGTCTTTGTCTTATGAGTATTTGAATGTTTTTTATGTTATTGTTTTTTGTTACTTTTGTGATTGTTTGTTTATGAGCAGTTCTGACTGATTTATTGGATCTACATTATGCACTGTACTCTGTTGTAACTGCCATGCTTGTTACATATTCTTTTACTAAAAACTTAATAATAACCTTTTAAGTTACAAAAAAAAAAAAAAATTCAAAGTGAGTCACCGACACGAGAGGGGAAAGATATAACTTACCGCACTTTAGAAATAAATACATTTGCTATACAAGATATTAATGACTAGAAACAGCATTGGGGTTACATAGCAAAACAAACCTTGGGGTCTATTTTGCACATTTAACCTTTTAAAAAAAAGGCCACAAATGTCTTTAATGTTTTACTGGCACCACTCCTTTAAAGCCTATCTCAAATGTTCTATGCTGGATCTTTTCCACATTTTATGGGGAATAATTAAGTGCTGTAGATACAAGCTTGCAGGCCAGATGCTGTTACATAAGAAAAACAAATCAAACATTAAAAAAAAATCTGCAGAGGTCATCAGGTAAGCTGAGGTCTGCAGAAGAGGCTCAAAGTAGATACACTTGGCCCAAGGGCTGACAGCTGGAAATCTCTGCTCTTCTTAGAGATTAAAAGTTTATCAAGGGTTAGTCGGTGACATCACTTAACTTGATGCAAAATCAAAGAAAACTGTTTATATCCAGTATACCACAGCAACCACATAAAGACTAGCATTGCAGGACTCACAGAACCACCGTGAAAAAACTAAGACCTTCAAAACTTTCAATCCCCCTCCTACAAGGCACCGGAGATCTGCCGATAAGGCAAATGTTTCTGCTTCAGGTCTACGATTTCCATGTAAACAATGCATAATTCTTAAAGCAGTTCATGCACTAGAAAGCAACATGGGTCATCTAGACAAGTTCATTTTAATACTTGGAAGCTTTGCCATATAATGTGTCTGCCCGTTCATACTGTTTCCTTGGCATGACTAATTCCAGATTAATCCCAGGTCAGAAAGTGACGGGCCGCAACAGATGTAACACGATGCCCACATCAAAATCTTTCAAGCGTAATAAGAATATAAACTTGTGAAGTTGAAATGATTTGAGCGTTAGCCATCGGTCTGTGACTCACAAACAGTTCCTCTTAATGGCAAGCAAATGATCTCATGCCCATTAGTGGCGCCTAGTTCGTTAACACAGGAATTACTGTACATTCTGATTGTCGTCTTGTTCGAGGTACGAAGGGCACTTGTCTTTTAAAAATGCATGATTGCACCACGTGAATGTTAAATTAGGTTTACAGAGCAGCTAACAGTGTGGAACATGACAAATGGAAAAAACAAGAACTGGGGATGTTTTAGTGGTGACCATTAAAAGAAATTATGATTCTAAGTCCTAGCTAATGACTATTTTTTTGTGTATGAAGCCAGTGAATTAATTCTCTCTATAACGAGGTGGTAAATAGCACAGAGAGGCAGCCCAAACTGCCAATTGCATTTTCCAACACGTTTCTTTATTTTCCAAACACAGATTTCTTTAGAGAACTACTTTCGAGGGAGAGTATTAATATTTCAGGGCTCGTTAAAATATATATGTGTTGCAGTGTGATTTTGCTCACTGCATGCATAATGCACTAAAACTGCAGCATTCATCTGGACCTCTAAACCATGTCTGAGCGCTCACCTCCTCTTATGACACTGTAACACATTAAAATTCAGCATGAAGGGAACACTGCAAACAGGTGAACAGAATATATGGATCTGTAACCCGGATGTCTGCTAAACAGCACACACTTCAGCACTAATATGGGAACAAGCCCTTACTACAAATGGAGCATTTTCAGTGCAAAATATTAATGACTATAACATAATTATCAACACATAAAAAAAATTTAATTTTTTTTATTAAATGCAAGATGAGGCCTCATAGCTACTAGAGTTAAAATAAATGCTTTTACTTGTGTTTGAATTGTGTACATCAGTGGATATAAGGTCTTAACACGGTTGCAGGAGGAAGATTTAGAAGCACATTTATAGAAGTGGGCGGCATTTTTGGAAATATATCTCACAAAATGCAACATTATCCTAAGTTTAGGAATCTGTAAGGAAGTCAGTTATTATCAATGTTCCTCAATGTAAAGTCTGACAAGTAGGATGTCCATGTAATTCTAACCCACAACAGATTCAACTTTATTAAATTAAAGTGTCCTCTCTTACTTGATTGATATACAGTAGATAGACACTGGCCTACCATAAGCTGATCACAATGCATTGCAGTATTGCAGTTCAGTTAAAAAGCCAGATACAAGTCTGCAGTGACCAGTGATTATGTTGGTTGCTGGGACATCATAGCCAAAATTTACTTAAATGAACTCACTGACGCGAGATTGAGAGATGAAGTAATCCCACTGATCTGGGGTAGTGACAGGTATCTTCCTCGGTAGTGACAGGTATCTTCCTCTTTCTATCTGGTGTAGTGTAGGGCAATACATTTCTTACAAAGTATATGCAAGAATGCACCTCTGTGGTCTGTTATAAGAGTTATTTATATAGCAAATATGTATTACGCAGGTCTTTACAGAAAATATCTCACAATTTACATCAGTCCCTGTCCCAGTAGAGCTCACAATCTATATTCTCTACCACATGGACAAATGTAGATGTTACAACAAAATACAGGCAAGGGACTTATTATCCAAAAGGCTAAGATTTCCCCCACAAGTCGGTATACCATGCTTAAAATAAACTCAGTTTGATTTAAAAATTGTCCCCATCTTTGCCAACATTGCCTCTGACATTCCTCTCATTAGTTTAGCAGGGCTCCTAACAGTGAATGCAGGAGACACTTTATGATCATATCTGTATTATTACATGACAACAATAATTATTTACTATTTTTGTTTTTCTGCATTTCTGGTTTTTGAAACTCGGGATAATAGGTTTCCAACCAACCCCACTCCACAAAACTGTAATAACTTAAAATTGCAGGATATTGGCCTTAATTTGAGAATTAGTAGTAATAATAATGTGTCTGTGACCGCATTAAAGGTATGTCTCCTCACGACGTATACGGAAACTTTGAAAATGAGGCGGCCATCTTTCAGACATGGTCTAGAAAACAACACATAAGTGTTTATGACTGTTTTCTGGTTTTCCTTTTGAGAACTCCATTCAAGTGAATGGAGATGTGTTTTGGGAGAGGACATGACGTGTCAAAGTGCATGAGATATACTCCAAAAAGGTTCTGGATACATTGATTACTAAATCTAGGGGTCCACTCCTTATACAAAGGACTTTGTATACATTATTCCTCTGATTGAGTTGGGGCTTCTTGGTTCATTATGCATAATGGATTATCGCAGTAGAAGGTTCTACAATAATATGGGGGCAGCTGATTGAATAGCATAGAGCTGGACTTTTCTTAGCCTACAGACGTCTTTGAATTACTGTTTCTTTCAGGACAAGTTCGATCCATACACGTTTTCAGGGCAGGATGTTTGTGACACAAATGTCAATCTGTACAATACAACAGAGAATACGAAAAGCTGCTCAAAGGCCGGCCATGCAAGGACAATCCTGTCAGCTTGCTGTCTGATTTTTTCCACACACGTAGGTGGTCAGATCGGAAAAGATCAGTCCATCCAGCCGCTTGATATGGATTACATCTGGCATCACGGGATGTAGTTGAAAAGTCGACAGTGAAAATGTCTACAGTCATAAGGTCGACAGTTATTAGGTCGATAGTAATAATGCCTACATGTTAGGAAGGTCAAAACAGTTAAAATGTCAACATGTATAATGTGTACAGGGTTGTAAAATCGACAGCCAAAATGTCAACATTAATCACTAGATTTAAAACAGCAATAGTTGGAAAAAAAACTATCAAGAAATAATAAAGAAAAAAGAAGGCGTGATCAAAAAACAAAAACTTGAGTTTATGCCGTAGGAAATCCCTATGTTATAGATATGACTAATGCAGTTTTTTGTTTTTTTCTGCACTGTCGACTTTTCATACACAACCCGGGGCTTGTAATTGCACTCAAATGATACATATAGCCACAATATATAACAATATGTCTGATAATGATAGATTGATTTTGATTAGATTACTATCAGGCATCACAGTCATTTTCAGGCCACACACACACACACTGACTTATGAGGCCAAATGTTCTCAATAACGCCTGGGATATCCCAGCATTTGTGGCCATCAAAAGGTGGAAAAGTCTGTGCGTGCTCCTGCAAGTATTTACAGAGCATATCCCATGCTATGTATTCAGAGCTTGGTGACTTTGGGATCATTGATCCCTATGGTGAACGCATCTGCATTATCACATAGTAACCCCAAGGTAACGCTGTATGCAAATTATCCTAAATCACAGCTACTAACAACCCAAAACTGCAATACATATATTAATATAAATGCCGAATGCTATTCTACATTTCATAGTTAAACACTTTTGGGGGGCAGCAGAAAACGTTTTTAAAACAATACAACATGCTGAAAAAAAGTATAACTTGGTTTCCTACATATGAGCGGTCGCTATGTGAACATTACATGTTTTGGTGGATCTGCGCAGCTGTAATGTTACAATTTGCTTGTCTGACCACTAAGTACTCTCTATGTCAGTGCACAATGACACATTATAAGTGTTCAATGGAATCTTATACTGGTAAAAGAGAAGCTGAAATTTCAGTCTATCAATCTACATAGTCTAGCGGTGTGTGTGTGTGTGTGTGTGTGTGTGTGTGTGTGTGTGTGTGTGTGTGTGTGTGTGTGTGTGTGTGTGTGTGTGTTATATATATCAATCATACTTAAACATTAATTGGAAATATGTCATAACGTGTTGTTTCTGATAACATACTGCTTCAATGAAGAAGCCTACCTCAGGACATCAAATTGCGTGGAATGCAGGACACGGGGTATTATTTAGCATTACGGTTTAATTTATGAAATTACACACAAAGCTGAATAGATTAAAAAAAAATTGGGGTGGGGTATTGGCCTTCAAGGAGAGACAGACTGAGAGCTGAGAGCATCAACAAAAAGTGGTATTTATTTCTTTATACATTTTAGACTCTCTAATGGTGGCACTCAATAAGTAAATGATGATGAATGAACTAGAGCCTTTCCCCCCTTTAATAAAGTATGCATCACTTAAACCCCTAGCATCAGAGCTTGTTTCACCAAACATCACATAGCTTTCCAGAAATAAACTATAAATGACCAGTTTGTAGAGATGCTCCATGGACCATGCTGTAATCACAAGGACAATAGTATTACCACAAGGACAACTAGGAGCTAAGTCAGAGACAGGCAACCTTTGGCTTTGCATCTGCTGTGGAACTACAAGTCCCAGCAGGCATGCTGAGACCTGTAGTTCCACAACACCCGATTAGGTGTTGATACCCCGCCATCATACACCCACAGAGAGGAGAGGGAGAGACCACCTGATCCGTGCAGGAAGATGACGGAAGCCGTGTGTTTCCCGGCCGGAGCTACCACACATCGGGACAAGAAGCCGGGCGCCGCCATGACACACACGTGACCCGCAGGGCACACCGCGCATGCGCCATGTCAGTGCAGCTTCTCCATAGACACTGCTGTCATCACCCCAGGTATGTCAGGGAGGGCAGGAGTAGTATTCAGGATGAACACATCATGATAACATTATTTATACACTTATTATAAGAGTTCTTCTACTTGTCACAGGGTGGTGGTTAATTCCATCATAGATTACTCATCTTAGAGGGAACATACATTAGGCATGATTATTTTATTCATATAATGCTGTGGATTTGGGGGTATTATGTTGGCCATGGAACTGAATATAGTGGGAGTTGGAAGTTTATTCCCGGCCATTGCTCTGATAGACATATCACCCGCTGTGCAATTACTTATCGCCATCCATTGCGTCCTGAATATCACGTTTTTTGCTGCATTATAGATTTTATCATATATATCATGCCAAGTATATGCACTTCCAGCGCTTGTAAGATAAGTATATCCTTATTGTAATCAAAGCCTATTTGCACCCGAAACTAAAAATGTAATTTTGGGAGGAAGAGTCTAAAATACCAAATGTTACTTGCACTTGGCGATTTTGAGGATCCACCAATGCATATAGAGCAGAACAATGGACAAAGGGGCATATTTAACAAATCACGGTAGTCACTATTGTGCACTTACCGTGGAATTAAAGTCTCGATGTGCCCTCCGCAAATTTATTAAAGGTGCATCGCAGCAGATATCATGGATATCTGCTGCTTTGCACTCCTGATCGTTTTTGCGAGCAGTCACCATTCAACAGAATGGTGACTGCTCTGGCCGCAATCTAACAAGTCCCGAAAAAAATTTTTTTTCGGGAACTTGTCTTTATAATGTACAAGCTGGCGTACATTATCAGAATTGAAGAAATCCACTGCTGTCAGCTCTGCTCCGAAGAGCAGAGCTGGACAGCGCATGTGTGGAGGGATCACATGATCCCTCCCTGTCACTCAGCGTTGCAGAGACAGAGTGGGGACTTTGTGCGCATGTGCACTGCACATGCGCAATTGAAGGAAGAAGAGGAACGAAGAGGAGATCCCGAGACAGCGCATCCGAAGAGGGGGGTAAGTGTGATTTTTTTCTATCACAGAAACAGCAGTTTTTCGGAACTGCTGTTTCTGTGTTCCCTTTTTAATAAATGTGAGAAATAGTTCAATCCTTATCCTTGCGATAAGGATTGATAACTATTTCTCACTTTTGCCGATTAATGATAAATGTGCCCCATAGGAACTTAAATATATCTACCGCAGATTAAAGGAGAAGAAATGTTGTGTTTTATAATGACTAATGTGGCTACTTGCAGTCTTGCACACACCAGTAAACAAAAAAACTATTTCTGCATGATGTTTAGGTAATGTTAACTTTGATCATTTTTTGCTTGCGCCTCATAGGGAAAGGAAAATGAATTAGACTAAGTAATATCAATATACAATATAATATCTATCTTTTCCCCCCTGTATCATTTTACTTTCACTTCTCTCTGCCTCTGTTTTCACTCCATTTATTGCCCCACTATTTTCTCCAGTTTCTCTTTATGCCTCTTGATTCTATTTCTAAGTCCCTTTACTCACTCTCTGTTTTCATCTGTCATCTGTTAACTTTTTCCCAAGCACTTTTCTGTCATCCAGATCATCTGTGGCGCTTTTGATCAGCCGCGATATGACAGCTATGCACTTGTCAGCGCTGGCTTCCACTGACAGGTGTTTTCAAAAGTCTGTTCTGCAGAGGTTCAAGCTGTCTACGCCATGAGAGATCTCCCGATTAGTCAGATAGGTATGACCGTCAGGAGGCTCACTCCCACCCAATGGATACAGTGTCTACATCTTACACATCCAAACATCACATGTATATGTACTTTTTGAACATTTCATTCCAAAACCATTGGCATTATGGCTTCCACTAGATTTTGCAATAGATGTCCGTTCTCTGAACTAAGGGCCCCAGGCCTAACCATGAAAAATTATTCCTCCTCCACCAAACTTTACAGTTTACAGTTCAGTAACCCTGTCAATAGACAGTTATAAGACAAATAGTTTTATCAATCATCATCATCATCATTTATTTATATAGCGCCACTAATTCCGCAGTGCTGTACAGAGAACTCATTCACATCAGTCCCTGCCCCATTGGAGCTTACAGTCTAAATTCCCTAATATAGACACACACTCACACAGACACAGACAGACAAACAAAGAGGGAGATAGACAGACAGGGAGACAGACAGCCAGAGACTAGGGTCAATTTTTGATAGCAGCCAATTAACCTAGCAGTATGTTTTTGGAGTGTGGGAGGAAACCGGAGCACCTGGAGGAAACCCACGCAAACACAGGGAGAACATACAAACTCCACACAGATAAGGCCAGGGTCGGGAATCGAACTCATGACCCCAGTGCTTTGAGGCAGAAGTGCTAACCACTAGGCCACTGTGCTGCACTGTGCTGTCAATGTGTTTAGTCTAATAGAGAATTCATACTTGATATAGTTAATAAACAAGAATATTAATTCCTCCTCTGGATATTGTATTGCTTATCACATGACAGATACTTTACTTTTTCCCACTTAGAATACAATTTATCCACTTAGAGTATAATTATTCAAAGTCTATATATTTATTTCCTTGGTTTTACACATTTGAATCCATTTTGAAATAAACATCTAGAGTCTACATTTTTTTCCTTTGTGGCATATTTATTCCATTACTCCATAACTTTCCCTTTTTTGTTGAAAACAATAAATTGTTGTAGAGAAATTTCTATCTAGTTATAGAAATGAATTTGTAATTCTGTTGTTGTTTTGCGCTTTAATGGTCTGCTTGATATATTTGCTATTTTAATTAGATTTCCTCTTAATCCGTCTCCTATCATGTAGATTTTATATAACTAAAATGAGATAGGTGTATAGCACGTGTATTCTCTGTTAATCCGATGTTTTCCTGAGCAGTACATACAACAAATTACCACCCTTAACAGTTTGTTAAATATTCACCCCGTTCTAGGGCAATTATATAGATAACCATAAGGTTCAGTATTTCTTCTGCTGTTTCCTTTATTTTAAACCTGCGTTAAATTGCTCTGTTCTTCGTGAGTTTTAGGGGGACATAGACATAACACAACACATATTCCAATACACAAACATGGAAAACTCACAAGAAACCAGTGGAACCATTACTAAAATCCTTTAACCAAGTTCATTTTCAGTCCTTCTTTTATAAATCAGAGTAGTCAAAGTAACACACATCTAACCATTTAGAAAGAGTTCATTTCTAAACCATAAATCCAAGCCCGCAAGCTCGTTGCCTAGGTGTAATCCTTGATTCACAACTGTTGTTTATTCCCCACATCAACTCTATATCTAAATTATGTTACATACACCTAAAGAACATTTCCAGAATACGCACATATCTGACACAAGACACCGCAAAAACATTAATTCATGCATTCATCATCTCCCGCATCGACTATTGCAATTCCCTCCTTACTGGTCTTCCCAAAGTCAGACTTGAACCCCTACAATCTATTTTGCACGCAGCGGCTAGACTGCTTTTCCTTACAAACCGTTATTCCTCTGCTGAGCCACTCTGTCAGTCTCTAATTGGCTGCCTGTATTTCAACGAATCAAATATAAAATTCTTCTACTAACATATAACGCCATCAACAAAATTGCACCGAAATACATCTCCTCACATGTCTCAAAATATCTCCCAGCTCGACACCTCCGTTCAGCACAAGATCTACATCTCTCTTCCACTCTCATCACATCCTCCCATTCTTGGTTACAGGATTTTTTCCGGGCTGCACCCACTTTGTGGAATTCCCTCCCACACACAGTAAGACTTTCCTCTAGTCTTCAAACCTTCAAGCGTTCACTGAAAACCCACCTCTTCAGACAAGGTTATGATATTCCTCAACCACCATCTTAATTTCCCTAGATTACCCTATTACCATCCTCTACACTGCTAACGCAAGACAACAACCCTCTGACCAACATTGCTACACACATAGCCCACTCAGTACTTTTACCTTTGCGTTCTAGCTGGTCCAGTGTGCAATATGATGTAGCACGTGCCCTTGTGTTTCAAACTCCCATTGTCGTATAGATTGTAAGCTTGCGAGCAGGGTTCTCTTCCCTCTCTGTCTGTATGTATTACCCAGTATTGTCTTATTAATGTTTGTTCCCAATTGTAAAGCGCTACGGAATTTGCTGGCGCTATATAAATAAATGTTGATGATGATGATTGAGGATGATAAACATAATGCAGCTTAACCAAAGTTACAAAAAGTAAATAAATCATTTTCCTAGTGTAGGTTGATTTATGTATTTTGTAAATGATTAATGTTGACAATGATGTCATTCAGAGCTGCTTGATAGTGTAGAGGGTGACCATAGAAATCCAAATCTCCCCGTGTACCTCCTAAACACAGATTGTCTTGTTCTTAAAGGTAAACCATGCCTGGAGAAGGGGGCTTTGTGTCCAATAAGCTTGCAGCTTCTATGCAATTGCCATTAGACTGTATACCGTATATACCCGTGTATAAGCCGAGTTTTTCAGCACATTTTTGTATGCTGAAAAAGGCCCCCTCGGCTTATACACGGGTGAACTTACCTGGTGTCCCGTTCCTCAGTTGTTAAGTTCCGCAGTGGAACGCATGTGCGTTCCACCGACAGGAAGTTCGGCATTTGGAACGCAAACTTGCGTTCCAAATGCCGAACTTCCTGTTGGTGGAACGCACATGCGTTCCACTGCGGGGGAAGGAAAAGGCTGTAGGCAGAACTCTTTAAACCCGGCTGTGGAGCTTTGACGACAAGCGGTAAGGAAGCTGCTCTTAGATTGTGCTTAGAAACGTTGAAATGACAAATTAGATCCTACTTGTGACACGCTAATCTGATCACTAGCCTCATCACAGCACATCTCATAACAGAACTCGTCAGCCTTTTGGAGGGGGGATCCTACACAGGAAACACTACAGAGAGTGTATGGGATTTCTTTTGCTGATGCTAAACAGTTGAGTGCAAAATATTTTCTAATAGTGGCTGCAAACGTGTGAGAGTGACCCTGGAACTCAAGTCCTGACAACTGACAACCCCACCAAACTGCAAGTAATAGATTTGCAAATTTCACAACTTACACACTTAATAATTTATTTGTATTTTGTGTGTATACATATTCTTATTTTCCACAACAATGTACATAGGGGGTGAAAGCATACATCAAAATGACAAAATAGCATTAAACTGAAAAACACACATGATATAAAAATGCATATACAGATGTAAATTAAAAACATAATAATGAATAAATCTAAAAAAATTACCAGTAGCTGCTGCTGCATTTCCCACCCTAGGCTTATACTCGAGTCAATAAGTTTTACCAGTTTTTTGTGGTAAAATTAGGTACCTCGGCTTATATTCGGGTCGACTTATACTCGAGTATATACGGTAATTTACTAACCCTATATGATGCATGGTCTGTTTATACTACAAGTAGATTCTCTAAAAATATTGTACAATGATTTTTCTTTAAACGTTATAAATTAGATGTAAAGAGAAACCTCTGATATAACGGAGATGAATTCTGAAGCGCATATTCAACTAGCCGCGATACGCACATTTTTAGGTACTGTGGTACCTCAACATCGCTGTGAAGTACCTTCGCGACCATACCGGAGGTACTCTGCGGCTTCTTGAGTATACCCCTGATAGGCTTAATTTAACACCTTTTAGCATCAGGAAGTCTAAAATATTGCTTATAAGTTAACAGAATTGTTTCGGCATCTAAGGAATGTTAAAACTAAATAATCATCTTCAGCAAGATACCAAACAATTTTTTTTGGGGTGTAGTTATTTTTGAAAGGCTAGTGTACAGCGCCCCCAGTGGCCATATTGATATGGTGCATGTTAGAATTGTAGCTTAGCTATACCATGCAATAGCTACTGTGCAAATATTCCCACATTTATGAGAATACTGTGGTTTTACTTAACAAGAAAAAAAAAAATCAAAACATGTTGGGCCTGATCCATTAAGGAACGTAAGTCCTGTTGTGTGCAATATTTTCAGTGCAATTGCACTGCGCGTGCTCAAAAACAAACTATACGACATTGGACGCAAGTGCATCCATTCATCTTCGAAAGCAAAGGACACTCCTGTCTGAATACGATTTCAAGGGTGGAACAGCAGAGGTCAGGTGCATGTGTATGAAGTCAATGTATAGTAAGGGTGTGCCAAGGCTGAGAAAGCACTCATATGGGGCAGCACGGTGGCTCAGTGGTTAGCATTTCTGCCTCTCAGCACTGGGGTCATGAGTTCAATTCTCAACCGTGGCCTTATCTGTGTGGAGTTTGTATGTTCTCCCCGTGTTTGCATGGGTTTCCTCCGGGTGCACCGGTTTTCTCCCACACTCCAAAAACATACTGGTAGGTTAATTGGCTGTTATTAATTTGACCCTAGTCTGTGTGTCTGTATGTGTGTGTGTGTCTGTGTGTATGTTAGGGTACTTAAACTGTAAGCACCAATGGAGCAGGGACTGATGTGATTGAATTCTCTGTACAGCGCTGCAGAATTAGTGGCGCTATATAAATAAATGATGATGATATCCGTCCGACTCAAGCTCAAGTACAGGATTTTTAGCCGTATCACTTGCACCAGCTACAGATCAGGTGTAGGGACTGACCGATAGTTATGACTGCTGTATATGCATTCTAGAGCACGTGTTTGCAATTAACAGCTACTGTAAAAATGCATTTTATGTATAGTAGAGATTAATAACATCCTGTCAAAATCTATTTCATGATAAAAAAAAAACACTTTTAAGTGTATTTTTTTTTTTATGATTATAGTATTAACAGGTGTTAACTTATTTTTTTTTTCCCCCATGCGTTCTGATGCGACTTTATATAGCACATATTCATTGTGTGTGTCCTGAAGTGTGTTCTGTCTGCCTGCATACAGAAAGTAACATATAGTCAGAGGGTACTTCATCATCATCATCACCATTTATTTATATAGCACCACTAATTCTGCAGCGCTGTACAGCGAACTCACTCACATCAGTCCCTGCCCCATTGGAGCTTACAGTCTAAATTCCCTAACATACACACAGAGACAGGCTAGGGTCAATTTTGTTAGCAGCCAATTAACCTACCAGTATGTTTATGGAGTGTGGGAGGAAACCGGAGCACCCGGAGGAAACCCACGCAAACACAGGGAGAACATACAAACTCCTCACAGATAAGGCCATGGACAGGAATTGAACTCATGACCCCAGTGCTGTAAGGCAGAAGTGCTAACCACTACGCCACCGTGCTGCCCGTAATCAAATGGAAACGTTTCTTGAGATCTGCGTACAATTTCCTTCCTATTTCTAAAAATTCAAATTACGTTCACTTTGCCTTTCCGTGATGAATCGGGCCCATTGTTTTTAAAATAAGTTGCATTTTCCATATAATACCCATGAACAATGATCCTCAGGTTTTGCAGTTGAGAATTGACTTCCACTCATTGGAAAGTGGTCTCTCCGACTGCCAAAGTTAATGGAAGTCAGTGGAAATTTTAGTACCTTAGGTCAGAATTATGTTGCTACAATGGAATTTGTCAAGGCCCCAAAATTATTATGATGTTTGAACTTTGACAGCCATATTTAAATACTTCATTTTAACTTAATAAGAGAAACGGCTCAGGGGAAATATCTGCAATGAGAATGAAACCTGTTTAGGGGAGAACATCTGACAAAATGACAAACGTTCTCCATAAAAAAAATGTAAAGAAATTAGGTTATATAAGGAAAACGGCAAAACGCCCGAACGAAGGCCATCCATTTCAGCCAAACAGTAATGTTGTTTTGACTGGCCAATGATTATCGGGTTGACTTAAATTGGTTTTATGATGACTTTGCAATAAATTATATTTCTTGAACGGGAACTACATTTTGCTGGAGAGTATATTTTGGAAATAATGGGAAATGTATCTTTCTTTTAAAAGAGGAAATCAACTCACATTTTAGTTCTTGGTTATATTTTTATAAAACATGATGTAGTTTAAATCTGACATTCATTGTATTAGAAAAGAAAAATGCAACTTTGGTTAAATTTGCTTATCTTTTGCTGTAATTTGCTACTTCCAACATGTCATTTTCCTCTTGTTTTGATTAACACGTGACTTGCAGCAGATTTCTGCAGGTCAACACGTGTGTTCGGACCTGATATTCTGTAGGAACGGAGGTCCAACATCCTGTTGTTTGTAAAGAATCTTGGACCATACTTTCTGTTCATTTGTGAAGGAACTGAGGCTGTAGAAAGTGAGTCAAGACCTCACGCTCTTTAATGAAACAACAGAGACCATAGCCTGAAATAAAGGCCCCTCAACTCCCAACGGATTATTTCATACTGCTTTTGGGGCTGCAGAATGTACAGTAGATGTCACCTTCTCTCTTCTAGCTCCCGTTCTATTTTGGTGATGTTCAAGCAAAATCCTCAAAGATCAAATCCTGTAGCTGTCACAAATTTACTTGCTTAACAACAGACTTGCGTGCAGATACAGTCTAGCAAGTGGAATGTTATGCAGTGGCCAAGTCAATCACCTGATCTGAATCCGATTGAGCATGCATTTCACTTGATGAAGACAAAACTGAAGGGAAAATGCCCCAAGAACAAGCAGGAACTGAAGACATTTGCAGTAGAGGCCTGGCAGAGCATCACCAGGGATGAAACCCAGCGTCTGGTGATGTCTATGCGTTCCAGACTTCAGGCTGTAATTGACTGCAAAGGATTTTCAACAAAGTATTAAAAAGTGAAAGTTTGTAGGATTGTTTAGTTTGTCCCATTACTTTTGGTCCCTTAAAAAGTGGGAGGCACATATATAAAACTTTGTAATTCCTACACTGTTCACCATCAATCAAACTAAAGCTGAAAGTCTGCAGTTAAAGCACATCTTGATAGTTTCCTTTCAAATCCATTGTGGTGGTGTATAGTGCCCAAAATATGAGAATTGTGTCGATGTCCCAATATTTATGGACTTGACTGTATAAAGTCCACTAGCTAGTATTACAGCAATGTGATACTGACCTAGGTTAGAGCCAGCAACGTGACCATACAAACAAAGTCGGGAGTGAATAGCAGCGTTCAGAAGTGAAGTCCTATAACAGGACAAGATCAGGAACACATGATCAGAGGAACACAGGAATGCTGGATTAAGAGTTTAGAGGGCAATAATCTGACAACGATGATTCTCAAATAATATCTTTCAAAGTTCTTTTAGGGCTAATTAACAGAAATTATGGAATAATAAAAATAAGTTTAAAGTATGAACATCTTGCGCCAGTGGGACTCAAGTCCCGTCCCATTGGGCACCCTGCTCCTTCCACTATTTAAATGTCAGTCTGTCGTTTCCTCCTCTGTTCCCCTGCTCACATCGCGACACTCTCCGTAAATTACACAATCACACGAGTGAACAGGTCACAGCCTGCCAACATTTATTATTATTTAAGACAGTCCTTTGAACAGTGTTAAAGACGTTTACATTATTTGGATCCACAAATGTGTTCACGAACATTTGCTTGCAGAAAAACGGACAGTAAATTATTTTAAAGAAAACTTTGACCCGGGTTTGTAAGAAAATATTTAGTTCACACGTGTAGTATTAAAAGGGTTATAGTACTAATATGGATGGAGACTCTGGCTTGTGTTTTTGTTCTACAGAAAATGTAGCTTTTGAAATTATACTCCGAGTAAGTTTATTGTATATAACATGCATGAGCTGCTCTCAACGTAAAGCACATAAAGATTTTACTGCCCAGGTGCAGGCTGTTTGGAGTAAAACAAAGATCACAGAATAAATTACGGTTCGCCATGGCTTGTGTAAAAATAAACACAAAATATAAAGAAAATCCATAACCTTTCATTATTAAGAAAACATTTATTACAGCTAAAATGTAGGAGTAAAGTGCTTCTCCCCTCACTGTACCTTTCATTAAATTGCTTTTCTGTTGCGCTTCAATTCCTCGGGCATCAGAGTAAAATTACAGCTTTATTTAATCTTTGACTTAGCAGCTGAATTTATTGTAGGTGCGCAGATTGTTTAATGTGAATTTTGAAAGTTTGAGTACATTTGACTTGTAGGCCCTGTTAAAAAATATATTTCATGTACAGTCAACTCTCTGTTCATTATTATGTTTTATACAGCGTAGTGTATACATAAATTTGTAGGCTATTCCATACATAGTTATAGCTTAGCAGCGAGATAGAAGTGACCCTCTATCAGACCTGGCCAACCTGTGGCGCTTTAGGTGTTGTGGAACTACAAGACCCAGCATAGCCTGCCACAAGGTTGGCCAGGCCTGCTCTATGTCATTATTGAGAGCCTCTCAGATTCCTTGATATCCTCTGACAGGTCGTCTAGACCAGTGTTTCTTGATTCCAGTCCTCGAACACACCCATCAGCTCATGTCTTGTGGATTTCTGTGTGTGGGAGCAAGCAGGATAATTACTAAGGCAGACAAGCATATTAACATGCTCATGAATATGGGAATACGCAATACATGACCTACTGGGGGTACTTGAGAAATCCTGCTCTACGTGCTACAAAAGAGGTGCAAAGCCTTTGGGTGGGGACCCCAAATGTGGAGTCCCAAAATCTGCATTTGCAGCATATTTGCCAAGTTTTTTTTTTTTTTCTTTTAATCTCCCCTCCAGTGTATTTCTCAGGGGAGGTGGAAGGGGGCAGGAAGCCATGAATTGTGTCCTTTTGGCCCTGCTGTGCAGTGACGCAATTGTGTCACGGGCCAGAATGGCGCCATTTACAGCAAATTGCGTCATGACGGCCTCCTTCACGCCCCCTTCACTAGGTTTTAGGGAGAATGCAGGAGAATGGCCTTTTTCTTCCGGAATTCAGGAATCTCAGACATTCCGGGAGACTGGACAAGTATGCATTTCGGGTTCCAAGGATTGTCAGATAATGTCTGCTGTGTTTGGGGTCACTAAGTAATGGCAACAGAGATTGCGGTACCAGCTAACAGGAAAAGTTGAACTCTGCTGCATTACAGCAAAGCTAGGTAACTTGTGGATCTCCAACTGTTGGAGAACTACAAGTAACAGCATGTCCAGCCAACATAACATGATCACACGTTGTTCATTCTAGACCCAAAATGTACATTTCAAATATATAAGGTAGAGTGCATCCTGCACATGAATTAAAATCACCTTTTTTTTTAATAATATGTCCCAAATTGTACCTATACCTTATGTAAGGTTTTTGCTACACAATGCTCCTTTTATTTTATTTCTTAACCCTTTTTATTAATCTCCTCTCTTTGCTGGAATTCCCTCATCATAATACCAGTAACTCTAATAACTTTGTACTTGTTTTTGAAGCAATGATTGCATTCCTGCCCAATGGATCACACACCCTACAACCAAATCGTTTATGATCAGTAAAAAAAAACACCTGATTGCTTCACCCCATTACAATTGTGATCTGACAGAGCTGAACAACATTTGCAGTGTATGCACAATGTAGGATCATTAGACTTTAATGATACGAATACAATAAACAAACTTCAGTCAACTTCAATGCAACTTCTGTTGGATGAAAATCGATTATGGCTGTCTACAGTTACTTGTATAGAAACTGATGTATGAATATATGTTTACATTTATTTACGAGTTGCCACGCAATGTACAAAAAAAAAACCACAGACTACATTGGACAAATAAAGTATGTGTACAGCAAGATCAGCTCAGGCTCTTAGAATACAGTATAGAATAGGCCTCTGGCCATTGGAAACATGCAAACTTAAGTAGTTGCCTACTCTCCTGGAATTTTCGGGAGACTCCCAAATTTCTGAAGCAGGGCTACCTCCCGGATCCTGGCCATTTCGGTAAGTTAAATAGAAGGGGTGGGGCTTAGTGACACAATTCACGTGTCATTGTGGTCTTCTGTTATAGGTCAAAATGGCAATGACAGTTTAGGGATGGGGCCAATGACGTGATTCTCAGAGCCACACCTACCTTCCCTCCGGACCTCCCAAAGAGCATATTTCAAGAGTTGGCAAGTATGCGTAGGTAAAAGTACTGATCACAGATGGAAGTACAGTTAATGCAGTCATGACTGAGTATGTTAGAAAGTGTACTTCTATCAAATAGCTCAATGTACTTTAATAATAAAAATAGCAAACATATGATAACAACATTTCCTAAATACTGTTAGTAAACACAATTCCGAACTGTTTATGTAATATCAACTTCAAAGATAGAATAAACATTATATTGTTAAAACAGATTCAGCAGCACTAACTAGAAAGGTAAATGTAAACATGCAGAGACTGATTCATTGACAAACGCAAAAAAAGAACGTAATGTGCATTTATTTATTTATTTTAAAAAATGCTCATGCGCCAGGTATACGCACGTCAGTATTCAACAAGGAGCGGATGTAAAGCTACATGTGGTGATGAATTCGAGTCTGGGTCTGCTCTAGCAGACAGGACACTGCAGGATATATACAAAACATGTGGCATATAAAATCACAACAGAAATTTTTTTAACTAATCTATGTCACCTGATAATATACTATATATATATATATATATATATATATATATATATATATATATATATATATATATATATAATTCCTTAATGATAGAGGGCCTTAATGACAACATTATAGCAGCCAACTATGAAACAGAAGATGTTAGGGCTCCTCTCACGATGCAAGTCATTAAGATGCATTTATTAAGATGCACTAAACTCATCTGTCAAAGCTTTCCCATATAATATATCGAATGGAGTTATAAAGGAATGTATTTATATAAAATGTGTACAGAAAGGCTTTATTTTCTTCTGTGACAGTCTGCTACAAACATCCCAACATTGTCCATGTTGTCTTTCCAGATAATGCTTTCACCTATATGTGTACGCTAGATGTCCGCCCCCCCCCCCCTCCACTTCACCTGGATCCCCCTTCCAAACTCACCGTATCCCACAGAAATGTCTTTATCCAAAAACAGAACTTTAGTAAATCTATCCCCATGAGTCCAGTTTTATTTAGATCCTGTAAGCACATTTTTTTTTTAATAAAAAACACATACACACAGTGAGCAGACAAAAGCAATTAGAATTGTCTTCTTTTTAACAGCTATTTATTATAGGACTAGTGGTTTTGATATTTACCAAAGGATCTAGGATAGTACAGCAATGAACCTTTAGCGCTCTCTCCCTTACAGACCCTTCTCTCAGTTTCCCTAATTATCCAAAGTTTCCATTATCCCACCAACAGGAACGAATGTTGGGAGACGGCATGTTTGTTTAGTTTGACGTGAACCAGCAGCCCGGCGTGCAGGCGTGTTTGTATGTTTGTGGGTTTTCTTTTAGTAGAAAAAGGAACTGGATAATTATCATTAAATGTCCCCCTTTGCAATATATTTTCAAAATCCAACTTTGTGGGAAAATCTCTTAAAAACAGATTGTCGCTTTGAAGCAATCTGCTTAATTGGATGTTGGGTGAACTTGGGGGATGCTAAGCATGTGGAATTCATTCTCTCTGGTCCAAGTGACACACAATTGCTAAGCTATTTGGCCACCTTATTGTGTCTTCCTGTACTATGGCTGGGGTACTTTATATTCTATGTAATAATTCCATTGTCTCTTGTCTTGTATTACTTCTTGATGCTGATTAACCATTAAATGGGCATTACACTGAAACCTTTACCTATCTGTAAGACGATAGTTCTTCTGTGATATAATAAAGATATATATCTATATATGACCACTGAGTTACCTCTGGGAAGTGCCTGTTGAGTCCAATGGGGGAGATTTAATTCGGTGCCAAGTATCTCCGGAAAGTAATGGCTATAATCTCCACTCATTTTTTCTCCCACCTCATAGAACTGCGCAGAAAAATTAGTGGAGATTCCCTACCGTAATGACTGGAAATAGGGGCAGCTGCACCTCGCACCAATTTGAGTCTGCCGCCATGTGTAATGTGGCTGAACAGGAATATGAAACTTCCCTTGCGACTTTCTTTACTATTGTACAGTTTCTATCTGTAACCACTGTTGATGATTACATCTTTTTATCTCTTTTATCCCTTTTGTCTGACCCAAGGAATAAAAGTAGTGTAATATGACACTTAATGCAGGCCACTGATTGGCTCACCAGGATACCATGAGCCTATCAAAGCCTAGTTCAAATCAGATTTGTATTGTAGGGGGAAAAGGCAGTGCCTATGTTACATTAAGATTGGCATGTGGGGCACCCTAGCCAAGTCTGAACCAGGCTCCATATGCACACCCGAGAAGCATTTCTACCACTTAGGTGATGGGCAGCCTTGTTTCTGAGTGTATCTGTGGTAGAAATGACCCATTGGTGTGCTGAGTAAGGTACCCCACATGCTATATTTAATGTAATAACAGCCCATCAGCTTAAACTATGATACCTACATATTAATGACACTATGGGGGAGATTCAGTTGGTGGAGATGTGACGCGCGAACACAGCGGCAATTCCGGTAGAAATTTGCGCTCGTTTTCCGGTGCGAGGAAAAATGAGCGGAGATTTCTGACAAAGCTCACGGACATTCCGGAGACACTTCGCAGCTAGTTGAATCTCCCCCTATCAGATCTTGTATACACGGGCGTTTATTTTCTATGTTCATTAAACCCTAGTAAACTTGATTTGACAATACAAGTCCAAAAAAATAATGTAACCAATGGACTTGTACACGCACTGTCGTCCTTGCTTTACGTCAGTTATGAGTATCGTGGAGCTCTATGGGAACGCTAAGTAAGCCCAGTACACTATGCTGCTGGGGATATTAGGACACTATTTTGAGCATGTTTTGAACACTCTGTTACGGACAAAGTAAGGTTAAGGATAAAAATAACGTACATTATTTTGTGACACCCATATAAACCCTAAGGATTTATTCGGGGTAGTTCCCTTATAATTTAACGTATACTTTACTTGGTCTGACCTAATAACCTGTTAATATTTAGCCATATATGACAGGTGCAATCTAAGATCAACATAGCGCCAAACTGATTTTCGATCCCCCAAAATGCCCAAAATATGATGAATTCCACCAAGCGAGTAAACCAGTCCATTCACTTCTAATCCCCAGGCTTCTGCCATGTGCTCCCAGCCATCTGCTCTTGAGATATTCCCAAGCAGTTTTGTTAATGCAACAGCCGCAGTATTTTCAAATGTTGATGCTACGAAAATGTAATGTGATTGGATTTGGACAAGAGCCTTAAACAGACCACCCTTTTTATTTATTTTCCTGCCAATCAGATCACACAAGCTCTGGTAGAATGTTGAAAGTATTCAGGGTTCTACATTGAGAGACATTCCTATGCGTCATAAATATCTTTCTTCATCTCATTATAAAGAAATACTGTTTTCCCATTCTTTTCAGGAACCTTTCTAGAGAAATCTCCAATGGGAAACATAATTAGGGTTAGGTATGCAATAACTCATTGGTAAAAAAAAAATAATAATATCGAAAAAAAAATACATTAAAATCTTACACCTAATGTATTCCAGTCTATTTTTGGCTTCCAGGCTATATTTTATGCTTGTGACTCTACAGTCGCTCAGAAATGGTTGTATGAAATGGCAAGAGACTGATTTATGGATGATTTCAGGATGTCATGGTTCGTCTGGATAAAGAAATTTCTCAAACCCCTGATGAGCCACCAGGCATTTAGGGGTTGCAAAGAATATGCCAAGAAATCCTGAAATACTCCTGCCGCTAGGGTCCCCACAAGTGACATACTTAAATATATTTCAAGCACACCGCATGCAAGGCGAATGCTTGCACTGCCTTTGAGTCTGAGGGATCAGCCACTTAAATCATACTGTACATTTGACATTCTTCTGGGGACAGAACTTGTGTGGTTGGGAGGGGCGCTCAGGACAATCGTGTAACCACAAGCCGCTGGCAGCGTGGGATTAAATAAAATCTTCACTTACATGCCCAGCAGCTGCGTTAGTGGCACCCACCAAGTCCCAGTGCCCGAGGCAGCTGTTTAATGGTAGCATTGGGCTGCATATATGATTTAGAAAAGCTCTCTGGTTAGTGTTATGAGCATGCACGTTAACAATAGGGATTAGGATGCCCCTCCGGGTATCCAAACAGCATAGTATACTGGCTCTCCGTACCAATACATTCTGTGTCATTGTGAAATAACACATTTCTGTTCATCAGAATAGCCATGCTAAGGTGTATGATGCATAGAAGTCACCAACGCTCTGCTGATTCCATAGCTGAAGAGGTCCGACCTTCCATTGGCATTAATGTAAGCACAATAACTGCGGCGGGAGCTTAATGGAATGGGTTTCCATGGCCGAGCACAGGGCCATCTTTTCCATTGGGCACGATGGACAGCTGCAAAATAAAAAAACCTGCAAAAAAAACCTTCACGGGTCACTGAGCAAGTACATCTAACTATCTCTATCTCTATCTGTATCTGTATACATCTATATATCTATATCTAGGGGCCCCGGTGCACTGCTTTCCCCGGGAGCCCATAATGTTGTTAAGATGGCCCTGGCCGAGCAGCTGCATGCAAGCCTCACATCACCAAGACCAATGCCAAACGTCGGATGGAGTGGTGTAAAGCACACCGACACTGGACTGTGGAGTAGTGGAAACGTGTTCTGTAGAGTGACAAATCACGCTTCTCTGGCAGTCAGATGAGAGAACGTTACCTGCTGTTATGATTCCTAGTGAATTCAGGAAGAGACAACAGATGTAGAAAAACCAAAAGTCTTTATTAAGGCAGAATATGTGAATAAAGATTCAGCTCATGGAATATGCTGATTTCAGTAGCAGAATTAACAGGTATACGCCTATACACAAATATGAGCAGGTGTGATAAATGGCAGGAATAGTCCACAACTAGCAAAACATGCCAGGCCTGATTCATCAAGGTATGTGGCGGTCGATTTTGTGCATATCGCGCGTAAAAACACTGCGTATGCCCAGAACCGGGCCATACACAACTAAATGCAGCAGCCTTCACTGCGTCTACATACGCAAAGGACAATGACTACGGCCTACGATTTAGGGGAGTGAATGGGGCAGGGAAGAGGCGTTCGCCTGTAGTTAATTTACAGTAAGGGCGTGCCAAACTCGAGCACACGCAGCAGCATCTGAATCAAGCTCTGGGCATTGCAAAGTTACTTGTTTTTCTGCCATATCTCATGTTCCAGCTGAGTACTAGTGATGACAGTCCCGTATACATGCTATAACATGTGTTTGCAATCAGAAGCAGCTTTAAAAATGTTTTTTATTTTCAGAAGACATTAAAATCATCTTAATAAATGTATTTCATGGGGGGGAAATATATAAAAAAATTGTTTGTTTTTTAACTGTTTTGTTATGCTTATATTCTTAACATTAATTCAAAGGTTTTTTCTGTGCGCTTTTTTTTTACAAATTAATATTCCATATATGGGCAGCACGGTGCCTTAGTGGTTCGCACTTCTGCCTCACAGCACTGGGATTCCCGACCATGGTCTTATCTGTGTGAAGTTTGAATGTTCTCCCCGTGTTTGCGTGGGTTTCCTCCGAGAAAACATACTAGTAGGTTAATTGGCTGCTATTAAATTGCCCTTAGTCTCTCTTTGAGTATGTGTATGTTAGGGGATTAAGATTGTAAGCTCCAATGGGACAGGGACTGATGTGAATGAGTTTTCTGTGCAGCGCTGCTGAATTATTGGTGCTATATAAATAGGTTATGATGATTCCACAAAGGTATTGGATCTTGCAGTGTCTTGTGTAGCAGAGCAGAGCAGACTTGTACCCGTATTCATCAGTGCGTGTATCATTAGATCCGTTCCTTGTTAAATTCAGAGTGTGTAGAGCTGATGCCCACCATTGTTTCAACGTTGAGGTAGAAAAAACAGGTATAGTCATAAGACAAACTTAGGGTGGGGGGAGTACGTAATTACTGGAAATAGACGCTGTAGATCTGTTTTAATGTATTTGGAACTTGAAACCTAGCCTGCGACGGGACATGGTTTTCTAATTATGGTGTGGACACCCCTAGTCTTAGAAGTAGATTGTGAGCAGTGAAGATTATTGCCATGTTAATGCATAGTTTACAATTCCTTTATAATTCTGCAGTGTTCCGCAATGCTATAGTTACCAACAAAACTGAAATAAAGCCATCGTTTCATTTATACATTTATACATTTTCAAACTTTCCAGCTCCTATGGTACCATTGCAATGGGACTATTTATCAATCACGTTTTTCATTAAAATCCCCCGAAAATATCAGTTTTGGGGGGATAGCCGCAGATATAAGGATTGTGTAAATGTATCATTACGGCATTGCAGCAGATAACGTAGATTTCTGCTGCTGTCTCTTCGAACACAAAAACTATTTTGTGTGATATAACAAGATTTTCAGAACTTGGGGCCAGTGGCATTAGCCATTAAATCCTATGGGGAGAGCATTACGGTAGAGGGAACTTCAGATACCCCACCGCATGTTACCTGCACTCTCCTCCAGTCACTGTCGCAAATTGCCCACCTTGCGACAGTGACCATAGTTAGGACATAGCGAAAATGTGTGTTCATCGGGACAGCAGTCATGAACACTTTTAATAACATACTTGCCAACTTTTCCCTCATTGGCTTCAGGGGGATTCTGGGGGAGGTGGGTGTGCGGGGCGGGGCTTGATGAATCGCATCAAGATGACACGGGGCTAAGATGACATGATATTTGCATCATTAAGACCCCCCCGCCACTTATCTATTAATAGGGCGAGAATCGGGAGGTTGCCATGCTCTCCCGGGAGCCAGGGAGGTCTCCCAGAAATGCGGGAGTCTCCCGGACATTCCGGGAGAGTAGGCAACTATGCGTTAAAGAAAAGCAGTTATTGAATCTCTAGAGACTGAAGTGTCTTTTACATTTCTGTCTCCATTACTGAAGTCATGTGGTCTTACCTGTCAGTCTTTGACTAAATCTTGGTCTCCATGAAAATGGCCAACTCCATAGGCATCAATACATGGACATAAGACACAATTTCTGAACTGTGTCATGATGCCGCAGATGGTGAAGCCAACCACGTCTTGTACTGGCTCAGCATCAGGGAGAATGCCAGACTCTACAGGAAGTGAGGGAGATCACCCCTATTTCAGGGAGTCTTCCTGACATTCAGAGTTGGCAAGTATGTTTAATAAATGCTGACAATCTTTCATTATCTGTGTCTCACTCTCTCACATTGATCAGGGCGCTTCTCATAGTGAACTCTAATAAAAACCTTTTATTTACTAAAGTTTTGTTTTTCCAAGACATGTGACTGAGTCTCTCACTCCCTCTTCCCCACACTCTGCTTTTAATAAGTGGAGGGGGGGAGCAGACAGACGAAGAGAGTCACAACTACGACCTGCTAATCTGAGGATCTGATACGGTGAGTACGTTAGGAGGGGAGATTGGCAGGAGAATGTGTTAGAGCATATGTAACTATAAAAGGTATATTGGCTATTTAGTGGCATTTGAGGCTTTTTGTTTTTGATCATCTGAAACCATTCCGAGCACCAGATCTGTAAGCATTCCTTCCATGTTTCTTTTTACTATAAAACTCTCACGAAGAATAAAAAATCCAGTCGTCAAGGATTTGTTCAAAGTGAGAAAAGAAAGTCACACTCTTTAAAATATCCCCGTTTTATTTGCATTTGCTGTGATGCAGGACAATCTCAACCCCCTACCCTAGGAGCTGCTGACAATCTAATGCGAAAGAAAGTTAAAGCAGGCCTCTTTAAAGATCCCGGAGTCACTGACGGAACGCAGCCTGTTTGAAGAGAGATATAACTTTACAGAAAACTCATGTCAGTATGTGAAAATCTAGAACGTGGTATTTAATGATTACACTGCATATCTGCTCAAGATGTTTTCTTATAAACAGGAGTAAGATTTGGGGGTCTGCAGTTTCTCATAGCACACAAAACAAGCGTTGCTTTTTTTAAATACTGGCCGTTACCTTGTGTGCATTTAATCATATTACTCAGATTACTTACATTAAGATAAACAGGCCGTTTTGATACCAGTTTTTAAAAACATGGGGAGAGAGGTCACAGAAGAGATGAAAAGCAGGGCATGAATTCGCTGACATGTTACCCTCATTTGAACTTTTATTTTTTCCAGATTTTTCCATGGTAGATCAACATTAAATCTAGTTATATTTTAATAAAGCCTCTCTCTATATATATCTGTCTGGTTATTGCCATTTATTATAAATTTAACTCTGGGGAGGTTCAATAAAATGATTGCATTTATAACCAACTGTAAACTTTAATTGGCTATTGAAACGTATATATAATTTTTTTCTACAAGTGCTATTAAAGGCACAATAGCAAAGGCCTTATAAATAGCTGTTCTGCTGGGGCTGATCTGCCATTCGCAGGAATATTTGATCGTTAGTAATTTGCTCTGGGCCAAGTGGCAAATTTATCTTCTTATTGCCTCCCGATAATGTCTCACGAGAGATGTACGCCGGTGGTGATGATCTCATTACTCGGGCCACCATGCTGGTTATGTAGCTCTGTTTAGGATGTCCCGAAAGCTTCCACAATAAAGCAATAACAGGCCCTTTTGAAGAGATGGAATGTTGAAATGTACTATATAAAAATGTTACAAATGTAATATTAAGCTAAATGGCTGATCCAATATGATAAAAGCATCTGGTCTCTTTCACAAACATGCGGTCCCAATTTGAGGGGGTCGTCGCATGGTCAGCACATTTTTCTTGACTCGCAGTTGGCGGTATGTCCCTGCTCCTTATAGTGTGTGGGTGCTCCCGTTATATACAGCAATTTAAAGGTGTTTTAAGGAAGCGGAGTGGGATTGGGAGCAGCCTGTCACATCGCCATGATCAGAGTGTGGCTATTTCTCTGTTTGACTGAATGAGATATTCGACATCTTAGTATCCATCTTTGCACTTGTCTCATTATTCAACGCCATCAGCTTGTCATATGCCAGGCTCTCTGATATACTTTCTGGAGTTTGGCGAGCTCCCCTGTCTCCTTTGGACAACCCTAAGGGTTTTTCTGCTCTCTGGCGCCGCTGACGATACACAAAGATGGTGGCTCTGAGCTTGCATTTCCAGGATTGCTCAGTCCCACGCATGCCTGTTCTATTTGATTCTTCTCATCTCTTCTCATTGGCCTTCAGCCTATGCTATCTCTATTGGCCTCCAATTATATAAGGCTGCTTAGGATACAAGATGGGGCCAGTTTTTAATGTCTCTTGTCCTGATAAGTTGGCTTCTGGCTCCTCCAGTGTGTTCCTGGTGACTTACATCTATTTCAGTGTGTTCCTGGTTATTCTATCCGTTTCAGTGTGTTCCTGGTCATTTTCATCTGTTCCAGTGTTTTCCTGGTTATTCCATCTATTCCAGTGTTTTCCTTGTTACTTACATCTGTTCCAGTGTGTTCCTGGTTATTCCATCTATTCCAGTGTTTTCATGGTTATTCCATCTATTCCAGTGTGTTCCTGGTTATTCCATCTATTCCAGTGTGTTCCTGGTTATTCCATTTATTCCAGTGTGTTCCTGGTTATTCCATCTATTCCAGTGTTTTCCTGGTTATTCCATCTATTCCAGTGTTTTCCTGGTTATTCCATCCATTCCAGTGTGTTCCTGGTTATTCCATCTATTCCAGTGTGTTCCTGGTTATTCCATCTATTCCAGTGTGTTCCTGGTTATTACATCCATTCCAGTGAGTCCCAGGTTATTCCATCCATTCCAGTGTGTTCCTGGTTATTACATCCATTCCAGTGAGTCCCAGGTTATTCCATCCATTCCAGTGTGTTCCTGGTTATTCCATCCATTCCAGTGTGTTCCTAGTTATTACATCTATTCCAGTGTGTTCCTGGTTATTCCATCTATTCCAGTGTGTTCCTGGTTATTCCATCTATTCCAGTGTGTTCCTGGTTATTCCATCTATTCCAGTGTTTTCCTGGTTATTCCATCTATTCCAGTGTTTTCCTGGTTATTCCATCCATTCCAGTGTGTTTCTGGTTATTCCATCTATTCCAGTGTGTTCCTGGTTATTCCATCTATTCCAGTGTGTTCCTGGTTATTACATCCATTCCAGTGAGTCCCAGGTTATTCCATCCATTCCAGTGTGTTCCTGGTTTTTCTATTCTATCAATTTCAGTGAGTTCCTGGTTATTTCCACCTGTTCCAGTGTGTTCTTGGTTATTCCATCCATTCCAGTGTGTTCTTGGTTATTCCATCCATTCCAGTGTGTTCCTGGTTATTCCATCCATTCCAGTGTGTTCCTGGTTATTCCATCCATTCCAGTGTGTTCCTGGTTATTCCATCCATTCCAGTGTGTTCCTGGTTATTCCATCCATTCCAGTGAGTTCCTGGTTATTCCATCTATTCCAGTATGTTCCTGGTTATTCCATCTATTCTAGTATGTTCCTGGTTATTCCATCCATTCCAGTGTGTTCCTGGTTATTCCATCCATTCCAGTGTGTTCTTGGTTATTCCATATATTCCAGTGTGTTCCTGGTTATTACATCCATTCTAGTGAGTTCCTGGTTATTCCATCTATTCCAGTGTGTTCCTAGTTATTACATCCATTCCAGCGAGTTCCTGGTTATTCCATCCATTCCAGTGTGTTCCTGGTTATTCCATCCATTCCAGTGTGTTCCTGGTTATTTGCATCCATTCCAGTGTGTTCCTGGTTATTCCATCCATTCCAGTGTGTTCCTGGTTATTTGCATCCATTCCAGTGTGTTCCTGGTTATTCCATCCATTCCAGTGTGTTCCTGGTTATTACATCCATTCCAGTGTGTTCCTGGTTATTACATCCATTCCAGTGTGTTCCTGGTTATTACATCCATTCCAGTGTGTTCCTGGTTATTTCCATCCATTCCAGTGTGTTCCTGGTTATTCCATCCATTCCAGTGTGTTCCTGGTTATTCCATCTATTCCAGTGTGTTCCTAGTTATTACATCCATTCCAGCGAGTTCCTGGTTATTCCATCCATTCCAGTGTGTTTCTGATTATTCCATCTATTCCAGTGTGTTTCTAGTTATTCCATCCATTCCAGTGTGTTCCTAGTTATTACATCCATTCCAGTGTGTTCCTGGTTATTCCATCCATTCCAGTGTGTTCCTAGTTATTCCATCCATTCCAGTGTGTTCCTGGTTATTCCATCCATTCCAGTGTGTTCCTGGTTATTACATCCATTCCAGTGTGTTCCTAGTTATTACATCCATTCCAGTGTGTTTCTGGTTATTCCATCTATTCCAGTGTGTTTCTAGTTATTCCATCCATTCCAGTGTGTTCCTGGTTATTCCATCCATTCCAGTGTGTTCCTAGTTATTACATCTATTCCAGTGTGTTCCTGGTTATTCCATCTATTCCAGTGTGTTTCTAGTTATTCCATCCATTCCAGTGTATTCCTGGTTATTCCATCCATTCCAGTGTGTTCCTAGTTATTACATCCATTCCAGTGTGTTCCTAGTTATTACATCCATTCCATGTGTTTCTGGTTATTCCATCTATTCCAGTGTGTTTCTAGTTATTCCATCCATTCCAGTGTATTCCTGGTTATTCCATCCATTCCAGTGTGTTCCTAGTTATTACATCCATTCCAGTGTGTTCCTGGTTATTCCATTCATTCCAGTGTGTTCCTAGTTATTCCATCCATTCCAGTGTGTTCCTGGTTATTCCATCCATTCCAGTGTGTTCCTGGTTATTACATCCATTCCAGTGTGTTCCTGGTTATTTCCATCCATTCCAGTGTGTTCCTGGTTATTACATCCATTCCAGTGTGTTCCTAGTTATCCCATCCATTCCAGTGTCTTCCTGGTTATTACATCCATTCCAGTGTGTTCCTAGTTATTACATCCATTCCAGTGTGTTCCTGGTTATTCCATCCATTCCAGTGTGTTCCTAGTTTTCCCATCCATTCCAGTGTGTTCCTGGTTATTCCATCCATTCCAGTGTGTTCCTAGTTATTACATCCATTCCAGTGTGTTCCTGGTTATTCCATCCATTCCAGTGTGTTCCTAGTTATTCCATCCATTCCAGTGTTTTCCTGGTTATTCCATCCATTCCAGTGTGTTCCTGGTTATTCCATCTATTCCAGTGTTTTCCTAGTTATTACATCCATTCCAGTGTGTTCCTGGTTATTACATCCATTCCAGTGTGTTCCTGGTTATTTCCATCCATTCCAGTGTGTTCCTGGTTATTACATCCATTCCAGTGTGTTCCTAGTTATCCCATCCATTCCAGTGGTCATATCCATCTGTTCCAGTGTGTTCCTTGTTACTTATATCTGTTCCTGTGTTTTCCTGGTTATTACATCCATTCCAGTGTGTTCCTGGTTATTTCTACCTGTTCCAGTGTGTTCCTGGTTATTTCCACCTGTTCCAGTGTGTTCCTGGTTATTCCATCCATTACAGTTCATTTCTGGTTATTCCATCCATTCCAGTGTGTTCCTGGTTATTCCATCCATTCCAGTGTGTTACTGGTTATTTCCACCTGTTCCAGTGTGTTCCTGGTTATTTTCATCCATTCCAGTGTGTTACTGGTTATTTCCACCCTTTTCCAGTGTGTTCCTGGTTATTTTCATCCATTCCAGTGTGTTAATGGTTATTACACACATCTGGTTTCATCTACCTGCCAGTCATGTCCGATACCTGTATGGAAATCTGCGGAGTCAAAGCAACAAAGCCCATACATCCTTGCAGGGTCCCTGGTGAATGCCTACCCTTTATTAGACTGTGTCTCAATATCAGGTAGGATAAAATCGGTCTTACTGTTTCTATCCAGAACAGATACCCACGTCTATTATTGAGTATTGTAAATCAGTTTACATTTTTATGATACATTTTAAATGTGGTTGTATTTTAAATTGGTTTTATTGGTTTAATAATGGTTAATACACTAGATCTTGTTTCTCTTTTCCCCTTATATACTGTATCTGAAGTCTGTCGTATCAAAGTGGTTCCTGTTAAAGAAAAAAAAGAGGTCTGATAAAATGAATGTAGAGCAATTTACACATTTCTCTCTTGTGAGTATAATTACAATGGGCAGTGGTGTAATATATATATATATATATATATATATATATATATATATATATACACAAGTTAACCCGTGCATGATACTCATGCATTCTAGTCAAATCAAGCTACTTAAGGTGTTAAAAAGGTTCTTATCATCTTCATCGCCACACACACGCCGCTAGGCTTTTATATATTAGATAATGCTAAGAATTTAGTATGTCAGTGTGGTATATAACTTCACCCAGCAGGTGGCGATGCAGCTTGAGCACTCTGTCACCTGGTAGTTTTTTCCACACACTAACACACACCGCTAGGCTTTTATATATTAGATAATTATTTTATTTTCAGGCTAAAGCATTGGATTTATTTTTTGTTAGGTGTTACTCTCTCTATTTTTTTTATTCCTTCTGCTTATGTTCATTGGATAAAGAGTATACGGATGAAAGAATTTGAGAGACTAATTTGTGGAGCCTGTAGAGCTTTATTTGGATCAACCTTTTCCTATATTTGGATGACAGATTTCCTCTAGACGCCATTTTCTCACCGGATTTTCCATGGTTTACAGCAATTGCACCATTGGTTTAACTATATGGTGTATTGTTGGTATTTATCAGTGGGGTGGCATTGTTGTTAGTGACTTAGTGGTTAGCACTTCTACCTCACAGCACTTGGGTCATGAGTTCGATTCCCGTCCATGGCCTTATCTGTGTGGAGTTTGTATGTTCTCCCCGTGTTTGCGTGGGTTTCCTCTGGGTGCTCCAGTTTCCTCCCACACTCCAAAAACATACTGGTAGGTTAATTGACTGCTATCAAATTGACCCTAGTCTGTGTCTGTGTGTGTGTTAGGGAATTTAAACTGTAGCTCCAATGGGGCAGGGACTGATGTAATGATGATGATGATGATGACTCATTATTCTACAAAAGATAGTCCTAAAGACTAAGACATTTTATATTATGGCAAAATTAGCCAATAATAGCACAAAGGAAAAAAATTACAATTTGCTAAACGTATGGATAGCCAACATGTGTCTGTTATATTGGATTTGTGTGTGCAATTCAGTATGAACTGAGTCAGCGGTTTGTGCACAAATCATCCTCAAACCAAGTCATAAAAAACAGAAGTGTCTTTAATTATGACCTTTGTGTTTTTTGTGAATTATTTCACTTGAACAGAATTTTAATGACTTGCACATAAGTTAAAAAACGATGATACAGACTTTTTTTTTTTCTATCTTCAAATGACCCTTTGGTCTGCAAAGTTTTACATGTGTTCTGTCAAGTCCAATGAAGCACAGCAAATCTTCCTGTACAATGCACCTCTTAATTGCTTAAAAGTTCAGTAACAAAGTAAATCTCTTAATCCCTTAAACTGCTAAATCTAATTTTCACTCCAGAGTATGTGAATGTCTTCTGGACTCATGTTCCTTGTTAAAAACTATGTCAGCTTTTTGGCAACTAACTCCCTAGAGACTAATTTTGCAAAATGTTTCAATGTTTCTCCCATTCCTGATGTGAAACATCATTAGCGTGTCAAAATAACAGGCGTAATATTCTATAAACAGTGGCCAGCCCATGTTTTATCAATGCAATATTCCCACAACATCAATACATATCAGCCAAAAACAGGTTATATTTTACGGGAGACATTTGCTTGATTCCAGCCTTAAATATCAAGTTGTTGTATTTGTGCATAGATTTGTCCTAGAGAGCCCCATAAAATGAGGAGCAAAGAGGTCTGTTACTTTATATCCACTGTGTATGTTGCTTGTCCATTTTCTAAAAATTAAAGAACTAAAGAAAAAATTTAGTTTTGAGTGGAATCACGTCAATTAAAGGAAAAAAAAAATCTGTATTACCTGTGCTCCCTCGATCCTCCAGTTTAAAGAAAAGCCTTCCCAAAGCAAGGGAGAGAATCTCGGTCGCTGACCTTTTGTGGAACCCAGTGATTAAGAGGAAAGGAAATAGAAAGATTGTCTTTCATTAGCTCTTGTAATTCTACCCAAAATTATTTTTTTGGTTTTGGGTGGAGTTCTATAGAGATGGATGAATCAATCTGCTGATTCTAAAATTCAGTGCAGGTTTGCCCCAAAATCGCCCATTCACAGTGCATGGAACATACTGAAGTTAATCAGATCAAGCCCCCTGCCTCTCATTGTTTCTGGATTGTTATTGGGTGCTATTAGTGATTATGATATATGAAGTGAGTAGTGACTTCTCCCTGGACTCTGAATATTCAAATCTTCACCTTCACTTCTATTCTATGCAACCTGGCACATAGCAACATTGGCTGATTTGCATATATTGTATTCACATCCTCCTATATATTTATTTCCTTACTTTAATAAATCCAAAACCCATTGTTTCTGGACTTGACCTTATCCAGTGCTTTCTGAAATGGCATCAAGTAATTATTTATGGATGTATGCATTCTTATGGGTTGATTCAAGTTGAATTTTGTTCAAACCAGTCTCAACAGTACAAATTGTTTTGAGTACCTCCAAGTGCCCAAAGTCTGAAGGATTCCAAAATAAACATATTTTATTATTTATCAGTACTTGTTAATAATCATAACAAATCTTTTCACAAGCTGCTTTTTGTTTCAACCCTTCAAAAAAAAAAACAATATTCGTTTGTAATCTGAAACAGAATCATCATCACTTCACTTATCTCAGCTGCTAAGTCTGTGCTTTGTATTAGTAAGGTTTATCCTTTATACTTGCAAAGCCTGTTTGTGACACTGTTGATATTAATGTGTAGTAACAGACTTGGGGGTATATTTACTAAACTGCTTGTTTGAAAAAGTGGAGATGTTGCCTGTAGCAGCCAATCAGATTCTAGCTGTCATTTTGTAGAATGTACTAAAGAAATGATAACTAGAATCTGATTGGTTGCTATAGGCAACATCTCCACTTTTTCAAACCCACAGTTTAGTAAATGTAGCCCTTGATGTTTTTGGGCATGGTTCAACCTATATGTTCAGTAGCTGTGACATTTTGCAAGCAAGAGCCTAGTTAATCTGTTTTCTATTACACTGCCTAATATTTTGAGATTTTTCAGCTGGTATCTCTCACTTTAAGGAGCATATTCAATTATGTGTCCTCGGAACAGGCACAAAGGCAGTCCGCGTTACCGCAACATCACGGATTTCCCTTCCAATAGGGTTGTGAAGGGAAATCCACGATGTTGCGGTACGGTATTACTATAGAAAAGGTGCACATAGCGGCTAATTGAATATGACCCTCAATGAACTTGCCAAATACACAGTGTGTAACGATACTGGTTGTTTTATTATTAAGATTATTATTATTACCGTAGATAGATTTGTAAGGCACCACAGTGCTCTGCAGCGCCGTACAGTGGGGAAAACAGGACATATATAAACCAGCGACATACAAGGTAGACAAAATAAATACAGGCATGAAAATAATGAGTATGGAGGACACTGCTCAATAGAGAGCTTACATTGTAAGTGGAAGAGGGCACAGCTGAAACAAGAGGAGCGAGTGTGGCTCAGAGTGGAGATTGGGACAGTTGTGAGGGTGCATCAGTGTAAATAGTGTTATAGGGGATAAGGTCACCTCTAAAAAAGAGATGGGGTTTCAAAGAGCATCTGTAACAGATTCTGGATACTATATTACTAATCTTGATTAGCGCTGGCTTACCTGAGGTGCGGAGTCTAACGATCTCCCCGGTGTTCACCAAGAACCGCCGCAAGGCGGGGTGGGCTTCGCTGCCAGGAGTCGCAGGTCGCGGTCCCCAGGTTCGCCTCAAGATGTAGTACAGCGGAGTGAAGCGGTGGTAGCGGAGTCAACAAGCCGGTTCGGTACACAGGACTGGAGTCAGGCAGAATCAGAAGGCAACTCGGAGTCAACAAGCCAGGTTCGGTACACGGGTCACAAGAATAGGAGAATGGTCAGCAAGCCGGGTCGGTACACAGGGATTAGAGAGCCAGGGAAGTCAAACAGGCAGAGATCAGCACACAGGAGACACTGGAAACAGGAAGACACTGCAATCCACGAAGAGCAGGAGCCAGGAACAGGTAAGTGTTGCTCTGACACTCAGCGAGTGTCAGAGTGAGGTTTTTATACAGAAGGGGATTCAAAATCCCCGCCTCTAGGTTGTGGTCATGTGACCGCCTCCGGGTGCGGTCACATGGTCCTGAATGCGGAAGTGCGGCTGGACGGAGCGGCGGGGATAAGGTAAGTCCGTAACAGTACCCCCTGCCATAAAGGTGGACTCCGAACACCTAATAGGGTTTCAAAGGAAATTTTTTATGGAAGGATTTAAGTAGACGGGGAGCATGTAGATCAATGGCTCTTACCCATGAGCGCTCCTCAGGGCCGTAACCCTTCCAATCTACCAAGAACTGTATGGCACCTTGAACTTTACGAGAATCTAGGATAGTTTTAATCTCGTATTCCACTTGATCCCGATCCACAGCAGGAGGAGGAGTTCTGGATGAGGTGGAGAATCTGTTGGTTACCATCGGTTTTAACAAGGAGACATGGAAGACATTGGGTATGCGTAAGGAGGGAGGCAGACTCAATCTAAAGGCTACGGGATTAATAATCTCAGATATAGCAAATGGGCCAATAAACTTGGGAGCAAATTTTTTACTGGGAACCTTTAAACGAATGTTCTGGGTGGATAGCCATACCCTGTCACCAACTGCAAAACTTGGAGTCATTCTTCTCCTTTTATCGTAGAATTTTTTGGAACGAGTAGTTGCTTGTTTTAAGTTTGTCTTGGTTTGTTCCCAAATATCAGAGAAGTTACGAACCAGAGAGTCCACTGCTGGAACTTCAGAAGATGAGACTTGAGAGAAGGTGGGTAGTCTAGGATGGCAGCCATACAGAACAAAAAAGGGGGAGTTAGAGATGGCCTCATGAAAATGGTTGTTATGGGCGAACTCGGCCCAAGGGAGAAGGTCCACCCAGTTGTCTTGGTTACTAGAGATGAATATTCTTAGAAACTTCTCTAATTCTTGGTTGGTTCTCTCAGTAGCCCCATTGGACTGGGGATGATATGCGGAAGAGAAGTCAAGCTTAATCCCGGATTTATTGCAAAAAGACCGCCAAAATTTTGATATGAATTGTGATCCCCTATCGGAGACAATATGTTGAGGACAGCCATGGAGGCGAAATATTTCTTTAATAAAAATATCGGCTAAGGAGGAGGAAGAAGGAAGGCCTTTGAGAGCAATAAAGTGAGCTGTTTTAGAGAAGCGATCCGTGACCACAAGCACTACAGTACAGGATTTGGAAGGGGGAAGGTCCGTGATAAAATCCATGGAGATCTGTGACCAAGGGTAATCAGGAATGGGTAATGGGAGCAAGCATCCATAAGGCTTCTTCCTAGAGGTCTTGTGTTGAGCACATTTGGAACAAGCAGCAACAAATCTCTTCACATCCTCCAGCAAGGAAGGCCACCAGTAGCTTCGGGACAATAAGTCCCAGGTCTTGCGAATGCCGGCATGCCCAGAGAAGAGTGAGTGATGAGCCCAGTGAAGGAGCCGGGTGCGTAGATGTGGCAAGATGAATGTTTTGCCTGGAGGACAGCCCTTTTTCAGGTGTGTAGCTGCCAATACTTGACATGGATTTACAATGAATTTCTTATCCTCCGAGGATTCCATGTCAGCTGGATCAAAAGAGCGAGATAAGGCGTCTGCCTTCGTGTTCTTAGATCCTGAGTGAAAAGTGATGTTGAAATCAAAGCGTGAGAAGAATAAGGACCACCTTGCTTGTCGAGGATTTAGACATCGGGCAGTGCGTAAGTAAAGCAAATTCTTATGGTCGGTATATATGGTGATAGGGAATTGTGCTCCTTCTAGTAAATGTCTCCATTCGGAGAGAGCCAATTTGATGGCCAGGAGCTCTTTGTCGCCAATCCCATAGTTCCTCTCAGCAGGTAAAAAGCGACGGGAAAAGAATCCGCAGGGATGAAGTTTTCCAGAAGAACCTCGCTGTGATAGTACGGCTCCTGTGCCAACAGAAGAGGCATCTACCTCCAGGACAAAGGGACGAGAACAATCTGGCTGTTGAAGAATGGGTGCGGATGAAAAGAGAGACTTTAATAATATAAAGGCTTGAATAGCCTCAGAGGACCAAATACCAGCATCAGCAGATTTGCGGGTCAATGCTGTGATGGGAGCCACGAGAGAGGAGTACCCCTTGATAAATTGACGATAATAGTTGGAGAATCCTAGGAAGCGTTGAGTGGCTTTAAGGCCTGAAGGTTGGGGCCAGTCAAGTATGGCTTTCAATTTTGTGGGATCCATCTGTAGACCGGTGCCCGAAATAATATATCCCAGGAAGGGAATTTGTCTCTGCTCGAAGGTGCATTTCTCCAATTTGCAAAATAACTGATTTTTTCGGATACGAGAGAGGACCTCCAATACATGAGTACGATGAGATGCTAGATCTTGAGAAAAGATGAGAATGTCGTCCAAGTAGATGACTACAGATTGGTACAAGAGGTCTTGAAACAGCTCATTCATAAAGCTCTGAAATATGGCTGGGGCATTGCATAGCCCGAAGGGCATGACCAGATATTCAAAGTGGCCGTCTCGGGTGTTAAACGCCGTCTTCCATTCATCCCCCTCCTTAATGCGTATAAGGTTATACGCTCCTCTGAGGTCAAGTTTAGAAAAGATGGTGGCACCCTTGATCCGGTCAAATAGTTCAGAAATCAGTGGCAGTGGATACCGATTTTTAACGGTAATGGCATTCAGGCCTCTGTAATCAATGCAAGGGCGGAGGCCCCCATCTTTCTTTTTTACGAAGAAGAAGCCAGCCCCAGCTGGGGAGGCAGACTTGCGGATGAAGCCCCTGTTTAGATTTTCTTGGATGTACTCCTCCATAGCCTTAGATTCCGGGAGGGAAAGGGGGTAAACACGGCCCCTGGGAATGGGTTTACCAGGTATCAGATCAATGCCACAGTCCCAGATTCTGTGAGGAGGAAGTCTAGTGGCCTCTTGTTGACAGAAAACATCAGAGAAGGTTTGATATGGCTCAGGCAGGAGAGTCACAGGAAATTCTTGGGTACGTTTGGGACTATTCGGGGGAACCACTCTCTGTAGGCAGCGAGAGAAGCAGGACTGTCCCCAGGACAATATGTGACCAGATTTCCAGTCCAAGGTGGGAGAGTGGGCACGAAACCAAGGAAGTCCTAGGATGACTGGGTTGGTAGATCTCTGTATTACTAGAAAAGAAATCTTCTCCCGATGAAGTGCTCCTATCTGAAGTAGAAGAGGAATAGTGCGTACCAAGATGGACCCCTCAGGGATTCTTCCCCCATCAATGGCCATCAGAGAGATGGGTTGTTCCAAGGCTTGTGTGGGAATAGCGAATTGTTTAACTACTGTGGCAGAAATGAAATTTCCTGCGGCTCCGGAATCTAGAAGAGCCGACTGCGGGAAGGTCTTTTGTCCTAACTGAAGGGAAATGGGAATAGACAGGCAATCATTACTATTGGGAACTGACTGACACTGAGAAAAGAGGCCCAACGACACAGCTCCAGAACTCGTTAGGCCCTGTCGTTTCCCGAGCGTTTGGGACAAGAACTCAGAAGATGGCCACTCTCTCCACAATATAAACACAACTTGTTCCGAAATCTCCTCTCCCTCTCTTCGGCTGATAGGCGGGTCCTCCCAAGTTGCATGGGCTCTTCAGGGGGAAGAACAGGGGTTTGGAAGTTGGGGGCCAAGCGAATCATGCTACGCCGCGACTGTTCCTTCTCGGAATTACGTTCCTTGAAACGCAAATCAACTTTGACACAGAGGGAGATAATGTCGTCCAAAGACGTAGGGAGTTCCTGGGATACCAACTCGTCTTTGATTCGGTCTGAAAGGCCCTGCCAGAATGTAGCTACTAGAGCCTCATCATTCCAGCGTAGTTCAGAGGCCATGGTTCTGAAGTGGACCGCATACTGCCCCACAGACTGGTTTCCCTGGCGGAGTCGTAGTAAGCCGGAAGCGGCATTGGACACCCTTCCTGGCTCATCAAATATTTTCTTGAAGGTGGACAAGAAGAGGTTGAAGTTCTGTAGAATGGGGTCGTCCCTCTCCCATAAGGGGGAAGCCCATGCTAAAGCTTGACCGGACAATAACGAAATCACATAGGCCACTTTCGTTTTTCCGGAGGGGAAGTTCCCAGGTAGAAGCTCGAATTGTATGGAGCATTGATTTAAAAATCCTCTGCAATTTTTAGGGTCTCCATCGAACTTAGGTGGGTTAGGTAACCGTAGCTGCGAGGAAGAAGCTGCTGCTGCTGCCTGAGGTACAGGGGCCACTGCCGGCCCAGGTGATCCACCAGCCACTAGGGTGTTCTGGACAACATCCAAGCGAGTGGATAGACTATTGAGGAATTTTAAAAGTTGCTCTTGGTTAGCTTCTTGTTTATCCATCCTTCCTACTAAATGCTCCAACAGATCTTTAGCTGTGGTATCCATGGTCAGAGCAAACTGTAACAGATTCTGGATACTATATTACTAATCTTGATTAGCGCTGGCTTACCTGAGGTGCGGAGTCTAACGATCTCCCCGGTGTTCACCAAGAACCGCCGCAAGGCGGGGTGGGCTTCGCTGCCAGGAGTCGCAGGTCGCGGTCCCCAGGTTCGCCTCAAGATGTAGTACAGCGGAGTGAAGCGGTGGTAGCGGAGTCAACAAGCCGGTTCGGTACACAGGACTGGAGTCAGGCAGAATCAGAAGGCAACTCGGAGTCAACAAGCCAGGTTCGGTACACGGGTCACAAGAATAGGAGAATGGTCAGCAAGCCGGGTCGGTACACAGGGATTAGAGAGCCAGGGAAGTCAAACAGGCAGAGATCAGCACACAGGAGACACTGGAAACAGGAAGACACTGCAATCCACGAAGAGCAGGAGCCAGGAACAGGTAAGTGTTGCTCTGACACTCAGCGAGTGTCAGAGTGAGGTTTTTATACAGAAGGGGATTCAAAATCCCCGCCTCTAGGTTGTGGTCATGTGACCGCCTCCGGGTGCGGTCACATGGTCCTGAATGCGGAAGTGCGGCTGGACGGAGCGGCGGGGATAAGGTAAGTCCGTAACAGCATCTAAAGGTTTGAAGGCTGTGGGAAAGTCAGATTGAGCATGGTAGGGAATTCCATAAGTGGGGAGCAGCACGAGAGAAGTCTTGTAGGCGGGAGTGAGAGGTGTTTACCAGAGAGGAGACAAGGTGCAGGTCAGAGGTAGATCTAAGAGGGCGGGAGGGAGAGTATTTTGATATGAGACTTGAGATGTATGCTGGGGTGGTGTTGTTGAGGGCTTTGTAGGTAGGGGTGAGTAATTTGAATTTGATTCTGAAGGACACATGGAGCTAGTGTAGGGATTTGCAAAGTGGTGCAAAGTTTTAACTGAAGTCCAATGGTTGAACAGATATACAGCAAGTAGTCAGAAGTTTGCCCGGTCAGCACACAAACGGGTAATCAGACATTTGCTGGGTCGGTAAACAAGCGGGCAGTCAGACGTTTGTCGAGTTGGTACACAAGCGGGTAGTCACAGATACAGGGAAGTGTGACAGGTAACAGGAGCTGAGCAGCCAGAGTACTCAAGCACATGTCTGATCCAGGAAGTACCTATTATAGGCCCAAACAGGAAACAGGATTCAAGATGGTTTCTCTTTAATACCATTCTCGCCATCTTGGAAAAGGGCAAATTTAGTGGCAAGTTTACAAATAAAGAGACCTCTAGTGATCAGAAGTACAAATATCTGAGTCATTCCTTACACAGTGCCTTATGCCTCACTGGTTCTTAGTGAGTTAATAGACTGCATTTTAAACGAATATTGCTTCAGCCCACAAAATGGCTGGCCCCATAGTAAAACTTGGATAGGGGCCCATTCTCGCCTCCTGTGCCTCTTCTAAGCATGTGTGGCCCTGTGCATTTGCCTAACGTGCGTGCGCCACTCTAAAGAGGCCCCCAGTTCCCTCTTTGAAAACAGAGCTTGGGCCCTTAATGAGGACCCTTTAAATGCTGTATAGCTTTCTATCAATGGTTCACCTGCAGTGTTTTACAATAGGCCGTAGCTTATATTGCTTAGTGACATCTGTTCATATTTGTATTTTCAACAAGATCAGGTGATGTAAAAACAAATGCCATTCTTTTTATCTGGCCCTTATATTTTGGCTGGGCATAAGCACACACCTTTTAATCTGAACTAAAATCTCACACAACCCCGTTCACTCAGGGAAGAGGCGCAGCTTTCAAGCTAAGGGGAAAGGTGGAAACTTCAAAGCAGCATTAATAGGGGTAGGAAGGTGAGCCAACCAAAAGGAAAGACGTGTGTAACACAGAAGGAAGGAAACAGGTTTTTGTTGGATCAAAAACCTTCCTAATGACACATCGGGGAAATACTTTTACAACATGAACCTACTCCCCCCCCCCCCACTAAAGGTGATAAAGACAAACATACATGGGTTTATCCATGCAAACCTTAAAAGTAGCAATTTATGTTTACTGAAAAAAATAATAATTCCTGTCTTTACTGTAATGATTTATAAAAACTGTAAATATCATTCATTTAATTAGAGTTTTCACTGTTCTCAATGAGCAGTTAGGCCCACTTGAAAAAATGCAATGCTTACACAGCTTGAAACGTTTAAAATCTTTCATGTCGGTCTCTGGCAGCGTTGAGGGCAAGCAGTGCACTCCTGTCACTTCATCATGTGGAATGGTTCTTTTTCTTAACCCCATGTACAGCATACAAAATAACAAAGACTCTCTCTCTCATCCTCTCCCTTTATCTCTCTCTCTATTTTCCTCTCTCTCCCTCTTCCTCCCCTCTCTCTCTCTCTCTCTCTCTCTCGCCCTTTCTCTCTCTATCTCTTACTTCCTCTCTTTTCCTCTCTCTCCCCTCTCTCTCTCTCCCACCCTCTCTCTCACACACTCTCTCTCTCTCTCCATCTATCTCTCCCTCTATCTCTTGTCCTCTCTCTCTCTCATCCTCTCTCTATCTCTCATTATCTTTCTCTCTCTATTTTCCTCTCACTCCATCTCCCCTCTCTCTCTTGTCCTCTCTCTCTCTCTCTCGTACTCTGTCTCTCATCCTCGGTCTCTCTCTCTTTCTCCTACCCCCTCTCTCCCTCTATCTCTGTCTCTCTCTTTTCCTCTCTCTCTCTCACACACCCTCTTTCTCTCTATTTATCTCTCTCTCCCTTTATTCTTATCTCTCTATCTTTTCCTCTTGACTCCCTCTCTTTCTCTCTCTCTCTCCCCCACTCCCTCTCTCTCTCTCTCTTTTCCTCTCTCTCTCACACCCTCTCTTTCTCTCCATCTATCTCTCTCTCCCTTTATCTCTTCCTATCCCTCTATCTGTTCCTCTCGAATCCCTCTCTCTCTCCTTCTCTCTCCCACCCAATCTCTCCCCCACTCACTCTCTCTCCCTCTTTTTCTCTCTCTCTCTCTCTCTCTTTCTCTCGCTCTCCCTCTCTCTCTCTCTCTCCCTCTCTCTCTCTCTCTCTCTCTCTCGCTCTCTCTCTCTCTCATTTCCAGAGTCTTTTTGTTAGGCATATATCAATATATTTAGATTACTAGTTAGCAAGGAAGTAGTTAACACAACTACAGTAAACTTTCCAAGGACTGAAAGTGCCTTCACCAGAACAGTGTCAATTCTTCCATGTCATGTGACAAAAAGACCAAACATTTATACTAGTTATAAAAGCACGTAGCACGCCTGAGCACTCTAAGCAGCATTATTCACTTAAAAAAACGACACTCATCTTCAGGAGAAAGGGTTAATGCCGGCTGGAATTTGCTGATAGTGTACAGGTGCACAGCTGGTGGATATAAAAATTGAGTGTCCATTGCACCACACTGTATCCACAAAGGTCCTTTAATAAAAAACAGAAAGCCAGAAATAAGTGTTTGCTGGGGTGATATCCGGCCCTGCGTTATAGCAGAACAAGTTTTGTTTACAAACACACATCAGTGGCAGTACAAGGTTTCCTTGTAGTCATTGCCGGAGTGAACTTTCTGTTATGTTTTACCTATGTGAGGGCAATTACACAGATTTATTTTGTTTAAAAATAGCAATTATTTATTTTGAAAGTTACTTTTCTATATAACCTTCACTTACAAAAAGTATACTAGTTTTATTATATATGCTTAATGTGGTAAACTATTGAAAGTGGCTTACCACACCATAATCTTCACACATCAGTGTGACCGAAGCCTCAAAATCCTACGCCATAGTGTTTGGGGACCCTGCTCCTTCCACTACATAACTCTTAGTCTTTGGCTTCCTGCTGCCTCCATTCCCCTCCTCACATCATGTCACTGCCCCTGTCACATGCAGCCCTGTCCTCACTAACACATCACTCATCTCCTGATATACTCTGTGCTGCTGGGGATCCGGCTCCTTCCACTATATAACTCTCAGTCTGTGGCGTCCTGCTGCCTCCATTCCCCTCCTCACATCATGTCACTGCCCCTGTCACATGCAGTTCTGTCCTCAACAACACACCATCAGGAGCCTCCGTGATCTTCATTGCAGTGTCGGCTCACACTGTTGGGAGTTGCCTCCATCTTCCTAATCTTGCCGGCTTGTTCCTAGTGCTGGTTGTTGATTTTCTACCTGTCATTTATAGGACAGGGAAACCTGTTTCTCCCCACCAGCCATAGTATTTTGCTGTTGATCCTGCTGTTTTTGTACGCAGATTCTCTTGGCTTTGTTTTTTTTTTCTCTTGACCGCTGCCTGCTCTGACCTTTGGCCTCAGTTATTGTATTCATCTCTGTCTGCTGCCTGTCCTGACCTTCAGCTTGTTTCTGTTTTTTCTCTGTTTGCTGCCCTAAACTGCCCTGGGCTACATTTGCTATTCCCCCTAGCCTGATCTCTGGCTCTTTTTTAATTTGTGTACGTTCGTCCTGAAAGAAAATATTGTATCAGCCACTGTATCTGCTACTCTAATTCCAGTATACTCCTAGAAGTCTTGCTACTAAGCATACTACTCTCCAGTATATCCTTACAGCTGGCACACACTTAAGTTCCTACAACTATAAAGCCCTATAGGCATCCAAGTGCCTGTGAACATATAGCCCATCTATGGGAATGGTGACTGTTATAGATGTAGACCTCGCCTATCTGGTTCTAGCAACTCAATTGGTGCTTGTTGTGTGTCCTAACTCATACTCAATGCTGGACAGGTCCCTGCTTCCCACAAGACAATATATCACTTATATTCTGAAATATTCTGTGCTAAATTCTGATGTTGTTATATTAGTGAATGAATGAATCAACCAATCCACACAGTGCATTTCTACAGAGTAAGCTTGTGGTTCATGCTGCTTATTTAGGTAACAAGGCACCCCCCCCCCCACCCAAATATAGCAGCTTAGATTTGAAAGAGTGTATGAGGACCTATATAGTAAAGTATAAACCCTTTAGTTATTTCAATAATATGTTTTCTGAAGATCAATGTGTGAGAAGGACCAGACCAGGATCCTGAAGTGGCTGTGAAGTTTTTTCTCTGTGATTAAATTCCAGTTTTAAGATAGTTAGTAGCCACATGCAACCATATTTTAAAGAAGTTAAGTCGTCTAATTAAGATATCCACATTTTACTCCTAGTTATGATTTCCCAACCTCTTTCTTCGTGAGTTGTATTAGAAAAGTGACAACCGGATTTGCACAGAATAGTCCAAACTCCTTCAAGTTGGTTGGGGATTATCTGGATTTTTGTCACAGATAGTCTACTGGATTTGGGTTGTGTCTGGGACGCTCATTGGTCATTTACTTTTTTTTTTTACAGTTAATTACTCCTTTGTTACTTTGTTTTTTAAATATTTAAAATGTTAATAGTAATTAAAAAGCTAAAATGTTTCCAAATTTACAGTTAAAGAGAAAAGAAATAAAAAGGGAAACATGGAAAAGTAGGAGGAGAGGAAGAAAGGGCAAAAATAAATCTTACAACAATACACAACCACTGAAACATTTACGATCTGGCAGAACAAATATCAACAGAAAGAAAGTTAATCTGTACATATGAGGCGTGGTTCTATAAAGCAATGCCAAGTCAAAACAAGCAAAAATTGGTTCAGACCACCACTGCCCAAGGATAGCTCTACTCAATAATGATTCCCTAATTAAACTTATGATGCTGGGCTCTTAAAATGAGTGGAATAGTTCCATATAATTAAAGTAGAACTTCTACCTGAAAATGCATGCAGAAGCCTCAGAAACACACTCTAAGTGCCATTTAAAAGATAGCCCAATAAGTAACCATTTGTAGAACCTTTTGTAACCGTGGCAGCAGTGTGGACTGCACTGATTGCTTCCATGGTTGTAGAGGTTTGCGAAGGACAATTAGTTCTGTTCTTTTACCTGTCGTAGGTCTTTGGAACATCGGAGTAGATTTTCTTACAGGATTTTTATTTTCTCTCAATGTAAAAAGCCTCAGTGTTCATAATTATCATTGTTATCTTTTATTTATAAGGCGTCACAAAGGGTCCGCAGCGCCGTACATGACATATACAGAAAGCAGTGATCCATAACGCATTATATGATACATGAATAACAGAATACAAGGACCATACATTCTTAATAAACAAATATACAGATAAGACGTTAATGCAGATCAAATTATATAGGGGACAGTGAGAGAGAGTGATGGTAGTAATCAGCGAAGTAGCTTAAGAAAGTACATATAAGGGGACCAGGCGCTCTTGTAGAGTGTACGCTGCACCTCATCGATAGAAACAATAATAAGGAGAGCGCTGCAATATAAGAACCAGATGTAATAAGTGGAAAATGTATGATGGAAGTTAAATGTACATACGGAGGCTCACTCGGAGGGTAGATTCCTGTAAGTACTGAATCTAGAAGCACACAGGAGAGCAATACGTAACACAAATACATAATATATATAGATCTTTTCTGATATATAACGTGGTGTCCAGAGAGAGGATCGGAGTCCGTACGGACGTGATTCTTACCCTAGATGTCCCTACAGATGTCGTCCTTAGTGCTGCTCCTTCTGATCTCCCATAGCTCGCTTGCACGCTCGGTGTGTTCAGAGTCCTCCCTGCGTGTGTATGCGGAAGTGCAGCTGGGTAGTCACTACCGTAGCTGGTATGTTTCAATATTAACCAACGCGTTTCATCCAACATGGACTTTTTCAAGGATAAAATTCAGTATGTGGTCACGTCTATATATACTTGCTCTCCTCCATTGATTGGCTAAAAGTGTAAATAAAAATTACTTTATTTTTAAAAACAATTAAAATATAAGCCTGATAGATAAAATCCTGAACTGGAATATTATAAATAAAGGAATTATTGCATATTAAACATATATATATATATATATATATATATATATATATATATATATATATATATATATACACAAGTTAACCCGTGCATGATACTCATGCATTCTAGTCAAATCAAGCTACTTAAGGTGTTAAAAAGGTTCTTGTCATGCATTTGGGCCATAGCCCAGGCCTCAACCACCAACCACTCCCCACTGTCACCCCCGGCAACCACCAACAACCACTCCCCACTGTCACCCTCGGCAACCACCAACCACTCCCAACTGTCACTTCTCCTTCAAGAAATATATATATTTTTTTTTTAAATCTTTATAAACACTTTTAACAATTAACAAATTAAATTAACAAATTCAAAACATCTTAGTATACCAAATTTCAGCCCTTTCTGAATTTTTTTTTACACACACACTAAGAATTTAGTAGGTCAGTGTATAACTCCGCCCAGCAGGTGGCGTTGCAGCTTGGTTTTATTTTTTCCACACACACACAGACAGACTAACACACGCCACTAGACATTTATATTATAGATAGATAGATATATATATATATATATATATATATATCACCTATGGAAAACATATGTGCATACATATTTTATGTATGCATATATATATATATATATATATATATATATATATATATATTTTTAACATACAATTAATTCTTTATTTATAATATTCCAGATCAGGATTTTAGCTATCAAGCTTATATTTTAATTGTTTTTAAAGAATAAAATAATTTTTATTTACACTTTTAGATGGCCACCATTAGATTTCTTGACGAATGGTGTTCATTTTTCCTTTGAAGTTGGTGACAAAGTCATGAGCAGTGAGGGAAGAAGGGGAGGATGGTGGGTTGGGCATAGGAGTGAGTTGATGTTGACAAAGAGGTGACGGGGGTTGGTCAACTGGGTGGATATTAGGCATTTAAAGTAGGTTTGCTTGGTAAGAGAGAAGGTGGTATAGTAAGTCAGACAGGATACATTTGTAGCGGTAGAAGTCAGCATTGGATCAAGGTTTTCTCCATTGGACTCTTTGCAAGTGGCGGTTCTGTTTGGGAATGCCAGGTTTGGGGTTTGGGTTGACAATTTGTGGTCGGTGGAGTTGCCTCGTCTAGGGCTGCAATGGGTATATTTCTGTAGAGTGAGGCTGCAGTATTAGGTGAAATAGAATAGATCACATCACCCAGGACACTGGGTATTAAAATTACCAGGGTATCCACAGGCATGAATTAAGTCTAAGTGGGTTCTCTAGAATGTTTAACATCAGTAAAACATGGGGAAATTACTTTATTTTACCATAAACCCCAACTCCTCTCTATATTATATGTTATCCTGTACTAAACTGCCTGATTGTACTGATCCTGTTTTATTTCCAAATCAGCAGTAGATTTCCTTTTTTCAGTATGGGGGCTGTGGCTCCGTTGGGAAACACGAGTAGTAATCCTCAAAGTACTGTAATTTGTTTTCTTGTTAATGCCATCTTTATATTTCTACAAAGAACAACATTATTGGTAGAAATACAAAAGCAAATGCATTAAAACGTCACAAATATGGGGGTCAAACAAAAAGAGAAAAAACTGCTTTTGAGACGATAGACAAAGGATGAAAATTCATGAGGGTAACACGATAGGGAAGCTCCTTGTAATGACTTATACCATCTGGTGAACGTCATGGATTCCTGTGTTATGAATCGGAACAAAGAATTTTAGTGGTACTTAAAGAGAAACTAAAGAAGCCCTGTAAGTAGGACATATACGTCACCAACACAAAATAGCTTTTTCCTGAAGACCATTGACGGTAATAAGATAAACAAGACAATGGAGACACCGACATAAATAACGCCATTTTATGATGATAGAAGTCTGTTACTCACTGAACATTTATCCATGTGGCCCAGATCGGCTCTCCGTGATTGGCTGAGTGGTGTAAGAGACATGGTGTGGTGAAAGCCAAGATTGGCTCTCCGTGATTGGCTGAGTGGTGTAAGAGACACGGTGTGGTGTAAGCCCAGATAGGCTCTCCGTGAGTGGCTGAGTGGTGTAAGAGACACGGTGTGGTGTAAGCCAAGATATGCTCTCCGTGAGTGGCTGAGTGGTGTAAGAGACACGGTGCGGTGTAAGCCAAGATAGACTCTCCGTGATTGGCTGAGTGGTGTAAGAGACACAGTGCGGTGTAAGCCCAGATAGGCTTTCTGTGATTGGCTGATTGGCTATTAACTAGCCAGGCTCACAGGACATTTCCCATTGTATGTCATTCAGGAGTTGTTTGTTGTTTCCATAGGGTTTGTTTCCTCAGTGTTCCATATAGATTACCTTATTCCCATATAGATTATATCAGACGAGGATGAAGATGCCAGGTAAGTATTTTACATTGGCACAGATTTTTTTTCCAGTTGTTGGACAAATAGATGTATCATTTATGGGGGCATATTATTCAATGATATAGAATCGGGGGCCATACTATTGAATTACATAGGATGTGTGACCATATGATTGAATTATATAGGAACGGGGGCCATATTATTGAATTATATGCAATCAGTAGCTATATTATAGAATAACATAAGATCGGGAGCTACATTAATGAATTTTATAGGAATAGGGCCATATTATAGAATTATATAGAAATGGGGCCATATTATTGAATTATATAGGATTGGAGGCCATATTGAATTATATATGTTCAGTGGCATTATTCTTCATATATGATCAGGGGCATTATTCTTTATTTAGAATAAGGGCTAACACTTATAGTGCACATGTGCCTGCTGGCATTTTTAGTGCCACAAGTGCATGCACTATTTTTTTATCCATTTTAACCCTAGTACCCATCGACTTAATGCACGGGACGGTTTGTCTGTCACCACCCTTGATAGACCCCATTTCCCTGTATGTTTACCCAAGAAAAAGGCTGCCTACACTGTGTACAGGTAACAAATCCACTATAAACATGGTGGTAACAAAAAAAGACTGTATATGCTTCAACCGTATGGAACCTCTTTAAAATATTAAAACAAATAGAATATCTCCTAATTGTCGCAACACCTATAGAGGTTGCCAATCTCTTCAATATGCAAATTCAACAAGTTACAGAGGAATACAGAGGAATTTTTGGAAAGATCCACACACATCATCCCATATTTGGGTAACGTGGAGTTAAAGACTTTGTTTGCGTCCTCTGGAATATTTTCACACTACAGCATAATCATCTATGTGAGAAAACACTGAGCGGGTGAGACCATTTCAGTATTTTTCAACTCTCCTATACTGGATTCCAAGTGTCATGAATCAATGCAGGAATACAGCTAAGGAGCCACGAATAAGGTGAAAAACATTCAATGTTTATTGCTGAAGAGTATGAACAGACGATGTAATAATGAGCTTTGCAGTAATTACCAGGTATACGGCAGTTGCAGGTAAACAGGAGGTATGGAAAGCAAGTGCAGGGAAATGCAGAGGTAAATACCAGGTTCACAGATGATACAGGTCAGCAGAATGTATGTAGAGATCCCAAGCGGCATAAACCCAGGAGCACAGCAGGAGGAAGTAATAACAATGAATAGCAGGATGTGACCACAGAGTGTAAAATCAATAACCAGCAATGAATGCTGGGAGAGACAGGTATACATAGGGAACAGCCAGGTGCCAGGGATAATTAGTGCTGCAGGGTTAACTCCTACGGGACTAGAAGCATGCACAATAGCAGCACTTCTGGTGACCAGAGGTACTGCTGCAACACATAAAAAGAAACACAAATAATAAAGTCTAATAGTCCTGGAGGCAGGAGCTGCCAATACAAAGCAGCAACCTGCAGGCAGATCGTGACACCAAGCTTTCATTATAACATACGTGTTACATCATCTTTATATTTTTGTTTTTAATTTCTATATTTTTATTGTGTACTGGCCAGACACTTCATATAAGACATTTAAGAGGTGCATTACACCTCATCTCTATAAGGGCTGTATTGTATATACGGATGGTATGAATCATATGTATTTTATTTATAAATAAATGTGCTATATTTATAATATCTGCCAGCCTAATAGATACATTTTATATACCACTATAATTATGATTATTTAATCATTACTCCTTCTGGCGACCCTATTAACTTGTTGAATAAACATGGTGGTAAAGTGTTGAATTGAAAAGCAAACATGGCTATACCGAGCAGAAGGGATGCTCTTGAATTTCCAGTGGCTACGGCTTGGTTGAACCCTGACCGGCACAGCCCCAAAAGTTGCCTTGGCTGGTAATAAGACCAGTTTCCTGGTGTTATAAATGTACTGGGCAAGACCTAGTGATTGAACCCAACTCTAATGTGACCTTTGTTACAACACCTGTGCCACTTTATTCCTGACCTCCTTCCACCCGTTTACTAACCTAATCCATTCCTTGGAAACTGGTTTCTTTTATCTGTTGATCTAACTCGGCCCCAACACAGTGGCCATAGGTTTCTAGTAACTATGGTGGTTCACCAGGAAAAGGAAATAGAATAGAAACAAACAAACTATGTTTTAATTTCTTCTTACATAAACAATACATCACCCATGTCTGCCAAGGAGATTGACCCATTCGATATGGCATTCAACATTAATATATATATATATATATATATATATTTATATATATATATATATATATATATATATATATATAAACACAGTGATAAAACAAAATTGGCTATTAAGAAACAGACTAAGAGGGTCCTGCTCGCAAGCTTACATTCTATAGGTGGAAATAGAGAATTTGGTGCAGCGTTGATTGGAGGTTCCATATGTGGTAGGAGATTTCGATTGCAAGCTCCTAGTGGAAAGGAACTGGTGTGAATGACTACATATTCTCTATACAGCGCTGGGTAATACAATTGGCGCTTTATAAATAAGAATAATAATAATTCTATCTTCCTAATGCATTCAAAATAACATGACATAAGTCCTTATAACTATTTTATTTTATATTTTGCACAAAAAGGAAGACTGAGGATGGATGACCGGATTTCTAATCCCAAAATTGTGGGATTACTACTTATGCTCTAGTGATCTCACCAGTTCCTTGTGAGTTCGCAGACCGAATTTTGGTTCCGTCTGCAAATTGGCCGCATCAACTTGCGTGTAGGCGATTGCTCCATTTTAATTGTCTTTTCATTTGGGGATGCTAACAATTAATGGTGCATGTTTATTACATATCCTTTTGTCCAAAAAACAATTCTCCTTTTATCCGACAGAGGGAACTGTTGTACAATCTGAAGCCTTACCTTTTTGCAGTTAAATTATATTAACTTGATGATCTCTTCTTCAGTCTCATAACAAACTCAGACATTAATTTATCAGCGGGGGGCATTTGCAATTCCAAAATTTCTGCGGCTGTTATGCCAACTCCTAGATAATGAGATATTTACCTTCCACGTATCGCCACTTATCGCCACTCCAGATGGCTGACAGCTGCCATTGTTCAACGCGTCTTTGCCACTATTAAATGATGCAAAAAAAAAAATCCGCTAATGTTTAGATGTATAGTCTTAAAAAAAAAAAGTTAGTGTTGCTGAATAAGCGCATTGTTGAGCGAAGTTCAAGGACAGCCACCCGGGACCTTGAACAATGGATGTCAAAGTCACCTTTTGTAAAGTCCTGTGTCTGGTTTTATCATATAACAAAGTGTGTTTTTGATTATTGTCACTACCTGAACAGCGGTCTATGATCTCACCGGCTGTTTTACCCCTGAGACATTTCTGATGTCACGTAAAGGACCAATTCAATTACAGGCTGACTGTGATGTACGGCAGTAAAATAGCGCGGCGGTTTAATTAACTGGCGGCAGGTCTGCACATTCAGAATTAATGAAGAGAAGTCATATCGGTGCAGAGGGGATCTTGTGGAAAAAACATTTACAGGTTTAGAAAAGCACCTCTGTTTAAACCATTAAGGGTGAAATGTACACTTTGTTCGCATATAATTTACATTGGGATTACTAGTTAAAGAAATGTACTCGGCAGTGTTGAAAACTAATTGGAAGAGGCTGAATATAAACTACACAATGCAGCAATTCAAATGGAAAGAATTGGAAAGTAAGAAGAGCGCCTCGATTACCTCAACATAACTTTTAAGGGTCTTAATAAAAATCTAATGGAGAGATAGTGCAGGATGTGCGCATAAAACGGTGGGGCATAAAATGATTCGCAATAAAGCATTTTATTAACGAGACCTAGAATGCCTTGTTTATACCAAACTAATTTTCTCCACAAGTGGAGGTCACACAGGGCCGTTTAAAGTTCATTTGCAGAGGTACGGTAGAGGTAGTGGAAAATGTGTCTGCCAGTTACTGGTGAGTACTTGTGTGTTATCCAAATCTGCTTCAGGACACAAAGGCAAATATAGAACTGTCCAACTGTCTGATGTAACGGGGGAGAGCTGCAGGTAAACTGGCGGATCAGAGTTGGATGGGTCAGGAATAAAAATGGCCGTGGCAAACTTTATTGACATTTGACGATGGTGACGCGAGCATATTGCTATGTGGGTGCTTCTCAAAACCCATAGCAGCACAATGCTACCTCTCAGTGCTGGGGTCGTGAGTTCATTTCCAACCAGGATCTTATCTGTGTGGAGTTTGTATGTTCTCCCTGTGTTTGTGTTTGTTTCCTCAGGTTTCCTCCAAAAATACACTGGTAGGTCAATTGGCCTCTGACAAAATTGACTCACGCGTGTGTGTGTGTTGGAGAATTTAGAATGTAAGCCACAACTGGCAGGGACTAATGTGAATTATTACTTCTGCACGGTGCTTCATAATATAGTGGCTATATAAATAAATGAGTATATATATATATATATATATATATATATATATATATATTGTGGTAAAGTACAGCATTCACAGGAATCCATCATAGGTATGCTGAACCATTTACCTGTTTATTAGCAGTTGTCAGGATGGTAAACAGTTCCAACGCTGGCTCAGAAATCATATCCAGTAACGGTACACAAAAATCCCCACCACCTACATCTAGCTAGACATAACTTCTCTGTCTGCAAGCCGGCCACTTATTGGCATCGGTGGTCCCACCCACACATGCAGGCAGTGTCTTTATTTTCCACCCCAAGCACTACAAACAAATCACAGCAAACCAATCACACCCATGTGGTACACGTGTGTGTGTGTGCTAAAAGAGGATCCCAGGGAACCCTTAACCCTGTCAGCTGCAGACTCGCTGTGGTTTTATCAGATCCCTCATAGGGGAACTGTGGTAAAGAGGCACATTGCCACTATATATATATATATATATGTGTGTGTGTGTGTGTGTGAAAAACCCTTCTAATTAGTGTATTTTGTCCATTTCAGATCTCAGCCATGCAATCTACATTGTCAAGTGTTAGCAGTAGAATGGGTCACACTAATGAGCTTAATGACGTTCAACTTGGCAGTGTCACAAGATGTCACCTTTCCAACAAGTCAGTTTGTCAAATGTCTGCCCTGCTAGAGCTGCCTGGATCAACTGTAAGTGTCATCATTGTGAAGTGGAAACATTTAAGAACAACAGCTCTAGAGGCTACAGAAGCTCACAGAATAGGACTGTTGAGTACTGAAGTACGTAGCGCATAAAAATCATCTGTCATTGGTTGCAACTCTCACTGCCCAGCTCCACGCTGCCTCTGGAAGGTTTCCATGGTCAGGCAGCCGCACACACACCTTATATCTAGAGATGTTCACTGACCCCTGTGTTATGGTTTTGGTTTTTAATCTGGATTAACTTTGTGTTTTGGTTTTACCAAAACCACCCTCGCGTGTTTTGGGTTTTGGATCCCGATTTTTTTCTAAAATCCCTATTTTTTTGCTAAAATAAATAATTTGGCTCTTTTTTTATCCCTACATCATTATTAACCTCAATAACATTCATTTCCAGTCAATTTGTGTCAAGTGACAAGAACACTGCTACCCCTCCTGTTTATGAGCAATGGCTCTGGAGACTGGAGAGTGAAAGGAGCACTGCTACCCCTGATTCTGTATGAGCAATGGCACTGAGCAATGTCACTGGAGACTGGAGAGTGACAAGAACACTGCTACCCCTGATTCTGTATGAGCAATGGCACTGAGCAATGGCACTGGAGACTGAAGAGTGACAGGAGCACTGCTACCCCTGATTCTGTATGAGCAATGGCACTGAGCAATGTCACTGGAGACTGGAGAGTGACAAGAACACTGCTACCCCTGTTTCTTTGAGCAATGGCACTGAGCAATGTCACTGGAGAGTGACAAGAACACTGCTATCCCTGTTTCCGTGTGAGCAATGGTGCTGACCTCCATGGAGAGGTAGGTACTCATGGAATTCAAAACCTGTGAGAAATGACAACGCAACAATGACGTTTTGCCTCGATTCAGATCCGAGGACGCGTGAAAGTAGCGGGCCGGCTCGCGAGCCTACTCGGATCCCCTAAGTTCGGGTGGGCATGGTTTTCATAAAACTGAGCCTGAGCCTCTCTACTTATATCACCAAGCATGATGCCAAATGTCAACTTGATTAGTATAAAGCACACTGACATTGGAGTCTGGAATATAGAATCACGTTCTCTGGAGTGACAAATCATGCTTCGCAATCTAGTAGTCTGATGGAAAAACCTGGGTTTGGTGGATACCAGGAAAACGCTTCCTACCCTAATGCATACTGCCATAAAGTTTGGCGGTAAAGAATATTGATCTGGGGCTGTTTTTCATGGTGTGGTCTGGGCCACTTAGTTCCAGTAAAGGGAAACCTTAATGCTACAGCAGCCAATGATATTCTAGAAAATGTTGTGCTTCCAGCTTTGTGACACATGTTTGAGGAAGGTCCTGTCCTGTTTCAGCATGACAATGCCTCTGTGCACAAAGCGAGGACCATCAGAAAAATGATTTGCTGCGTTTAGTGTGGGAGAACTTGAACGGCCTGTGCAGAGCCTTGACCTCAACCCCATTGACCACCAGTGGGATAAATTGGAACGCTGACTGTGAGCCAAACCTTATGGCCCAACATCACTGCTCAACCTCACTAATGCTTCTGTGTTCTCTTGTGAAATGTGGAGGGGGGATGACTCTATAGCAAGCAGGGAGAAGTGGAAATCTATATTACTGCCCATAGTTATGGAATGAGATGTTCAACAAGCACGTGGTGTGCACATTTATAGTTAAATATAAAAAAAGTGGCAAAGAGAATACCAACAAAACTCGACATTTTGCCTAGAGTTTGCCAGAAAGTCTGTGGTAGACTCTCAAATGGTGGAAAAAAATGATGTCTGATGTGAGCCAGTGCGAACTTCTTGGTCTTAATAATAGGTGCTATATTTGGCATAATATTGCCGATTATCCAAAGACCAATATCCTTACCGTGATGCATGGTGACGGGAGTATATTCCTAGTAAATGCTTCACAGCTCCAAGCACTGGAAAGTAGAGGATAAAAGAGCTGGCTCAACATATATATATATATAAGCTTTTAAGGACAACTTGCCACGTCTGCAAGAGATCAAGGACTTGGGAGAGCATTTATATACCAACAGGACGGTGACCCAAAGCATACATTAACAGCGACATTGGAGTAGCTAAATGCAAAAAAATTCTATGTCCTTAAGTGACCCAGTTAAATATTAGACTTTAATCCCATTGATAACCTGTTGAATGGGTTGAAAATTGTCATTCCTCAACAGTCCCCATCTAGCCTGATGTAACTCAACTATACTGCAGAGAATTATGGGAAAAATGACAAAGTGTCCAATGCTGCTAGAGCCACCGATAGATTCACAGTTTTAACCTCAGCCAAAGGTGCTTCTACTCATCTACCAGGCTTGTAAAAACGATTAATATCTATTTTTTTTTTTTATTATTGTTAATCAAGAATAAAAGTTTAAAATAGTTTTTTTTACTTCCCTTTACATTACTGAGCAGTCTATGCTGATCAGTTGTAAGAATTACCAAATAATTCCATTTTGATTCCATGACCATAAACTTATATATACAATGCCTCTAGAAAAATCGTCATACCCTGTCAAAATCATTACCTTTTATCACCTTACGCCATGGAAATTTAAGTAAATTAAATGAAACTTTTTTTTTACACATTATAACCCTCATCATCAAAGTGAAAATAACATTTACAAAAATGATTAACAATTAATATAATTTAATTACTAACATACCTGGTTTGGATAAGTGATCAAACCCTTAGAGTAACCATCATAAACTTGCTCAGGTACAACCAATGATCACACAACAGGCTAATTGGCCACCACCCGACCGACGTCAATTGTAGTGGATTTGATTTCTTCAGAATAAAACCAGGGGGTAAATGTATCAATCTGCGGGTTCTTCAACACCCGCGTGTTCAGCCTCTTCCGCGATTAAATTTCAAGCGGCGCTGCATTGTAAAGGGTTAACTTCCCTTTACAATGCAGCGCCGCTTGAAATTTAATCGCGGAAGAGGCTGAACACGCGGGTGTTGAAGAACCCGCAGATTGATACATTTACCCCCAGGTGTTCTTTGAGGATTCCACTACTAGTAGTGAATGGTAAGGCAAAGAATTCACCATGGTAAGAAAGGTGCTTTCAAAATGACTCGGGATTAAGTTGTAGAAAGTCACAAGTTAGGAGAAGGATCCAAACAGATTTCAAAGGCTATTACTTTCCTTCTGAGTACCGTTCAATTAATTATTAAGAAATGGAAAGCATATGGTACCACCAACACCTTGTCTAACTCGGGCCGTCCCTCCAAACTGGATGGCAGAGCCAGGAGAATATTGATCAGCAAAGTTACCAAGAGGCCCGTGGCAACTTTGAAGGACTTACAAGTTTTTATGGCTGAGATAGCTCGGTCTGTGTATGGGACAACTATCTCACAAGCTTTACACAAAGCTGCCCTGTATGGTAGGGTTGATGGAAAGAAGCCTATTCTAAAAAATTTGCACTTTGCAAAAAAACACTTGGAAGATTCTGATGCCATGCCGCAAAAGGTTGTATGGTCAGGTGAGACCAAGATAGAACTAGTTGTACTGAACTCCAAGTGCTATGTTTTGTGCAACATATAGTACTCCACTCAAAACACACCAAACCTATGGTGAAGCATGGTGGTTGCAACATTATGTTGTGTGGATGTGTTTCTTCAGCAGGGACTGGGCGATTGTTCAGGACTGAAGGGAAGATGAATGCGGCCAAGTACACCAAAATTCTTGAGGAAAACCTGTGACCCTCTGCTAGACAGCTGAAGATTGGTAGATGTTTCACCTTCCAGCACTAATACCACCCTAACCATACCATTAAGAAAGCAACACAGTGGATTAAAGATAGGAAGGTGAATGTCCTTGACCGGCCAAGTCATAGCCATGACCCAACGCCGATAGAAAATCTGTGGATGGACTTGAAAAGAGCAGTCCATCACCGCTCACCACGAAATTTGATTGAACTTGAACAATTCTGCAAGTTAGAATGGGCAATTATTCCCCAATCTAGCGGAACAAAGCTGGTAGAGACATATCCAAACAGACTGGTGGCTGTAATTACAGCAAAAGCTGGCTCTACAAAGTATTAAATCAGGAGATTGATCATTATTTCAACCCTGTTATTTTAGTTTTCCATATTTTTTAATTTTTAGAACTGTTGCCTTTTTTTTCGCTAGTTGAATGTTGGATGGCGAAATGTGTAAATAAAGCTGGAAAAAGTTTGATTTAATTAATTTCAATTTCACGTGTTATGACGCAATCACACAAATAAATAGCACACATACATTTACACTCACACATTCATTATGTAAATAGTTCACCTTAATAAAGTTCCAACACAGTCTTTTATAATCGAATGTAATAAATTTAATAGGTTAATGTAATAATGTTAAAACCACTTTGTTGATATTTAAGGTTCAGGATATCGGAAACATATCATGTTTAGTGTCATTCTAATCCACTTTTCACCATTATACATCCGCTACTATCGGCTAAGTGATAAAATCTGATTGGTTGCTAACCCGCAGTTTAGTACATATACCCCTTAGGGTATATGTACTAAAGAGGGGATAGTAAGAGACAATAGGAGCAAAGGTTAATTAAGGTTAGCTGTCCATGTGGGTAGCAGATGATATGGAGGCAAACGGTCCAAGTTGTAGAGGGACAGGTAGGATACTGGGCAGTGGGGGATGTGGGAAAAGGGGCACAGGGGGAGGTAAGGTATCTGTAATTCAGTATTGCTGTCTTGAATATTTATGAACAGATTCATCCATTTAAACTAATACATTCAGTCGTCCCTTATGTTCTTCCTCCCTTTCCTTTTTTTCCCTGTAAATTAGACTTGACCTATTAAAATACCAAAAGAAGTTTTATTTCTGTGGGTTGTTGCCAAAGGTTGTAATTAATATTATTATTATTGTATTATTATTACATCTTCAGGATGCATGCCACATTTACCTAATATATACATTTATATATTATTGTATAATATATTTACTGCAGAGCAGTAAGTGTTTTCTGGTTTGCCGACAAAGCAAGGCGCAGATTGACTTTCCGAGGGTAGTTCCAAGAACCAGGAAGGGAACGTCAATGTTGAAATGTTGAACTGGTAGGTTCATTGCATTTTGTGTGTTATTAATAAACCTTTTTGTTGGAAAAATTAAGCAGTGCATTCTGCTGTAATTGCTGAAACAGAAATACGCACGCTCCCTAAATATTCCGCATCATTTTCCATTCAGAAGATAATTGTACTAATTGACCTGGATTTACTTTAAAATGTACTGCTGACCAATCACATGCGCTATTAATTATAGCCTGAATGCATCTTCTGGATCAAGTCAAAACATTTGTCATTTATATTTTGCCAGAAGATATTTGCAGAATTCCTTCATAGATTGTTTTGTCTATCTTCTACCTTTTCATTAAATTTGTGTCCGTTTCCATTTCGGATATATGTTAAATGTAATCATTTGTTGCAAGAAAACCTCCTTTAGGTGATTGCTGTCTTCTATAATTTGGAGCGTATTTAGGGGATAGATAAAATAGACACACTGCCAAGACAGATTTCTGACTAGTGGAACCACGTGGCCATTTTTTGTCCTAGTTCCAAGTGGGTGTGAGTGTGTGTACTTGCATTCATATGCTTGTGGGGGCATTGACCTGTTTACACACCAACACTGTGGGGACCCGAGTTGTAGTGGGGACAAAATGTGAGGTCCCCACAAATCTTCTCAAGGCTAATAAATGCAGGGGAGCTTGCTGATATGCTCAGCATAAAAATCTGGTATGTCCCAGCGAGTCACATTTGTCGGAACAAAAGTGTGCGTGTGTCCAATGTAGAGGGGAGAAAGTGTGTGTGTATCCCACTGCCTGAGGGCAGTATACCATCCAATTGTATAGCAAGAGCAGGAAAAGGAAATAACTGAATCCTGCTGGCGCTTTGTACACCAAGCGCGTAAAGACACAGTCAAATCCATCTGCGGCTGAAGGTAAAGTGGGGACATTGAAGCATGACAGAGCCCACCAGTAGCTCCGACTATAGCTTGGAGAGCAGTGGAGATGAGTATGCCCCTTACACTTCGGAGGAGAGCGGTTCAGACACCAGCGGTGATGCCCCGTTGCCCACCTGCGTAGCAGAGCACAGGTACCCAGAGACGAGTTCTATGTAGGACCATTCTCGACCTTCTGCTAGCCGTGTTTGAAACACAGAGGGTCGGAGAGACGACGCGGTGTCTGTCCAAACGCTATCCAGAAACAGTCATGGCTCCAGGGCGTATAACAAGACGCAGAACTGCCTGTACTGTGAGAAGCCCCTCTTAAAAATTGCCTGGCACATGAGACTGAAGTAGCCTGGGCCCTGAAATTCCCCAAGCACTCAAAAGAAAGGTGCACGCAATTGGCACATCTTCGCAATAGGGGCAACTTTGCACTGGGGCAATGAGGTCAGGCCATGGCGTTCTGGTCCCGTGCAAACTTCCAGACAAAGAGATGGATTCTGAAGGCTTCATGCGCTGTGTAGCCTGCCAGGACTTGTTTGCAAGAAAGTACCTGTGGCAACACATGATAAGATGTAAGCCAAACCAAAGGGGCAATATGCTCACACCTGGCAAGAACAGAGTCCAGTCACTGTGCGCCTTTGCTCAACCTGTTCCACCTGACATAAGTGATGGCTTTTGGAAGCTCTTGAGTGACATGATCCAGGATGAAGTCTTACTCGCAGTCAAAAATGATCAATGCATCATGCAGATGGGACAGCATCTGTTCAACCGGGTCGGATCAGATGTTGGCAGGTACGAGTACATCTGTCAGAAGCTTAGGAAATGGGCAGGCTACTGCTGCAGGCCAGAAGAGCTACCCCTTTGGAGAGGATCGAAGACTTTATTGCCCCATCAAACTTTCTGCACGTAGTAGACGCTGTTAAGCTGTTAGCTGGCTTTGACAAGGAGACAGGTAAATTTAAGACGCCCTCGCTGGCACTTAAGGTTGGGCACGGCCTGCAAAAGATAGCGAGCATTGTGGAGTGCCAAGCCATGATGGAGGGCTGCACTGCTGCGGTTGAAAACACACGGAATTTCGGGAAGCTATATGAGGTGAGATGGAACGAGTTGATCTCACCGGCTGCCTTCAAAGTCTTAAGGAGTCCAAGTGGAACATGGCTCAGCTCTTACCTTTCACGGAAGATGTGAAAAAGATGCACTTGTACCTCGATGAGAAGCAGCAAGCCTACCGAAGTGGGCTATCCATCGAGCCTACGATTAACCACCGGGCACTACGGAAGTGATGTCCCGATTGTCATGACGATGGCTGAGACTCAAGCAAGGGGCAGAAGCGAGTCGCGGCGGTTCGGCACTGCTGCGTCTTGTGACAGACGTATATACTTTTTCTTAATTATGTCAGCCGCGATGAAATCTGTGCCACCATATAAATAAACAATAATGATAATGAATGTTCTCTCTGTACAGTGCTGCATAACATATTTGGCGCTTGTCACGCTATCCTGGCGTGATCTAACAGCCGGGCATGTGCATTAGTTTCAATGCACTGTTATTCTTCCTTGGGCTCATCTTTGTGGCTTAGAGTAGGAGGGTGTAGGGACATCCTCCAACACCAGGGGGAGCTCTCCTATAATTTAAACTGGTTTATTTATATATTTATACATGTTCCTGGTTTATGTTATTATCTATGCCAGTTCTTAGCTAGTAATTAATTAGCAGCCTCACTGCCGGTAATAGCGCTTACTGACCCAGTTTGCTGACCTGCTCCTGTCTGTTTGTTGGATCCAATCCTGTGGATACTCTGCCTGTTGGATTTTCCTGTTGTGACCTTCTGCTTGGACTTTGGACTCTGCCTGTTTGCCCGTGACCCTGACCCTTTGGCCTGTACATTGGACTCCGCTACTTTGCCTGTGACCCTGACCTTTGGCGTCTTTACTGACTACTCTGCTTGCCTGTGATCCTTGACCTCAGCTACCGTCTGACTATCCACCGCCTTCTATTCAGTCTCCTGGCCTGCCGCTACGGGCCTGTATTACCAGCTCACAGTACTTCTGGAGTTAAGTCCTGGGGGCATCTGAGTACCGATGAGCATATAGAGCTCTAAGGGAAAGGCGGCTGCTATAGGCGAACACCTCCACCATCTTGTTCTGTGAGTTGGTGATCAGACCAGCAGCCTAACAGCGCTATAGAAATTTTAATAAATAATATGCCATAGTAACAAATGCATAGGAATAGGCCACGTCCTAAACATTGAATACTATTGTACATTTATCTCCAAATATTTCCATCAAATGCAACAATAAAATAAAGACTATAGAGTTAAATGGTCTTTATTCTAACTGTTTGGAAGGGAAATTCAGCAGGAGAATATTAGTTCATACAATTATAGTTGGTTAGGTATCATTATCCATAAGATTTCTTACAATAATTGATTAGAATATGGTGTTCCTGACCACCCAATAAAATGTATTTGTGAATGTTGAGTTTAAAAGAAAAAAAAACAACAGGTTGCATTGTGTGAAAGAACTGTTGTCTTTTAATCTGTTGGTGCTCTTAGCATTGGATTGTATTGTAAATTACCTTCTAATAAATGCAGTGCAGCAGTGAATATAATAGTCACAGACAGCTGTTGCTTAATAGTCACATGGGTCTGCTCAGGAATTTTACATATGGCCTAGGTGGGAGCAATAAAAATGCTTTGATGCGCCCAGCTGACTTTTTGTTGTAATTGAAGTGAAAGCTCATATGTTGTTATTAATAGGACATGATGTTTTTCATGACTCCAAGATTAATTGTAAAGCTTAATGTCCGTTTTAATAATAACATGAAGACGTGTAAAAAGGGGTGCACATATTGCCAAAAATTAAACCCTGTTCTAATTCCATCTGCAAGTAATTCTACAATTTATTGCTATATTTACATATTCTGGTTAATGAATTATAATCTAACAAAAATAGTAATTGGTGGTTTATAGCAACTCCATATACCTTTTGGGAGAAGACACTCTTTGGGGGAGATTCAATTGCCGGCTGCGCACATTTTCGGCAATTACAGTTGGAATCACTGCTCATTTTTCTGCACACCTCTGTGGGGAGACACCTCGCGCCGAATTGGAATCTCTCCCTATGAATTAAAAATGTCATCATTTGAGTCAAAAGTTTTAAAACTCAAAAGATATTTTACATTTTCCCATATGTCATTAGATTTTTCAGAATGAATTTAAAAAATATATTGGGGATATTACTGTGGATGGAATAGTCTTGCTAAAATATATTGATATATTTTCATTTAGTGTTTAAATTCCACTAAAACCCCACATCCAAGAGACAGGTTTTCAAATACCTGTCTCTGATTGTCAAACTGCTGCTGTTTGAGCTATTTTCCCATTCAGAACATAAGAGGAAGCATCAATTATATATAAATTATTGAGGCAATCATTATTTATTAATTAAGGTGAAAAATTAATTTCATTTATAATTTATACATTTTTAAAACATTTTTAAGGGGGCAAAATTATTGAATATATTAATCTGACATTATGTAACACCAAATTGTGCAATCAACCCAATAATATTCACCATTAGCAATCACTTAAAATTATTAATAATATTATATATGTTGCACAATTTGGCATTACATAGTGCCAGATTAATATAATATTTCAATAATTTTGCCCCCTTGTAATTTTAAAATATTTTTTTCCTCATAAGTAAATTATAAATTAATATTGCACCTTAATCAATAAATAATGATTGCCTCAATAATGTATATATGATTGATGCTTACTCTAATGTTTTGAATGGCAAAATAGCTGAAACAGCAGCAGTTTAAGCAATCTCGCCATTCACAAACACCTCTTTTATTTTGGCCGCTTGGATGGTGGTTTTGCTGCAGTTTTGCAAACCCCAGCTTAAAATGTCAATTCTGTCCGTTTTAACGGCGGTGTGGTCTTTACTGAATCCAGCGGTTTCAAAACCGCTGGAAATATAACCTAAAACCGTCGGTTTGACGTTTAGTACATCTAGCCCCAGGGGTAAGTTAATTAAATATTTGACCAAATATAGCAGGCAAAATGATGTTATAAATGTCCAAATGGCCCTTGGCAGAAAAAAGATTCCTCACCCCTGATTTATTTATATTTACTAAACCACATATGGAATGTTGAATCAAAAATGGAACTCCGTGCTTGTATCACCAGAACTTTTCACCTCTTCAAAATGTTTTCTTCCACTGTAAACTTGAACCACCAAAAATTTCGACTTATGATTCAACTCATATCACATTATCATGGCAAATCTCCATCAGGAAAAGCTTAGATAATAGAACCAGCCTAAGTCATCATTATATATCCCTCTCCAAGCTAGATTTAATTTAAGCATTAATTACTTTTTTACAATCACTGGGCACATTGGCGGAATCTGAAAATGTTCTTAAAATTACTTTGATAGTATAATTTTACACATTATTCTATTAAGGAAACATTATTTCCATTTTATAGTCCATACAGTGTTTTTTTTATTGAGAAAATAGATATTTTCTATTCTCTTAACATGAATAATTTCCTACCTTTACTATCGGCTGAATCAGTGGCATTAGTTGAATAATTCTATTTTGCTTTCTGTGCGCACTTTTGTTTATTCTACATAAGTATTGTATGTATCCTTCTGTGTCTTGTCTAGTAGAGAAGAGAAGAACTACCCCCATATTCATGACCAAACATATTTTCACATCCGCTCCTTGTTGAATTCAGGCATACGTATACCCGATTTTTGTGCGTTTTAAAACAAACACACAATATCCGTGCCCTTTGCATTTAGTTCCACTTTAAATAAAATGGACACATTGTAGCTACTTACTCCTGCGTTTAATATATCTGGTGATAGGTATTTTCAATAACAATCTTGTGGAAAAATACGGCTACAAAATTGTGTATATTGCGTTGCATGTATCTTAAGAAAGATGGTCTTGTGCTTGGTTGGTCTTACATCCAACTGTAAATCAGTCATCCAGTGTGGATTATTATTGCATTGGGTAAGCTGCAACACCACCGCGCATATTTTGTCCACTGAACACGTCACAGATATTCCCACTTTGTGACGGCTCCCACTGATACCTTGATAAACTTTAAGAATAGAACAAGAGAGAGATCACCTATTGCATGCTGCCTTTCCAATAGAGAGAGATGTTCTCACAGGTTCTCAGATGCCCGAGGACTTAAACTCAAACTAGTAAAAGTTTATCACAGGTACCAGGTATTGCAGATGTATAGAGACCAGGAATACAGTCAGTTTAGGAACTGCAAACAATGAGGTGCCCTTGATGCTGGGATGCAGGGTTAAATGTTTTGATCATAATATGAACCAACACCTCATGTTTTCGTTTTGCTAGATACACACAGATATGCAGTGTTAAGGATAAACGCTGAGAACAACTGGCATTTTGTATTGTATACAATGAGACTCTTTAGGGCTTAGCACACAGCAGGCTACATGAAACATGTAGATCAAGACTGGTATTACCAGCTATAAACTAATGAGCCCAATCAGTGTGCTTCCTAGGAGGCCGACCGTAATTGGTGATTGCAATCGTATGACTTCCATCACAGTACAGAGCATTCTGACTACCCAGCAAGCAACTGGGGAGGCAGAGAAAGTCCCGGTTCCTAGGCAACAGCCAGGATCGAAGAAATGAACAGCGTACCAGCTACTTATTAATAGCCAGGACAGAAGAAATGAACAGCGTACCAACTGCTTAGCATCAGCCAGGACAGAAGAAATGAACACCGTGCCAACTGCTTAGCAACAGCCGGGACAGAAGAAATGAACAGCGTACCGACTGCTTAGCAACAGCCATGACAGAAGAAATGAACAGCGTACCAGCTACTTTTTAACAGCCAGGCCAGAATAAATGAACAGCGCACCAGCTGCTTAGCAACAGCCAGTCCAGTAGAAATGAACAGCGTACCAGCTGCTTAGCAACAGCCTGGACAGAAGAAATGAACAGCGTACCAGCTGCTTAGCAACAGCCTGGACAGAAGAAATGAACAGCGTACCAGCTGCTTAGCAACAGCCTGGACAGAAGAAATGAACAGCGTACCAGCTGCTTAGCAACAGCCTGGACAGAATAAATGAACAGCGCACCAGCTGCTTAGCAACAGCCTGGACAGAAGAAATGAACAGCGTACCAGCTGCTTAGCAACAGCCTGGACAGAAGAAATGAACAGCGTACCAGCTGCTTAGCAACAGCCTGGACAGAAGAAATGAACAGCGTACCGACTGCTTAGCAACAGCCTGGACAGAAGAAATGAACAGTGTACCAACTGCTTAGCAACAGGTAAGAAGAGGCAGTGTGAGCCACCACGAGCAATACGCTGTATCCAAGGCAGAAGATAGGCGTCCCGACTGTTAAGCAACAGCGGAACAGGAAGTGAATTAGTGTGAGCTCTCTTTCATTTAAATTAATGTTTTTCTTCCATGATATTGTTTGTTTCATCTTTGTCCATGTTTAACTTGACTTTATATTTATTTACAGAACAGAATCTGAAAGGTTCATTTGTTTTTAGCTGATAGAAGATAAGCTTTTGCAGTATTCACTTCTGATTAGTCCTTGAACAAACAGAACTTACATAATAAGCAAACATATGTCCATACATTTTTTTTGCGAAAACCATACAACCTATGAATGTTGTCAACAAGGTATTTAAACCACACACCGTGGTCGACTCCCATTTTGTCATTTGTTTTCCAATTGCTGTTATCAAGGATGTATTAAATAATAGACCTTAAGTGCTCTATGTACCTCTTACATAGAGCCCCTCAGCTGCCGCGTTGCTCTGTGCTACTCGGAGCTGATCTGCGCCACATGTACGAAATTTTTCTTACATACAAAGCAGCTTTGCTCCAAAAACTACGCAGAGCTGACCTCCATCACCTCTGATGTGTGGGAGGAATTTTCAGCACGGAGGAGGGGAAGGAGCGAAGCACGGTAAACATAAATCTCGGTAGCCTGCGTGTAAACTGTAGCTCCACCCTGACTTCTCCGGGGACTATCCCCAGCCGATGGCCTCTCAAAGCGACAGAGAGGAGGAAAGAGTGGAAAAAGGCCATAATTGCCTTATTATATAGACTCCTTTACTATTTAATTCCACAGTGCTTGGAACACAGATTGGAAAAACAGAAGCAGAATATTGTGCCTCAGGTGAATTGGGTCATGTCGGAAGGTATGCTTAAACTTCTATAGCGGGAGAGAACTCTTCTGTTATTCCATAGAACATTTTCCAAGACTGTGAAAAGTCTTTTAGTGTTTGAAAATAAGGATCTATAGCATATGAACTGGGGAGTCTGTGCCCTGGAGAGAAATGTTTCCAGCTAATTATTACTTCAAAAGCTTCTACTGACACTCTCAAGAGGTATTTTTAATGCTATGAATAATAGTAAAGAAAATACAACATATGAGCTTATTTTTGTCTATTTCTTTTTTTTTAAAATATACTATAAAACATGTGGTCAGAAATTATTATCCACAGGGAAATACATTGTGAGACATCATATCCGTTATATAAATATCTCGCCTCTACACACAGTGGAGCCGGCCATTGTGAGGTCTGAATCATGAGAACGGAGCCTATGAAGTCATCGTGAACCAGAGGCATCAGTGAGGCATGTAGTGCCTCCTGCCTCCGTGAAGTCTCTGGTTCATAGTACATTGATCGACTATATTCTTATGAATATGACCTATTTTATTGATCAAAACCTAAAGCATCAACAGACTCTCAATCTCTGAAATATGGTACAATGATGTAGAATCAATTTTTGTCAAAGTTCTTTGTCTATTGTATCTCAGACCATGAGCCAGCTTATTATTAGTATCATGTTACTGTCAATAAAGGGTTTTGCAATCTATATATTAATAGCATAAGTACGACTTTTATGAGTGATTTATTTCTATGATGCTGTTGACTGAGCACATTAATTACCAAATTAAAGGTCTTGGTCTGTAGGTTTGCAGAAAAAAAATTGGTGTTGTGATCGGTTGCATTATTTCAGAGTTATTTTGCAAAATGTCCACCTACCAGTGCATTACTATTGTCCTCTGGAAAAAGTGACAGTTGGCAATACACCTGTGTATCTGCTGGTTGCTATGGAATCTGTGACAGTTAGTGAACTCTCCCTGTGCACCTGTTGGGTGACCTGGAACTTGTGACCTGCTGAGTGGTCCGGAAACTGTGACAGTTATTTGCAACCCTGCTGGGTAACCTGGAACACGTGACTTGCTGAGTGGTCTGGAAACTGTGACAGTTTGCAGCCACATATATCAGCACATCCTGCGGGGACCATGCCCAGCAATGTAACTACGATGGAAGAACTTATACATATTGTGACAAAACGAGTTTGATAACACTGTAACCATCCTTTTCCTCATTTCTTACATAATGTGGATTAGGGCAAGTACTTTTTATTGCCCTTGATTTTGTTCCCCAGCTCAACAGACTACAACTGCAGTATCTAATTACATGTGGATAAGGGAACATTGTAAATATGTATATTGTTTATTGTATATTGGTGATGTGGCAGTGAGGTTGTTATTGATTGTCCTTAAAGTGAAGCCAGGGGGTTATGGATAAAGATCAGCCTGACCAATATTTAACAAGGAGAGGTCCAAAGGTTTGCCCAGACAGGGGAAAGCTCTGTGTTAATTAGACCGTAGATACAATGAGCCACTTCTTTAGGGGGGGGGGGGGTGGTGTTCATTCTGTGGTTTGAATGCTGGAAGGTGCAAGGTCTGGTTTTGAGTTGTCGTTCTCTACCAGAGTCTACATATGCAGCTGAGAGAGATCCATGGGTCATCAAGCCAAGACTGTAACTTCTTAAGCTTGTGGGGTAAGGGACGGATGCTGTGGTAAACCTGCCTGGCATTTATTTACTGTGTGCACATAATAATCTAGTGATTGGATCTATTACAATAAATGTATTGCTTTACTTTCTAACTGCATTTGCCTGAGTGACTAATAAGAACCTTAGAAGGTACTGGGTAGGCTTCCCTGGCCTAGAAAGACACCCGAGGGTGGCCAGCTAGAGTAAACTGGGTAGAATTGGGCCAGAAAACCCGGTATCTTCACACATATACTGTAGTTTAAAACAAAATTCTTTAGTTCCGTTAAAATAGTGTTTGATAATATAGTTATTTATTCATTATACTCTATTGTTTCTACATGTAGTGTAATGTATAAAAAAGTTATTGAATTCTGTTAAAGTAAATTAGTCATTACATTTCAGTTTAATTTAAGGCGGTTACCGTTGGGTTCCTCTAGTTAATTTGAATATCCCTAGACATTGACAGCTAAAGACAGATCTGTCACATGATAGCAACATAATCCTTAACGGTGGAGGACTGTTCCCTACAACAAACCATGCTCCATCTCTACTTTTTGCTGCCATTCTATCTCAGCTGAATAATGTGGCCCCAGATTGTGTATTTTGCCCTGGGTCCCTTTTAAATCGCTCATATACACTAGATATAGGATATGCAACTATTGCGACTCATAGGTATGTATGTTGTGCACTAATATATACAAAAAACATTACAAAATAAGTCATACAAATACCCATAAAGTCTTGTGCAAAAAAACGCGGACATAGAGCACTGTCTCTATTATACAACTATTAATAAATATTTGATTGTTCAGTGGGATTAATTCTACACCCAACGGAGGCATTTTTGGTCTGAACCAAAAATCATGAACATGTAGACTGTCAATTTTCTAGGTTTGTGGTGCCTCGTGCCTCAACGAAGGTTCGTAGCTCCTAATGAGTTGATAGGCTGCCTTTTCAGGAATATTGATTCAGCGCAGCAAATTCACTTCCTCCGCTGTGTGCAGATACCGGGGTACACTGTAATGTAACATCAAAGAGAATAACATGTACAATTGTATATCGATGAACAGTATGAGTAAGAATAATGTAGCCATCTGCTTACTGGTGATGTCTTTCCATTCTCGTGCTAGTTCTCAGTACTAATGTTCCCTGTGTCCTCTGAGTGCGGGACTCAGTAACTGTATTTATTACCTATTTATTTAAGAAGTTAACAACTGGGAGGTTTTAAAGTGCTAAATGTTGTCATATTTGCTCGTCACTGGAAAAGTAATGTGTTTTAAAACTGTATAAGCACTAAATGAAAAGGCCGCGGGTAATTACATTGAGGTGTGAAAATGCATATACACGATGCCACCCTGAAGTTTAAACGTCTCCAGCAATCAGGGACGATGACATAGGAGCAGACAGAATAATTTATGAGGAAAAAAGGTGAAATGAAACATTGCCTGTTTGTACTCAGCGCCAGCTTGCATCATTCTGGAAACCCCGGTAAAGTTATAAATGCTCATCCCATTTCAGTCTGCCACCTATTCGGCTGTGTGTCAAGTTCAGCTTTCATGGTTTTCTAAAGCATCTGGCTTTTCAGGCACGGTGACCAAGCGCACAGTACCACTGCCCTTGTCTTGCTAGGCTGAATGCTGTGCTCACCATCTGTCCTTACTATGCATGTATAGACAAATGCACAGTGCCACTTCTCTTGTTTTGTTTGTTGGCTATGCATTTTGGTGGTGGTCATTTACGAGCCAGCAGGTCTGAAAGTGCTGATGTGAAGGCAACAACACAATTGTAATTTTGCAACAACAATTGTATAGGCAGTGGTATGGCTATTTTTACTAGACAGTGTGTGGATGTGGTGTACATTGCACAGTGGGCAATGTTTGCGTGTGAATATGGGTAGCTTAGAACACAACTGAGCACCAAGCAGCTAGAGCAGCAAGGTTTAGTCAAGAATAACCAGCTTGTGTTGCAGTGCAAAGCGTTATGGATTTTGATGCAGAATCATGAGCAGACAGGAAAAGTATAAACAATTAATACTGGGGTGAATAATTGCTGCAATGAAATGCAGGAATCATGCAATACCATAACAGTCATTGTGTAAAACTGGAATAAACAATATCTCTTGAAGTTATACTGGAGCAAATTATAAGGCTGCATAATCCAGAATATCTCTTGAAGCAGGACTGGTGCAAATTAACACAGAGTCCAGTAGTCACTACGAATGATAGTTCCTGCAGTCCATACCTGGGGATTCTGAATTGAGCTATATGTGAATATTAAAAAAGAAAAAAAGAAGTACATAGATTCTTTCAGACTAAAATCTTATACGACGTCTGAGCTCTTCAAATCTGATTCTTTATTCCTTCCTATGCTAAAATCCTTGCCCCAGCATGTTTTGCCAGCAGATATGCAACCAATACCCAGCAAGGAATGCTGGGACTTGTAGTTTCACACCTGGAGAGTCACAGGTTGGCCAGGCCAGAGATAAGCCATTGTAGCCATTATATATATTGATGAGAAACCGAAGTTGGTACTATATACACAGTGATGCCTTTTTTTCCACTTATGATATTTAGATTATTAGGTGATTTATGTCTTACATTAGAAAGTTTTTATGATAAATGCAATAAATTATATGCTTATATAAGGTTGTTGTGCTGGTATTTGGATGGATTATAAGAGTGGAATCTGAAAGAGTCTTTGCCCTTCTTTTTTATTTTTTCATATTGTTTTAGTGTTTGGTTATTAATTTAGGAGGAACTTTTTTAGTATATGTATACATACTGTTAATAAATGTTTCGTTTTATTTTTAGCAGCTAAATATATTTTCTTTGATGTCTACATAAGAATAGCTTGCACACGCAGACCAATAGACAGAAGCCAGGAGACAAACCGAAACAGACTTGAAAAATGCAACCCCATATCAGGAATCCAATATGAGCACAGACAGAACCCAGAAGATTTGTTTAATGCAATCCAGACATTAGAATACAAATAACGTAGATCCAGAAACTGGTGCAAGGACAGGAACCAACATGGACAAGATACAAGCGTCAAGGCGAATGTGTGTCCAACAGTATCAAACTCTATCACTGTCAAGGCATGAAGGCAGGAGGGGTCTTTAAATAAAGCAGCTATTCAGGGAAGGCACAACTGCACTGCAGCTCAGATCCAATGGAAAGCCAGGATGCAGGGAACAGTTCTGCAGAGGGAGACCCAACTCAGACTTGACAGAAGGCAAGATGCAGGGAACAACCAGCTGAACAAAAGGTTCAAGGGTCAACTAAAAGAGTGTCATAATCTCAATCAGTTATTTTCCCCACTGCGTCTCCGCACTCTCACAGTCGTCTTTCCAGAATATCCCAAAAATGCTTTATTGTAATCAGGTCTGGTGACCGAGTAGGTCATGGTTAACATCAACATTCTGCTTATGAAACCATTGGGTGAACACACATGCTCTGTGGGTAGGGGCATTATCATCCTGTAGGACACCCATTAGGAAACAAATACTTCAACATGGGAAGAAGATTATCACTCTGTATCATTGTGTAGCCTTTTAAGGTAATGACTGCACCTATACAATGCCTCAAAAATGGGCGTCACAGCATCTCAGAACCACCAGAATCTTTCACTGTTGGAAGCAAACCTTCGGGGCTGTAGAGTTCTTTGGTTGCCTCCACTCATCCATTTGTCGAGAACATGGTGAAAGATCTGATCATATCACCTTCTGTGCTGCTCAGTAAACTATTGCCCAAACTCTTCTCACCACTGACCTCACAAGCCTGCCTGCCAGGACTGCTGATGCATTGCAACCCATCTATGATATCCTGCTCTATGGAGTTCCTGTTGGGTCATCATCATCATCATCATCATCCACATTTATTTATATAGCGCCAGCAAATACCGTTGCGCTTTACAATTGGGAACAAACATTAATAAAACAATACTGGGTAATACAGACAGACAGAGAGGTAAGAGAACCCAGCTCACAAGCTTACAATCTACAGGACAATGGGAGTTTGAAACACAAGGACATGTGCTACATAATATTGTACATTGGCCCATTTAGAATGCAAAGGTAAAAAGTATTGAGTGGGCTGTATGATCAGTCACACAGCAATGTTGGTCAGAGGGTTGTTGTCTTGTGTTAGCTGTGTAGAGGGTGGTAATAGGGTAACCTAGGGAGATTAAGGTGGTGGGCCTTGTTTATTAAACTGGCTGCTTTCATCACAGATTGAAATTTGGCGTAAATTGATCTGAAAGTGCCCACCTATGTTACATTGCAATTAAATTGAATGCATGATTATCCTGATACTGAAGCTGCAGCTGGTCCATTGTACAAAACAAGCACTTAAAACAAGCCTTTTGTTTTCATAACCTGCTTCTCTGTTAGATTGTAAGCTCTTGCTCGTTGGCCCTTCTCGCTTTCCGTCATTCAATGCTCCTGTTTTATCACAGTGAGACTCATTTAGAATTGAATGCATTTATTTATGTCCAAAAGCACGGACATAAAACGATATTTATCTGTTTATTTTGAGTGGAACGCTACGTGCAATTCCAAATAAACTCATAAATGTGCCCGCATAAAGATACGTTTAAAGCAATTAACAACAATGACATGAACATGTCTTTATTCTACTCTACCTACACTCACATGCCCATCCCAAACCTGTTTCGCCTCTCCAGGTGTAAGGAGGCACAAATCAGGGGCATGCATAAATGTTAATATGGCTGCAGGAATATGCATTTTTAGTGTCCATGGACACTACAAAAATTAGGTTTTTTTACGTTAACAAAAACAGGGTTTGCATCCAACTGTACATCACCCGCTGCTTGTTACAATTTATCATGATTGATCTGCGTTTATATTTATTGCACAGCACTGTGGAATATTTGGAACTATTTAAATAATGTATTCTCTACCATATATAATAAGAAGCAACCTGGCTCTATGGCCTACATGGAATAACATTTCAAATTTCTGCAAAAACATTTTAATACTGAAACATTCCTTTAAATGCGGTTTTTCCTTATCATGAGATTTCAGCACATTAAAACTTTTAATGTAATATCCCTACAGATCATCGTTCTTACAGGCCAGCCCCGTGCTGTTTTTATGTAGCAAATAAAGAAATTACATCTCACTGCAGACTTGGAAGAGAGTCTTGCATTGAAATCACTGTTATGCATATAGTCTCAGCAGCTGGTACCACGGTGCTCCCGTAATTGGACATTTTCCAAGTGACATCATTGGCTACAATCAGCGCAGGGGATCAGAGTGAGGATACCTGCAATGACATCGCTGGGAGGTTTTCCAAGCATAACATATAGTGACCTCCAACGTTTGCTCTTAAGAGATTAAAATGAAAACACGTTGAAACTTCAAATACATAAGCCAAGGTAAGCACCGTGATCCAGGCTAAAGGGTTTTTGCAACCTGGACCTGCAAGATTTTTTTATTTTGTACATTTTAATGAAGAATACAATAGTAAATACATATATTTTCTGTAAAAAGATTGTGCGTTAGCATATAAGTGTCAGATCAGGAGTAACATATAAGGTTCAGACCAAGAGCTCTGACAAAGCCAGACCGTGAAGAATGGGGAGGGAAGTGGTTTCAATGTGATCTAGAAGTTGTAAAGTGCTAGCCACGCCCCCACAGCCGTTTGACCACGCCCACTCAAAGATTGTCAATCCCACTTAGATCAGGGGCACCGGTGCCCTGTCTTGCCCAGGGCACTAAAATGTCTAGTTACGGCACTGAGTAAAATATATTACTATTACTAGTGAAGTCAGAAATTAACAAAGGAAATATTGCACGGTTATTTATACCATGAATCACAACAATCTCACTCATGCATTATATTATTATATCCAATGGAAACGCAGCATCGATGATAGCTTAAAGTGGAAAATTTATAGTTTCTTGAATAATAAATGACAATATAATGGTCTGTGGTCCCTAAAGGTTAAAAAGATCAGACCAAAGGGTAGATTTAGTAAAATGTCTAAAAAGAAAACGTGAAGTTCTTGCCAATAGCAACCAATCAGATTCTAGCTGTCATAATAATAAAAATAATAGCTAGAATCTGATTGGTTGCTATGGGCAACACCTAGACGTTTCCTTTTAAGATGTTTACGTAAATCTACCTGTAAAACGTTTATATTTGCAGATAGAATAAAAGTGAATTTTGTGTGTTAGAAATGGGACACAAATAGAGAGGATTTAAAGTCCTTCGGTTCAGTTTTGCCGAAAGATTCATGTTTTTGGGCTAGTGGTTAAATTGCCAATTTGAGAAATATGCTATTAATTAATCAAACAAAAAGCAAGTTTTAAGAGTGTAACATGTTTTCAATGTATATTCGTTTGATGTGCTGTTATATATTAACTTTTTTTTAAAAGATAGTTGTTAAAAATTACATTTTAAAAGACAATTTTGCTCAAAAAAAAGATTTTAAATGAGACTTTTGTGTCAAATTTTCAACACAATTTTTGAAAACCGATTCCTCAGCCCCACAACACTGAGATTTGTAGAAACTTGAAATGTACAGAATCATTTTGCTGGTGTCTCTTCACAAATAATGATCTATAAAACTTGAAACTTTGAAAGGGCCTCTGGGCATTTTTGTAAACGTGCTGAGCTTTCAATATATGACTAAAGATTATTAAAACTGCTGAGATCTGATGTTTGAATTATTCCACTACATCTCCCCCGCTGTTCTGGGTCCTCAGTGCAGTGGAGTGAGACAAAAATCTTAACAAATCATGTGAAACAAATAGTTTCATGCAGAATATCCTAATTCACTCATTTCCACTTCCAACTAATCGCTTCCAGTCGCACCTTATAGGAAGGAAAGGAGACAATGTAGATCTCACATGGGGGGGTAGTTATGTGCGTATTGGGAGTATAGGAAGGGGGTCTGAATTTGGCAGGGGCTATAGAGAGTTAACAACCCATCACTATTGTACACAACTGCTCTAGAGACCATTTACAATGATGTTTTATGTAATTATTTAATTAAGGTGACGAGCTTCATTATTTCCTATGGGAGTATTTCAACTAGTATTTCCACTATCTCAACTACATTATCATCATTTATTTATGTAGCGCCAATCATGTCACGCAGCGCTGTACAGAGAATATAATGTCATCAGTCCCTGCCCCTTTGGAGCTTTCAATTTAAATTCCCTAAAACACTCTAGGGTCCATTTTGACAGAAGTCAATTAACCTACCAGTAAGTTTTTGAAAAAAGGAACACCCGGAGGAAACCCCTGCAAACACAGGGAGAACATGCCAACCACACATATTGGTCCATGGTCAGAATCGAACTCGTGATCACAGCGCTGTGAGGCAGAAATGCTAAACACTGAGCCAACGGGCACCATTATATGAAGTTTTTTGTATCTAGAGACAAATCATAACTTTTTGTTCAGGGGAAGAGCAGTCAGAGCCACTGGCCCCCCAGTCATGATCTGTGCCACTGCCCGTCCCCCTCCCCAGGAGAGAATAATGAGGCCATGCAGCCTATTCATCCCCCCCCCAAACCGGATTTTAACACCTCATGGGCAGCCCATAGTGCCATTTAGTTTAACTTTTACTTACCTGCTGAACTGTTATCTCCTCTTCTGTTCTCTCTGGCGCCCGGCGGTGACTCTTCTTTCAGTGCGGGCGCGGTCTGTCTGCTTAGTGTGGTCTCGTCAGATGTTAATATCTCATGTGACCACACTAAACAGCGCACCGCGCCAGCACTGACGGCAGCTGACAGCTTCTGATTAGCTGTGAGCTGCCGACTTCTGCATGCTGATGATTGGAGCTGTGTGACTGTGTATGGAGTCATAGGTGGACTATATACAGAGGGGCGGAACCCATAAGGTAGGCATTTTTTTGGGGGGGGGGATTTTTTTTCACTTAACCAGCGCTGCCCCCCTTCCCCCCCCCCCCCCCCCCGACCCAGCACCCCAGACTGCAGCCTGTTGGCTGATCAGTCTGATTGGTTGAAATTTTCAAGCCAAACATAAAACTGGCAGGAAATTTTAAATGTTTAAATTATCTGACGAAGAATGAGAACTAGGATTTTGAACAGCGAAGCCCATGGAGGTGGTTGATATTACTGTGTATACTGGCTGTTCAACTTATCTGGAGGTTAATTCTACTTTCCCTGATCCACACCAGATGAACATAGAGTTCCCAGCAGTTGGCTCAGGGTTATTCCTTTCACCCACAGCTACTCCTTGGCTAGGATGTAAATTGTGGGTGATTAAGTATTACTATTAACAATTATTTGACATCTATTCTTAACTATTATGCGTCAATCTATTATACTGTGCTTTACAGAGAACATTTAATCATTCACATCCGTCGCTGTCCAGTGAAGCTTACAATCTATATTCCCTTATCACATGAACACACACACGCACCTGCACCAGGGGGGGTAGCTGGACACCCCTGGCATAAAAAACAGACTCTCTCTAAGCTGCTTTGCACGTAATGCTGGACGAGGCTGTGAGTGCGGCTGTCAGTCACAGCAATCCCAGGTCCAGCAGCTGGTAATCATTCTGCAGCGCCAAATACTCAGAGACTCTGCAGCCTGCGAACCTACCGTTTAACTCTGACACTAAATCCAAGTTGACAAAGTTTTAATTGAAAAAATAATGTATTTTTTACAAAATGCTCAAAGAATGCAGATTCCCTTTAAAAGAAACTTAATAAATTACCTTGGCAATACAAGCTGACATGTCAATGTCACTTAGATCATCATCATCATCATTTATTTATATAGCGCCAGAAAATTCTGTAGCGCTTTACAATTGGGAGCAAACATTAATTAAACAATACTGAGTAATACATACAGAGTAGAGATGTTCACTGACCCCCGTGTTTTGGTTTTAATTTTGGTTTTGGATCTGGATTAACTTTGTGTTTTGGTCTCGGTTTTAGCAAAACTGCCCTTGCATGTTTTGGTTTTGGTTTTGGATCCCTATTTGTTTTCTAAAATCCCCATTTTTGTTTGCTAAAATCACATAATGTGGCTCTTTTTTTGTTCCTACATTATTATTAACCTCAATAACATTAATTTCCATTCATTTCCAGTCAATTTTTGTAAAGTGACAAGAACACTGCTACCCCTCCTGTTTCTGTGTGAGCAATGGCACTGAGCAATGTCACTGGAGACTGGAGAGTGACAAGAACACTAATACCCCTGTTTCTGTGTGAGCAATGGCACTGGATCTTCTGGGGAGGATGGCACTTATGGAATCCAAAACCTGCAAGATCCGACAACGCAACAATAATGTTTTGCCTCGATTTAGATCCTCTAAGTTCTTGTGGGCTCAGTTTTCAGAAAACCCAGCCTGAGCATCTCTAGTTGTTAGCAACTGAATACAGAAGATAACAGGATGCTCATTTAAATCTTAATTATAATTAGGATTATTGTTATTATAATATTTCTGAATATTATATGCAGCTTTCTTTTATAGAAAGCAACTTGTGTTTTAAGTCTAGTTGTCCCTTAAGTGCATGTGTAAATCGACAGTTACGTTTGTATTCCAATACACGGTGTTCTGGCTGTGGCAGGATCTGAGGTGGCTGGTAAGCACAGAACCAATCCGGTGACTCTGACTGCTGGAAACGCTTCGGATTGCCAACACTTAACATGTAACCCTGAACTGTGCCGGCTTTAAGTTATTGTGAGGGTGCAGACTGCTAAGCTAGTGACTGACATCAAAGGGACACAGCAAGGGCGTAATCAGGCCAAAAAGTATATTATGGGCCCGGTTATTTGTAGCATCTATACTAATCAGAGAACTGGGATTTTGTAACACAGACTCAGTATCAAACTATTCTCTGTAGCCTATTAGTCTGTGTATTCAATATCCCTAACTTTCTGCATGGGGCCAACCTTGACAGAGGAGGATGTGAACGTTCAGACAGAAAGGATTTGCTGGACCTGTTTCCTAGACGTAGATGCAGCTAAAGCTGTGTACACACTACAAGTTACTCACCCGATTATCATGCCAATCACACGATAAACGTTAGGTCCAATATCACATTAGTGTGTACACTTCAATGATCTTGTTTTATCATTCCCACGCACATGGTATCGTTTGGTTTGACTTTATAAACGGACTTAAATTCTCCATAAACAATGGAACAATGTCGGCCAAATTCTGCAGTGTACGCACTCAGGACCAGCAACATAGGCAGATCTCCATGGAGTTTACAGATTCACTATCTTTTCAGCTGATGGTTATGACAGATGAAGAGCACAGATCTGAAGGTAAATCGTGTAAAACGTGTATAGTGTGTACACAGGAATCGGCATGGTGATCAGGAAAATCGTTAATAATTTTGCATCGGGAGAAATTTTCTGTAGTGTGTACCCAGCCGTAGGTATGTGTTTTATTTCCATAATAAAAATGGGGGCAACATGGTGGCTCAGTGGTTAGCACTTCTGCCTCACAGCACTGGGGTCGTGAGTTCAATTCCCGACCATGGCCTTATCTGTGTGGAGTTTATATGTTCTCCCCGTGTTTGCGGGGGTTACCTCCGGGGGCTCCAGTTTCCTCCCACACTCCAAAAACATACTGGTAGGTTAATTGGCTGCTATCAAATTGACCCTAGCCTGTGTGTCTGTGTGTGTGTGTATGACAGGGAATTTAGACTGTAAGCTCCAATGGGGCAGGGACTGATGTGAGTGAGTTCTCTGTACAGCGCTGCGGAATTTGTGGCCCTATATAAATATGATGATAATAAAGAAACAGAGAAGTAATAGCAATTGTTTGCAAATCATTTTATTGCCAATTGGGGATATGGATTCAAAAAATAAAAATACAATAATAGTTAACTAAACTAAACTAAATTGGCCAATCTGCTACATGTCCCTTCCTTTTACTGACAGCTGCTATTTTTAAAAGGGCAACATTTTGCAACGGTATTTTTAAGTACTCTGGGGATTTGAGTACCATGAGTCTTCTAGGTAACAAAAGATTCTGGCTTTCATTGGGTATTCACACATGACATATTTTGCTGTCCTATATCTGTGACATACAAGGGATTTTTCTAAGAGCTGTGTCTATTTTGATGGAGGTGGTTAGACATACTCAATGTCACTATTTTATAAAAAAAATAAAAAAAAAGCAATGGAAAGCCAGAGTAAGATTGAACAGTGTATCAATCTTTAAGCTTCATGTATGGAGATTTCAAATGTGGGGGATTTTGCAGCAGATGTGAAAATGAGTAAGAGATATACAATAAGCATATATTTGTACATAAATGGTTTCAAGTTCTATAAAATGTCAAAAGCATAAAAATTTTGGAAGAAAATAAAAATAAAGTGGAATGAAAAGTATACTAATTAATGGTAATATATATATATATATATATATATATATATATATATATATATATATATATTAAAAAACCTCCACGTCCCTCCTATAATCACTATTAACCCTAGCATTGCCAAGGTTAATAGTGTTTATAGCAAGCACCCCCAAGTTTTTTTGTTTTTTTTAATAAACTTTGAACTTTATACAGCTACCAGTTCCTCGCATTACGCTCTTAATACTGTCGCCATTTTAAGTGATGACAATCGCACTGACGGCATTCTCTGCTGTCGCCGTTTATAGCACTGCTGTCGGCAATATTGACTATCACTTTTCACGTAAGTCTGCATTTACTACATTTCTGGAATTATAGCGATCGCCATGTTAGTGTCGCTATAACTCTTGTCGGAATGGGGGCCATCGTAATGATGTACCCCATGTTCGTGTGTATGTGTTAGTGTGTGCATGTGTTAGGGCATACTTGTCAACTTTTTTGATGCTGCTCTCGGGGAGTTCCCGAAAGGGAGGTGGGGGTGTATGGAGGCAGGGCCTGGTGAATGGCATCATATGGCCCCGCCCCATGACATATTGGCGCTTAAGCGGCATGGCAGCTCTAATCTTGCCCACTTCACTAGGAAGCTGGCAGATGCCGGAGGATGCCCTACTCTCTCGGGAGTCCGGGAGACCTACCCGGAATTCGGGAGTCTCCCAGACATTCCAGGAGAGTTGGCAAGTAACAGTATGTGTTAGTGTGTGTATGTGTTAAGGTATGTATGTGTTAGGCTTCAACCCTGTGCTTTTATATGACTGTAATACTAAGATACTTATAATTTACAGCAGGAGTTGAGTAAAGTGAAGAGTGTGAAGCTCACTGATTATTACGATCAGAAGTTTCCGCAACTCTCTGCAAACCTGGGCACACTTCTAGCTTGCAGAAGCACGTCCTGAGAATGGATGGAGCATGGTCATAAGACAATAGAACATGTCTCTCTGTCCATCACCTGACAAAATAGAGGCTTCACCAATAGGAGGAAGGTAATAAAGGCAGTTGATAAACAATCAACAATTGTATATACTATTTTACATTTAGTGAAGTGTGCTCGGGTATATCTTAGACTACTGTGGCTTAAAAAAGAATTCAACCCCTTAAAAAGTCAACGGATGTGTCTGTGTTACAAATGACACCTACACAGATTGTTCCAGGAAGTTTTTTAATTGCAAACTGATAATTCATCATATGTTGGCGGATTTTTAAAACCAGAAACGGAAAAATGATGCTTGTATTAGTATTCAACCTGGTAGAACCCCCTTATACTGCAGTAACAGCTTTAAGTCTGTTGGGGTAAGTTTCTACCATTTTGCACACATTCTGGGAGTGATTTCTGCCCATTCTTCCATGCAGATTTGCGGCCTTGTCTAGGCGGTGCCTGGGTGATATGGTGCAGCTTCCATTTCATCACAATTAAACCAACTGTCGAAGTCGTATAATTGGATGAACGAAAGTATATTGGTTAATATTGTTTTACCGTGCAATTGCGATCAGTAACACGTGGCATGGTGAGATCACGCGGTAAAATACGCACACACTCGCACTCTCATATTTAGTTATTTATATATTTCATATAATAATGGTTCCTTTCCACAATGTTTTATGAGCAGATGGTATTTAATTTATAGATATATATATATAAAGGTTATATGTACACTTTAGTGTTCAGGTTACAGGAACTATGTCATGTTTAGTATCATTCTAATCCCCTATTCATCAGCAGTTGTCCGGTTCATTCGCCGAAGAGATCGCACATTGCATACTCTAGTTAGTGATGTCAGGGAATAAATGATCAGAGTGATACCAACTGTAAAATGCTAATAGACTAGTTGAAACTGGAGTCTTGGCGGGAAAGTCAGAGCACAACCCCTGTAGAGATGACCCCCACCTTTGGATATTTTGGTTTGAACTGGCCTATGACCTGCTGTACACTGACCTTCCTATGGTACCTATGACCTTCCTGAAACCTGGACGTCACATCATCTGTATTGTTGTCTCTGTAACTCTGAGTGTATATAGTACAGCTCTAACTGGTACCAAGTCAGTCTTCTCTGACCACAGTATTCTAGAGTGAAGTACTGTAAGCTGGTACCAGTGGAGCGCAGCTTAGCGAGCGCATGCGGGCGCGGTATGTATGTATCTTTTTGGTATTGGCTGTACTGTATTATAATTATGTATTGAACTGTTAAATTTTGCATCTGCTAAAATAAATTACTTTGTGCTTTGGAAACACAACACAATCGCTTAGACAATGCTTATTTGAAAACGATAGAATTACTTTAATAGTGCTCACTGGGATATCCAAGCACTTGGATATCATTTTGCATATATTATGCAAGTCTATAACTTTAGTTTCTTAGAATGCTCTTTGTTCTCCATTCTCACAGCTTTCCTTCAAATTCAAAGTACCACCAATCATCATCATCATCATCATAATCACCATTTATTTATATAGCGCCACTAATTCCGCAGCGCTGTACAGAGAACTCACTCACATCAGTCCCTGCCCCTTTGGGGCTTACAGTCTAAATTCCCTATCATACATACACACACAGACAGAGACAGACACACAGACTAGGGTCAATTTTGATAGCAGCCAATTAACCTACTAGTATGTTTTTGGAGTGTGGGAGGAAACCAGAGAACCCGGAGGAAACCCACACAAACACGGGGAGAACATACAAACTCCTCACAGATAAGGCCATGTTCAGGAATTAAACTCATGACCCCAGTGCTGTGAGGCAGAAGTGCTAACCACTAAGCCACTGTGTTATTTAAATTAGGGGGTCTTATATCCATAAACGCTGACCTTTTTTAATGATTAACAGGTAGAGGCTATTTGAAAGCCAATTATTAGAACACTGTCTTTAATCTGTATAAACTCAGAGCATTCATAGCGCGGGGATTGAATACTTGTGCAAATACTATTTTTCAGGTTTTTTTCAATCAAATCTGCAGACAAATAATGAATTATGAGTTTGAAAGTTTACTTTAAGAGCCTACTGGTTCACAGTAACACTACTGGAACAATCTGTCTACGTGACTTTTTAGGGGGTTGAATACTTTTCACAAGCCACAAAATGGTCATTCTAACATATATGTTATTTTTTTGTATTTGTGTTACTGTTAAAGGGAAACAAGCAGTAAAAAAAAAATGTCGCACACTGGTTAACATTGGTGTCTCACAGCGCTGGGGTCATGGGTTCGATTCCAACCAGGGCTCTATCTGTGTGGAGTTTGTTTGTTGTCTGCGTATTAGCGTGGGTTTCCTCGTATACTTCAAAAACATATTAATAGGTTAATCTGACAAAAATGAGCCCTGCGTAGTAGGGAAAATAGATTGTAAGCTCCTCTGGGACAGAGACTGATGTAAATGATTAAATATTCTCTGCACGATGCTGTATAACTTGTCACTATATATATATATATATATATATATATATATATATATATATATATATATATATAATTATAAATAACTGACATCTTAATTGATAAAACATGCTTATAGACCTTAAGTGAATCACATTCTTTGGCTGCTGAAAAAAATACAGTCGTCAAAAAAAAATTTTTTTAAACTTTCTCTCTATTTCACCTTTTTTCTCTTCAAACATGAGCGCTTGCTGACTAATCACTGCAGGCTTTGCACAATGGCAAACACCTGCGAATTAGAGGTCTGTACTAACAAATGCCCAGTGTGAGTCTAATGCCTTGTGGCATGAATGAGCTCTATTGAAGAATACTCCAATAATAACGGGGCCCCTTCATAACATTTAACCTCGTTGCCTTTAGATCACAGACCATGCTTTTCCATCGGCCTTTCACCTCAAATAACTCTCGGATCACACGAATGTCAACGGCAATGAGCGACTTTCATGTCAACAAGTTAAAAGTAAAATGTGCGTTAGTCTCTGGGGCCTGGTAAGAAGGACCCTGCAGAATTCAGCGCTGTCATGTGACACCGCTCATTAACCTGAACTGTAGTCCGTGCAAAATACCGAGTGCATCTACACTCGTAAAACTGGACACCTGTACTGTACATCTGAAAGGGATAAGGTAAGGATGCTAGCAATAAAGTTAAATTTGTTCAAGTGCACTACAGTACATTATATATAAGGGTTTCAGAAACGCAAACCTATAGCAGTTATTACAATGTACAGGACAGGCCTACACACCTCTGGCGGCAGCCAGTTATATGCGCTGAATCACCAGTCAGACATCAATACGCTAAGAACTAAGGTGGGGAATGAATGAGGCACTTTTTTGTCATGAATATCGTTTTAGCTGACAAAATGGCTGCCTCCACTGTGTGCAGGTGATGAGTACAATTCAGGTCTCCCTCATGTTTTTTTTTTTAACATCTTTTACCTTTCCACCTGAATGACCGTGTTTAGTCACCAAGGGGTTGCTATAATGTTGTTTGCATCTGTTTAATAAATTGATATTATTGGGGTTTTATTATTTTTATTAAAATTTGGTGGTTGTAAACAGGGAGTTGTGGTTTATTTAACATCTTTTTTTGTGGAACTACAGGTCTCAGCCAGCCCTGGGTGTCAGGGCATGTTGGCACTTGTGGTTCTCCAAGTGCCAGCATGTCCTGGCTGCCATGGGTATGCTGGTGCTTGTAGTTATACAAGTATCAGCATGCCCGCACTGTTTATGGCAGCCTGGGCTGGCTGGTGTCCGTTTGTTTTTATCTACTGAATTTACGCCGTTATTACAATATACCCACAGCCCAGGGGTGTAGGAAGTGCTTTCAGCACTGGACTGGGTGTCCCTAGAGGGGGGGCCTGCACTTCTTTTTTTCGGCGGACCGCACTCCCTAGTAAATCCAGCCCAGCATTGAACAGCCTGGGGTTGGTTTGTCATTATGACAGGGGGACCCCTGTGGCGTGTCCAACTGCTATAGTGCCTCCAACCCCGGCTGGTTTGCCTAGTGCTGGTTATGCGAAAATCGGAGGGACCCCACGCAAATTTATTCCCCGATTTTCACGTAACCAGCAGTAGTCTGCCAGCACTAGGGTTAATAGTGCTTGCTTTTTTGTTTTAACTTTTATCTATTTTTAAACTATTGACACCTGCCGGGACCACCGGCTGTATAATCAGACAGTGTAACAATGATGTATTTACTAAACACACTAGCAAGCAGCGTGTTGTATGTAGCTATTTTTTAAGCAAACTCAGGAGAGTTTTTGCTTAATCGCAGCTTCATACATTTGAGTGTCAAACAGTCGGGACTTTGATCTCTATCGATTTTGGAAATAGCGATTTTCACAGAAACACATCTCTGGCGATTTTACATGAAATCTCAGCTTCATACATCAGCGAGTTTCAACTCTCCCGAGAAAATCGCTCAATTTGCAAAATGGCACCTTGATACATTTGCCCCCTGGTGTTCATAACCAGCATATGTCTGACAGGGAAGACCTAGACACGCCAACAACATTTCTGGGTTTTTTGTTCAACTTCTTTTCTAATTTGTTTTCTGTTTTTTCCACTTTCTTGCCTTCATCTGCGTATTTTCTGCGTCGCACTAGTCCTTTTTATTCTTTGCATTTTTTTCCCCTCAGGTAACAATCAATATAAACAGCGATATAGTGGAAGGCAAAAATTGCAAAGCATCACATTTTTCCCCCCAATAATCTGCATGTTTGCACTGCACCGTAGACCAACCTGCGCATTTTGACGCAAAAAGTTTTTTCAGCGCTTCAAAGCAGTTCAAAAATGTGATAGGAAACAAAAAAAGCACTTCTGTGTCTAGGGCCGAAGGAAACTGCTATTAGAGATTATATAAATATTATTTTGCAGGAAGCAAGAGAAAACACTGAGAAAACATCTATGAAAACAGAAATCGTTCTGCGTTCTGTGTCTTGTTTACTGAACGATGTGAACTTCGACACTGAAGTGCATATGTGTTGGCAGCGCTATCAGCCTCAGCTGAAATGTTTGTCTTTGACACAACATAATGCAGCTCAGTCACTCACTGGGAGGGGATGTATTTAGCACATAAGGGACTTGTTCCTATGGTAATTAACACTGATGTGCAATCTGGAGCAAGGAGGGTGGTTGATACATTGCAGTACAGAAGGTTCCAAGAATTGCTGCCAAATGGGTGTGTCTGTCCGTGGGGCTTCCGATACTTCCACCGGGATCGCTTGAAGATTTTCAATTGATTTCATAGATGGGAATATTTATGTATCTCGAAGTGCCTGTTTTTTTCATATGTTACAAGGAAGAAACACAGATGCCGTTAAAGAACATCTGTCCCTCCTGTTAACGCTTCACTCTCCACATATGTGGATGATTTTGTCTGCTTTGGATGGCCTCTTTCTCTTTTATATTATATTAGATCACTATAGTATTTGTTTATAACCACAAATATGTAGGTAGAAATGTTTTACATTTTTGGTAATGAGCAAAACGCGGTCCAGATTGCGCTTGTAACTCAGCGAGGGATTTTTTTCTGTGTACACACACGTTTAGTATAAATATGGCAAAGAGTCGAGATTAGCAAGTTGGACAGCCAGTTGTACAATTCAAAACAAACAAGGCTGAATGGAACCGTCAAAATATTTCATATTCCAGTACTTTTATTCTGATTCGCCATAGAGGACAGACGTGGTGCTACTTTTAGTTGACTTTGGCAGCACGGTGGCTAAGTGGTTAGCACTTCTGCCTCACAGCGCTGGGGTCATGAGTTCAATTCCCGACCATGGTCTTATCTGTGTGGAGTCTGTATGTTCTCCCCGTGTTTGTGTGGGTTTCCTCCGGGTGCTCCGGTTTCCTCCCACACTCCAAAAACATAAAGGTAGGTTAATTGGCTGCTATCAAAAATTTACCCTAGTCTCTCTCTCTCTGTCTGTCTGTGTGTGTATGTTAGGGACTTTACACTGCAAGCTCCAATGGGGCAGGGGCTGATGGGAATGAGTTCTCTGTACAGCGCTGCGGAATCAGTGGCGCTATATAAATAAATGATGATGATAGGGTAAACGGCGCACCCAAGTACCTCTCCCTGTCGATCACACTGTTCAGCCCCTACCACACCCCAATGTAACTATTTCTATTAAGGGGCTAGGATTAGTATGAGAAAAAAAATGGAGAGTCCTCTGTAATTGGTGGCTGCCATACTTGGGACACTTCATATAAACATGCATAATTCAAGTAGTAACTTTCTGATTGGATGATAGCAAACAGTCGGCTGGTTGGTTTGTGGCTCTATGTTGGACCACTGCAGCTGACCTGTCTGTGCACATTCCACTGATTTTTCACACCTCCATTAGCAGATCTACTTTCAAGACCCCGTTCCAGAATTGTGGTAATGAAATGTGATTATGGCGCTTCTCACAAGGCTAACGGCATAGAGAAACACTGCAGAATATTTGATCATTTGCTTTCAAGGAACAGACCAAAGTTATGTTGCCATAAATTACATATGAAACTAATAACAAATTTTAAACAATGACAGAGTTTCAAAGTGTTTTCAAATTTGGTAGCTGCAACAATCGGTTAAGGTTTTCAAAGAAACTAAGTTATTCTGCTGGTAACACTGACCTGTTAAGTTCAAAGTAAACGGTATTAATGCCTCTCAGAACCTGGCAACCAATCGGAGAGTATAATGAAGTCAACACATGACACTGGGAATACTATCAAAACATTTTCGCAACGGATCTTTCAAGCAAGGGAGTGTCCTTGTTTTAGTCACATAAATATATGTTGTTTACATGTTCATGCTTGTAACAATCGTTCTGTTTTCATGAAGTGAGAACCAGGCATATTAGAATGTTTGTTTCGAAAAGGTCAGTTCAGCTTTTGCATACATTTGAAAATGACCTAATCTGTTACAATTTGCCAAGAGCATAACTGCCTGCAAAGTGCAACAATGTCACATTGTAAAGTTACATTCTAAGGGGGGTATTCAATTGTTCCTCCGGCCGCCGGAAAAACGAGCGCTCTAAAACTATTACCGTTTATACGGTAATTACTCGCTGAATTTCATCTTGCAGCTCCCTGAGCTGCGAGATGAAATGCAGCGAGTAAACTACCGTATTAACGGTTTTTGCGCGCAATATTACCGTGTAAACGGTAATAGTTTTAACGCGCTCGTTTTTCCGGCGGCCGGAGGAACAATTGAATACCCCCCTAAGAGGGGTATTCAATTGTCCGCGGGTTCGAGCGCGGAAAAACTAATACCGTTAATACGGTAATCTCTCGCTGGGTTTCAGCTCGCAGCTCCCTGAAATCCAGCGAGTAAATTACCGTATTAACGGTATTTTCGGCAATCCCGCCGACAATTGAATATGCCCCTAAGAGCAAAACAATTACCCTGACTGATATTAAGTTATAAATATCAATTGCTAATATGTATCTTAAGGTGCTACTTAGAATGACAATAAACCCAAGGTGAAATGTTTTAAAGTGTTGTTTAAAATCCACTGGTCCAGAAAATGACATTTGTTATATTTGTAATCTGTAGATGTCAATTTGCTGAGAATTAGTAAATCTCATGCAAAATTATGCAATATTTGACCAGTATTTCTATTTTAATTTAATTTATAGAAATTGTATACTTACAGCTCGTGTCTCGGCCGTCCTCTTGATGACTTGGACGTCATTTCCGGTATTGTCATCCCGACCGTCTCCTAGGCAATGGTCAAGATGCTCTTCTTATGTTAATTGTCCCGGCAAGTGTGGCAGCCAGGCGCTTGGCAAATAGCTATGTTTCAATTAAGCTCCCCCCTGGGGCTGATTACTGCAGGCTGGCTGCCTGACTCCTGATTGGATTAGACTCCCTGCCGGTTATAGTGTTCTGTGTGCTGCACAATTGCTGATTTCCTGCTCCTGTGGTTCCCTGCTACCTTGGACTTGACTACCTGTTGATTCTTGGACTTTGCTTGAACTCCTGTGCCCCTTGACCTATGCCTGTTTCTTGGAAATTCCTTGTTTGCAACCTGCCCTGACCTTTGGCCTGTTTCTCGGCTTTCCTGCTCGCTACTGCTGACCCATGACCTTGGCCTGTTCCCGGTATCTGTCTCCAGTATTTCGGTTTCCTCCACTCTGCGCTACGGTTATACTGATAAACTTCTGCTTCCCTAGAGTTAAGTCCAGGGGGCATCCGAGTACATCCGAACATAATCAGTTCTACGGGAAAGGCGGCTGCTAAAGGTGAAAACCTCTATTATCCCGGTTCTAAAATCTTATATAAATAGCCATAGTCCTAACACACAGGCTTATTGTTATGATGTCTGCAACTGAAAGTTAAACATCTAGGGCTTGATTCATTAAGGAACATAAATGTCGTATTTTGAGTAAAATCACTCATGCCCAGAAATGGACCATACACCAGTGAGCACAGCAGCGTCCAATTCATCTTCAAGCACAAGGGACCCTTACTACAGCCTATGATATCAGGGGCGGACACCCCTCCAAGTCTGCTGAACCCCCTAGGCTGCTGTGTGCGCAGCTTCGGTGGGAGGGGTAGAAAGTGGCCACATCAGCGCCCTAGGTTGCTCTTGCCAACCCTGGTGAGGACAAAGCTGTTTGCGACAGGGGCAGTGTCATGATGTGATAAGGGAAATTGAGGCAAGTGGGAAGCTACAAACTGTGAATTCTACAGTGGAAGTAGCAAGGTCTCCCTAACAGCACAGAGCAATAATATGACTCACCCATCAACTTGACGAGAGAAGATAAAACAAAGTTCATAAAACCAACTTGTTTAGAAATATATCAGTTTCTTTTCTCTATTTATGTCATTGATTATTCTACAGACTATTTAATTTCTTTAGAGAATACTTAAGAAAAAACAAAACCTTAACTTTGTTTACTTTGAATAGTAATAGTGACATAAAGTAAGTTTTATATAAATGATAATCTCACTAGTAACATTGATCCAACATCCTGTGGTTTGAATATAACACTATATAATACATGAAATGATCTCTCCAAAACCTAGGTTTTCGATTTATGGATAGGACTTCCTTTGGGAAATGTCATTTTTGGGAGAAGACCAAGCAGATAATAATTTATTTGCAGTGAGAACACTATAACGTTTCTTTGTGAAGTCATCCAAATGCGAGACAAGTGAGGGACGTGAGGCCAGAAACACTTCCAGCTTCATAGAGAAAACTCATAGTTATCGTGCTACAAGCAATGGGATGTTTTCATGTTAAAGATCCAAGTGGACTTCAGGAACAAGGGGAGGGACCTGGACCTAGAGCAATATGGCTGCCATGGTGTGTGAGACTGCCAGGTATGGTATCATAATAAGTATATGATTACTCTCAATATCCATAGATGTAGCTGGGAATTTTCTAAATAATACATTTTAGAATATTAGGCCCTCAGCTGCAATATCAGCCGCTTGAATTAAATTGATAAAAATGTCATATGGATGGATTAAACGGGTATTATTGATTTTGGCATTTAAGTTGACCTTACACTAAGGGGCACCCATATCAATGTTTGGGTAGGGGAATGGCAATGCTGTTTTCGCCTCCCAGGCCCTCCTCTTTGCTCTCAATTGTTATTACCATTTATTTATATAGTGCCACTAATTCCGCAGTGCTGAACAGAGAACTCACTCACATCAGTCCCTGCCCCATTGGAGCTTACAGTCTAAATTCCCTAACACACACAGACAGACAGACACAGACAGACAGACACACACACAGACTAGGGTCAATTTGATATCAGCCAATTAACCTACCAGTATGTTTTTGGAGTGTGGGAGGAAACCGGAGCATCCGGAGGAAACCCATGCAAACATGGGGAGAACATGCATACTCCACACAGATAAGACCATGGTCTGGAATTGAACTCATGACCCCAGTGCTGTGAGGCGGAAGTGCTAACCACTAAGCCACCGTGCTGCCACGGTTTCAATAGACTGACACTTTTTAAGAGCAGAGTGTGGGCCTCAGGGGTAGTGGTGGCCTCCAGGGTGTGGCTGAACCGGTATTACGTGGCCACTCTCACCTCACCTCCTATAGTATCTTTCTCCCTCCCTGCTTTCACATACACAAAGTGGAGGCAGCCATTTTGTGGGCTGAACCAGGATCCATGGGAACGTGGCCTAGCGGTTCAGCAGGAAGCCGTGCCTCATGAATATCCGGCCATGACATACATCAGAGGTGTCACACTTTGTGGGGCTGGATAACTGAAATAAACTCACTGGGGTGGAGAAGAAGCTCTTAGGGAAGAGCTCTCCAAGCTACAGGTGGGCGCAAAGCAGCTTTCTTCCCGCAAAAGGATATCATAGTTATGCTTCCGCTGAAGTTGTGTGAACCAATCCTATGCTTTTAATGTGACGCACATTGAACCATCCAGTTGCACTTGGGCAGAAAATGGATTTCTAGCCCAACCAAAGTAATAAACTTAAAACACACAAAAGTAACCCCTAATGAAGACAGTCTGCACGACTCCCTCACTCTAATAATCAATTTGAAATATAAATAAGGTTAAACTGAGAAATATTTTATGAGAAAGATAGAAAAGTTTAAAGAAAACAAAGGGGGCGTTCCCAAAGTGGAATCAGGTTGAACGTCGTAGTGATGTCATTGCTGTGTCCACCATACACATTTCCTGAAGCATCTGCAAACCCACAAATGTAACAGTATCCCCCTTTTACTGGGGGAGTTTCCAAAGACCGGAAAGTGGGCGTCACCTTCGGAATGCGCTTGATAGCAAAATAAGGTTCCCCTGCACAAATAAAGAAGCAATGCGGGTCCGACTAGTTAACGTTCTTGGTAAACAAGATGTATGTTGCATATTGATTCTTAATAACACATTACCGGTAATAACTTTACAATACCTAATAATTATATGATTTTTTTTTAAATTATTTTTTATTCGTATGACTTCACACATAAATGTATATTTATTATCCTATCCTTCACAGTCAAAAATCAACAATAAAAGCTTTTCTTTAATGCTATTGGACAGTAGATAATTGCTGACAACTGACCTCCATAACTTCTTTTTCATCTAAGCCTATAATATTGTCAGTCGGGGCTTCTATGTTTGTTCTGAGCTGCAAAAAGGCCACTGAACCTTGTGACAAAAGTACTCGTGTTAGAAATGATCATTCAGTGCAGAAACTGGATTAAACATGGATGCAAGAACAGGCAACAGAAAAGGAGAAGGTTTATGTCTACAGTAGTTGACATCTACATATTTCCACAATGAATCGACATCACGAGATGTGTTTACCTGGTAAGTGGCCAACCGTTACTTAGGTTGGCTGACTTTTCAAGTAAAAGGGTTTGTCCACCCTTCTTTTCAAGTAAAAGGGTTTGGACAACAGATTGACAGTTGAAGATTGGATATTACAACCCAAGAAACGTCTGTGATTGGTTAGTCAATTGGTGGGTTCAATCATGTGCCATAATCACCCATGTTTTAACACGTCCCCTTTTTAAAAGTTCTACTGCCCATTCATAGATTGAGTGTTTCACATTGAGGGTGGAGGAAGCCTTTACACACATTACACAATATATTTAGCAGCTGTACGAACCAATTAATCAAGGGAATAAGTGCTAAACACTTGAACATGACATTAGAAGTTATCTTTGCAAACAGATAAATCAATGCGTAATGTGCAGTGAAGTCAACGTTGGGGAATTATTTTCTGCCTGCGTCGAGTTTCTTGGAGAGCCTCAAACAAAGGACGGACAAACAACTTCGTAGTCCAGTCGCTAGTAGCTGTGAATATTTACTTTGTACCAAATTTGTTTTCTCTTGGTTTTGGCTCCAGTTCCTCTGTACTGTTTTCACATCACAAATCTAACAGATCATAATTGTGGGGTACGAGCCAAATGTTTTTCTGCTAGTAGCATAGGACATAATCAGAAGTTGGAGGATACTTGATGCCGGTTTGGTAGATGAGAGACCCCCACACATACTTCAGGCAAACTTGGACGGAACAGAGAAGTAAGTGTCATGTTATGTTTAGACTATTAGACAAGACATTTATGATCCAGTCCTATTGCTGCCACTGATTCTTTGTGTGGTCTACTCAATGGAAAGGGACTAATGCCAAATGCTAAACAGAGCTACAGTACAATGTTTGGTAGATATTATGTTGTTTTCAATTCCCAAACATTTCACTGTCGCTATTATGATATATCAAATTCCACAGTAAAATCATGTAAACTTCTCTATTAATATATGGAAAATTATATATATATATACACACACACAATTATCCAGGACCCCATTGACAGGGGTGCCAGTTCCCTCCACACCACACTCATATAGAGTATTGAACATAGCTGCATCGTACATTAGGCAAGCTCTTACCCCAGGCCCAGTGGGCACTGAGAGGCCCAGATTACTCTAAGCCGGACCTATGTTAGGATTTGTTTTGTCAAACGGAGGAGGAAAGGGGGCCCAAATCAGTGCCTAGGGCCCAACGGCATCTTAGTACAGCTCTACTTTTGTGGAAGTGTTTAGTACAGTGAACTCTTGCACATTGTCATCATTTAAACTCCATGGAACGGCCAATTTCAATTAAGTACCTTAGCAAATTTCCTGTTTCTACACCTATCAACATTTAGTGATTATCAAATCGGTTCACATTCAGATTTTGCTTTTAACATGTTCTCCTAAAATGTTGATCCATGTCTGGGTGCAGTCAATAGATCCGAACAAGAAGGTGAATTGAGAAAGAAGTGACTGTACACACTGTAAGGATACGGGGTCCTTTAGATCACTCAGACTGATACCAGGAGCAGCTTCAACACCATTTTACTAGTACTAAAGGTGTACTTTAACACAGCACGGCAAAACAGCAAATTTCCAATATACAATACACCTTAGCCAAGTGAGCCACAACGTCCTGCAGATGGCAGTTCAGTGTTTCTGGATATATCATGACAAGGTCAATAACAACCCTGTGCCAGCTCACAAAGAGAACTGTCACCAAAGGGACTCCGAAACTGATGGAACTTACTTATTTAGTTTGAGTCCCTCGAAACTGTGATCACAAATGTCTCCCCCACTTGAATCAGATGTTCTTCACTCAAGCTTTCTTCCTCTAGAGCTTACTTACCTCATTACATTAAATTCTTCCTTTTATGCCTTCCTCAAATTCCCCAGCACATACATGACAGATAACTCACTTGCTGTGCGGGGCTCCAACTAGTCTAGAGAGGACATTGTAGAACAATTGACTAACCTAGATAGGAGCAAAGGGAAGATAAAATATTAGCCCAATTATCATTTAAGTAGATGTGCAGAGAATTGTTTGCCCTCTAGTTAGCTGTAGACACTAGTTTATTTGTCACGAGTCGCGGCAGCTCAGGCACCGCCGCGGCTCATTACTGTCACGAATCGGAGGTCTTAGTTCTGTTTACACCACTCGGCGGTACCATATCACCGTACATCTCCCTCCTGGTAGAATGCAGCATTCTATCGTGGGACAAGCGTGACTTCTGTCTGCAGTACTGGAGGCTGCCATCTTGGGTAAGACATTTGCTAAACATCCTGCTAACAAATTGACCCTAGTCTGTGTGTCTGTCTCTGTGTGTGTTTGTTAGGGAATTTAGACTGTAAGCCCTAATGGAGCAGGGACTGATGTGAGTGAGTTCTCTGTACAGTGCTGCGGAATTAGTGGCGCTATATAAATAAATGGGGATGATGATGATGAGTCTGAACACCTGATCTCATCCACCAATTGGCTTCCTCTGAAGACTATAAAAGTCTCCTCCTACACTCAGCAAATTGCCAGTGCAACACTTTCCTATTTCCTGGTTCCAGAGTACCACAGTTGCTGTTTGCTTGCTGCTTCATCCTGTCTGCTGTATGCAGATCTCAACCATCAATCCTTCGTGTGAATTCAGTTTTACCCTGTTTGCTGTTATATGGACTTTTACTATTAACCCTCTAAGTGAGTTCAGATCCATCGTGTATGCTGTTATATGGACTTTTACCATTAACCCTCTGTGTGAATTCAGCGTCACCCTGTGGCTGTTATATGAACTAAAAACCATTAACCCTTTGTGGGAATTTAGCTTCATCCTCTGGCTGTTATATGAACTGCAAACTGTTAACCCTTTGTGTGAATTCAGCTTCATTCTGCCGGCTGAAATAAATACTTTGGCTATTTATTCCTCGTGTGGATCCACCTTCATTCTATCTGCTCGTGTACAGATTCCAGCTGTTATCCTCTATGTGGATCCTCCTCTCATCAATCTATTCCTGTCTCTCCAACTGGCGATCTGAGGTAGGTTGTTGTTCTGACTCATCCACTTTCTGGAGCCATCTCTGTGTTTCGGGGTACTGACTTCAGTTCCAGGCCTACCTCAGGTTCCGAGTTCTGAGTTGACCCAGGCCAGCTCCAGGCATATTCTGTTCAGAAGGTTGCCACCCCTGTATAGTCTCTGCTTGAGTTCTGAGTCTTCCCAGTCCCAGTTGTGGTACTATATTTTTTTCTGAGTCTCTGAGTTCTTGGAGGTACTGAGTCTCTGGTCGTGGGTTCAGGTCTCCCCTGTTCCCACGTCCAGGTTCCAGTCTATCAGGTCCAGTTTCCAGGCATTTATTTCAGTACGAAGTCCAGCCCAGCATTCCTCCTCCTAACATCCAGTATACGGGACTAGAGCAAGCTCTATAATCAAGACTTTCATCCGGCTTCCCAGTTTTCACTACACTCCTGCCACAGCTAGTCCATGGGGCCCCGACACGGATCCCAGAAACCCTATTACCATGACAATTGTTCACAGACTGGCCGCGTACCTGCCACCGCTATGACAACCGGGACGTCACTTCCCCCTTCTCTGTCCCAGCTGTCACCAGGGCAATGGGCGGGATGCTGCTACAATCAGTCTTGGCAACTGACAGTCGGACGCGTGTGCATTTAGAGGCTATTAATTAGTAGCCTCCTGAGAGGGCAATTAGTCATTTTGCCTGCACGGTTATAGCTTCTGCTTACACTTGCTGACCTGCTCCATTTCCCTGTGGATACTCTGCCTGTTTCCTGACTGATACCTGTTGTGACCTTGGCTTGTTTTGGACCCTGCTGTTTTCAGATTGCCTCTGACCTCTGCCTGTTTACTGGATTCTCCTTGATTGCTACCTGTGCCGACCTTTGGTCTGCTCCAGGTTATTCTGATTACTTCGGACCCACGACCCTTGGACTGTTTCTGGCTAGTCTTTGTTTTCCGGTTACTCCTCCTATCTCCTGTGCCACAGTTTCTGTACATAAGCTCCCGCTACGCTGAGTTAAAGAAATGGGGGTATCCGAGTACTTGTGAACGGTACGAGCTCTATGGGAAAGACGGCTGCTATAGGCGAAAACCGCTACCACCTGTTTTGGGAGTTCATGTTAGTACAGTCGGCCATACCACTATTACCGCAATATCTTTTAATCTAAGTCCAATGGTAATTTGGAGTGGGACCAGGGCTATAAAAGTCCATTAGTCTGACCAGTGGTTTCCTCACACACAGTCCAAGAAAATTGAATTCCTCGAATGGGGTCATATTCTCTTGTTTCTTATCCTGCTACATAGCGGATATCAAACCCAAGCTATAGGAGAAGCAGACTGAATACCCTCAGTAATAACGCACTGGATGTTCTCATTTTTGCGAGAAGACTGATCATTCAATGACATGAATATATGCCCAGTAGTGGGTTTACTTAATGGTTATTATGGTTGAATTTTTCTTTTGGGAGACATTTAAGAATATACAAGAATACACAGTCACATTTTTATTGAGGTGCAAATGTTTGAACTGTCTGATAGGGGGACAGATCAGGGGTGTTTCTTTCTGTGTACAGATTAAAGTTATGAGTGCACCTGTTATTGTATCATCACACGAATGTGACATTTTTTTTTTGCAGGAGAAGAATAATTAGAATAACATGTCGGGATGGAGAAGTTACATTTTGGGGTGCATTTCCTGTTCTGTGGAATCATCATCATAATCATAGTTTATAAGGGGCCAGCACCATACAGTCAGCAGAATATAAACAGAACAAAATGTAGAATATCACCCAACTTTTTTTTCCCCGTACAAAATTATTACATTTTTCCTACACCTCTAAAATGGTGGAGTTTGGACCAAGTCCTAACATTTCAATGAGACACATTGGGCGGCATGAACAATAATTTTACATATCTGCATATATCCTAAAGTTACTAAAAACGTCTTTACCGGCAGACTAGCGCTGCCGAAAGAATGGAGCATTTGACCCCAGTGTGGCTACTGCTCATGCATGTCTAAGGTCTTTCATGCGCATAGCGATGGGTTTTCGGCACTGGACGCAGAGCAGCTTCTCTGGTGGCGATGGAATCCATAGGACTCCACTGAAAAGCTAAGCTAACGCCATCCTGATATGTTGTTAGTTTTATAAGTCTGGAGGTGAAAAGTAAAACTTTTCACCGCTTAATAAATTGGTTCACATTGCAGTCCCCGTAGAAGCCTATATGTCCTAAAGTGGTTGGAAGTTGGACTTTGAAGTTAAATTTTCCACCATGCTCATTTTCGATGGAAACACAGACCTGCAAATTTATGCGACGGGTGCTTATTCAAGGACCAGAAAGTGAGCCGTTCAATTTGATTCGCGATAGCGTCTGTCAGTCTCTCATCATCACTTTATCTATTTGCAAACATGTCAGTCTCATTCATGTGCAGTTTTCCTCTCACAATACAATGTGCTGGGATACAATTCCCAAATTGTCCCGCAAAATATTCGTCCCTGCGTTTGGCAAAAAAATAAATCTGCTTGTTTTGCAAAACAAAAGTGGACCTCAAAGATTGTATCATAACTTCACCCCTCTGTTAAATGACTTTTCTCAATGTGAAACTCTATGGGCCTGAGTCATTAAGGAGAGCAAAGCAAAAAAAAAGGGCTGACTTTGCACCTTGGCAAAACCATGTTACATTGGAGGGGGAGGTAAATTTAATCTGTGGTGACAGATTTATAGTTGGGATAGGGCATGTCCTAGATCATCTTTAAATTGCAGTTTAAAGATAAAACTATCAAGTATTTGTGTGCTGCATGAAAAAACAGCCAGTATTTATCTTATGTGCAAAACAAATCACTAATTTGCACCCCTTGTAACATGGTTTGTCCAGGATCAAATGTACTCCTTTTTTTGCCTTTCTCTCCTTAATGACTCTGGTTCTATTTGCACAAATTTTTGCTGCAGTTCGTCTTATCTCTAGACTAGAGGCATAGTGACAACGTGTAGTTCAGATGTCTTTTAGACATGACATTATTGGGGCCATAGCTATGTCCAAAAAGGTCAAGAAATTTAGCACAGCCAAAAGAGAAACAGACACAGACCCTTAAATGTATTTATAGACTGAACACAGGGGTAACATAAAACCCCGTCTAGCATGTGCATCCGACTGTACCAGGCACAATTAAGCAAAGCAAAATCAGCACTGCCAGATCCCTGTTATAAAAGAATCCGAAGGTGTTGATAGTCCATGACTGATTGTTGTTTTGAGGTGTCAGACGAGGAACGAGTAGAACTGCTAACAGCACAGGACGCAAGAACACTATATAACACGGCTGTGTCTAAGGTGAAGACTGAAGGACACAAAAATGGTTCTGGGCTGTTGAACAGTAATAAAATTGTAAAAAAAAAACAAAAAAACACAAAAGTAGAATAAGCAAATATGGATATTCAGTGTAGCTCACATTATATTTAAGATAATCCATTTGGAAGCATTAGAGGAAAATGTCATTGCCAAGTTGAGGTGTGCAAGTATTTTTACCAATTTGTCTTGGGAACATGCTGTGCCATTTTCTTTATTTAGCGTAATGCTCCTGAAAAGTTGCCACTTTTTTTTGTTTTGTTTTTCGTTTAACATTTCTTTATGTGTAACAAATTTGCCATAGTCACCGAAGTTGTACCAGCACCGTATGATCATTTAAAGTAAATAGTTAAGACCTGGTTAACAGATATTTCAATATGAGACTATTTAACAGTTAACTTTATTTATGAAATTGGAAACAGATGTAGGACGTAGCCTGTATGTTAGGGGGATTTGAGCTACGGGAGTAATAATGTGCACAATATTGTTGTTTTTGCATTTTCTAAGACTTTTCTAAAACTTTTCCCAGTAGAGTCCTGCTTTTTTTTTTAAATAAATATTTTACCATGTTTGCCACCCAAAAGAAAGGAAGAGGGGGTTGTAATGAGCTGCGTCTCCAGTGTCACATGGGTGTCCTGATTTTCCGTTTCTAAAATATGGAAAGACATTTTAGAGTGAAGACATTTTACGGTGCCAGAAGAGCATGAACAGGAGAGCTGTTAGCTAATAATATACTATATTTCATTAATATCGCAACATGACATTTTGTGCAGACTCTCTTTAATGGACTTGCTTCGATTTTCTGGTGCAAAACTATAAAGGGTTTCTTATATCCACACTCTTGGGAAACACAGGGAAATTAGAAATAGAGGTGCGTGTATTGTTATATGTACACAATTATAGATGTGCAGTATATTTTCAGGTTTAAGAAATGTACTATAAATTCATTTAATGACAACTCCAATATATGTACAACTAGCTGAAGTACCCGGTGTTGCCCGGTTTAAATCTTCAAGTTTTACAGTTATCAATGATTTGGATGTAACTGTCAACATTTTAAAAATAATTAGTAGGTAAGTTGTCAGCCAAATCCATCCAGTGGAAGGCCCAGAACGGGCTCCCCAGGTCAAACTTCTGTTGAGCATACAACAACGGGAGGTCCAACCGCGATCCCAACCATTCCATTAGGCATCCCAGACCAATTGCCATCCCTTTGTGAAGTGTTCATCCAAATCCATCCAGTGGAAGGGCTAGAACAGGCTTGCTGGGTCAAAGTTCTGCCTAACGTACAGCAGCAAGAGGTCCAACTGGGACTCTAACCCACCTAAAACCTTGCCAGGATCCAACTGGACCACCTCGCATTGGTTTCATCCCAATCAGTGCAGGGGTGTCTGAATGCATAACAGGATAGACAAATAAACAAACATGCCAATGATTTTTACATATAAGATTAATTCCGAACACCAGCTCATTAATTTACAAAACCATTCAAAATTTCTAAATCAACACATTAAAGACAGTAATGTGAAAAAAAAGTTAATTTCAGCAAAACAAAAGGTACTGTGGGGTGTTTTGGTTAGAACCGTAAAAGAAGCTGGCACTGTATGATTGGGTATTTTTGGATTAACTTGTGCAGACTTAACAGCAACAACGCCAACTGAGAAATCTTATATATATTGTAGACATTCACAGAAGGATCTATTTTGGTATGATAGGTGGGCATTTTGCCTTACGCTGTTCTTCATAATGACCCCCATTATATTTTGAGAGGGAATATTTAGAAACATAATTACGTACACAGTGAGGATCATCCAATCCCTTCCCGGTTTACAGAAACCATAAAGAATAAAATAGTAAATAATTGCTGATCTATGATCAGCAATGATCATAGATCATCAGTAATGATATCTTACAGAGATATAACATTTTAAGTGTCATGCTCTAAATTACAGTAAACCCCTTTTCCAGAAAATGCCAAGTTAAAGTATTCTGTATAGTAGATCCTATACCTGTAATATAATTACAAAAAAATGTAGCTAAACTCTTAAAACTAGAAATATAGACTAGATATGAGCGAAGCAATTTGATTAGTTCAGAATTTGCCGGTTTTGTCAAAAAAAGGTTATTGTAAGGAATTAGTGAACCGGGTATAGAGTTTGGAACCCCCATCACCTTTATCGTGGCCCACCACCTGGGGTGGCTTAGATGCTCAGAATTAGAGATGAGTGACATGAGTTTAAGCAAACATTGAATTTCTAAGCCAAGCATAGCCAAGGATGGGGCCCACCATTACCGAATGTTCTAGAAGTGGACTTGGATGAACTTACATGTGTGCATTGAGGTATTAAAGACTGTAGAGATCTGATTAATTAATAAATTATTAAATAGTAAGCTGGGTTTGGGCATTGCATACTTGCTTGCTGGTGTCTTCATATTTACTCTTGTCAAGTCCGTGCCCATCCCTTCATGGAGAGCCAGGCATGGCTGGATTGACCTCTTTGGAGGCACCAAGAAGCCTTTCATGATTTAAGACTTGTCCCATACTTTAGCCAATCCTCCTTATAATCCCATTGGAGAGCAAAATATATTAATATAACCTTGAAGGACTCAACTCTTTTTCAATTAAACCACTATTTCCCTCCCTGGCTTATTTAACATTTGTCCACCTAGACTTCTTAAATCCATGTACTTTGATTTCCTCAACCCATTAGTAAATTTTCATTTAATAGTGTACAAAATCCTTGACATGTATTTTGTGTAAAGTAAGTAAATTAAAGTAAATTTGAGTTTGTGCTGCCCTAGGCATATGTCTTCTATGTCTAATGTTTAACCAACACTTGCTTTCAGAAGAGATGTACCTGGTTTCTCGAGGGTTCCTGGAGGGTGGTCTACTGTACCGGGACTTCAGAAAGAACCAACGGAATTCTGGAGCCTACCAGGCTTTCCGAAAGATTAGGCAAATATGAGTACTGGAGATACACTTCTTAACAATCAACATTCCAAAATCCATGTTCAGCAATTTTCTGTAATCTGAACTTTTTTTCATGTTGAGCACAAGGAGCGCCATGTTTTAATTTTATTTTAAAATCAGGTTTACATTTTCATTGATTGAGTTAAAAATTATTTTGCAAAACACAAATATTCCACACTCCAAACTAAAGCTCTCTGCTCTGCAATTTCTTTCTTTCTTTTTTTTTTTTAATTAAATTTTCTTTGCGTCCAATGACATGCATCTGCAGAGACGTGGGGCTATCTGGGTGTTCTTTCATGTACAGTTTAAGAAATTGCTCTCCAAATTTTCCGAGATGTTTGGGTTAGCAGAGTGAATTCTGCCAATGTACTGCATTAATTTTCTAGTGGAATACATAGTCTTAAGCTTTTTACCTTCTGGATTTTTTAGTCTAAACTCAAAACCTAGAAGGAGCAATATTGAAACACATATATTGTGCTTTAATAAATACAGTAAAAAAAGGGTTATTAGAAATGTGCAAAAATGCAGCATTTCAGAGGTTGTTGTTTTTTGTGATGTCATATTTCTGCACCTATGTGCCCATTTTCCTGGAAACCAATGGATTAGGTTGTTAATGTCTACAGGGGCACATTACTTTGCATTCGAACAGAGGAGCCGGGTGGGATAGGCGCTGCCAGATTCAGAGCCCTTGGGGCCCTAGGCAACATGGTTTGGGCCCCGTTCTCCTCTCCATTTGTCAAAAAACATAAAAATGCGTTAGGGTAATCTGGGCCACTTAATGGTCACTCAGTGCCCACTGGGCCCTAAGCAGGAGCCTAAGATGCCTAATGGATGATCCGGTAAAGGGGTGGGGGCATTTCTAGCTAGATTCTGAGTGCACCCATGTCCCTCGTATTGCACCTAAATGAATCTGAGCAAAACTAGACACCATAGTGTGAGGTTAGTACATGACAATTAAAGAGTATTTCATATTTTCCAAACAAAGGGATTATATATTAGTTGGAAAAGCTCTCCACTACTTTTATGCATTGGAACAGAATTGCCCATTCTCCTAATGGAGTTTAACTACAACTTCCACAATTACGGAAAAGAGTTGGGCGTAAGCCAATTATTATGGCATAGTGTCTCCGTATCTAGATTTGTGCATATCATAGACTTGTGATCACTTATGTCTGAAGAGGTGGAACAGGGGCAGGCAAACTTAAGGTGAGTACGTTATGGATACACGTGAGTGCAGAACGGACCCTGGAGACATGACCTAATGAGACATGAAAGCATCTCCTCACAGCTTCTTTTGGAGGTACTGGAGGACTGGTGTAAAGATACAGGATGATGAAGACACCTGCAGCATCATCAAGTCACATCTGATTGGCTGTTTGCATATTGACTCCTCCCTTTGATAGTATTTCATTCATTAGCGGTGCAGATATATCAGTGCCATGCAGCATGTAAGATCCATCCAAATGTTATAATTTTCACATACTAGCTCATAGATATAGTTTTGGTAAAGCTATGGCAGAAACCTATACCAAAAATGTCTCCAACTTATATATAAAAAAAACCCCATTGATTATTGTATAAATAAAAACATTCCACAGCTCAAACAGAAATATCATACATAGCATAAGTGTGTCTTTAATTTCAGAGGAAATACATCATATAAGGAGGAAATACTGGTGATTATATGATAAAAAAAATAGAAATAAAATAAAGATAAGCATACGAATCGATATGTCCTTAGTAAAGTAAATCTCTGTCTGCTCACGCGTTTCGCAGTTGTGACTTTTTAAAAAAAAAAATCTCTTACTTACTGTATTAAACCTTGCACTTTAACATCTCTGAACTGCTGGTGCAGTGTGCCACAAATGCATTTTACATGTAACTTTAAATTTGGGTGCAATTTTTTGCACATATACAATGCATAGAAACATGTATTTATGCTGGACAAATGGACTTATGTCATAAGGCCCAGTGCACTTTGTTTTTCCACTTTGATACAAAGTTCCAGGTCTGACCTGATCTAGCTGAAGTAGTTGGTAGTTTCTTCCAGGATCCGGTGTATAAATGCCTGGTATTTATCTTGGTAGGCTCCAAGGTTTATGAATAGGTGAGACAAATATAATTCAACATTATTATGAAACATACCAGCTATTCTTTCATCAGCTCTAATTAGAATGACTTATTACAGAGTAGCACCTTTAGCTATAAACTCGAATGTGGACTTGAAATACTGTTATCACTAAGAGACTATGGAGGAGACTTCAGTTTTATATTACATTAGTTTCATATTTATTGTGTAACAAGTGGTTGCCTACTCATGTATTTAACATGGATGTTTTAGGTTTTATTGTGAATTTTTATGTTGATTTTATACTTTGTGGAACATGTCAACATATTTATTATTATATTTTAATATACTTATATATAAAAGCGGGGGAAGGCTGATGCTCCTTTGCCATTGACTTTTGGGTATTCTGGTATTTATTATTTAAAATGTAGCACATTATTTAGATTCCCCAATATGGGTGGATTCTGGGCAATATAGCATATCCTCCGCAGCTTAGGGAGCAGTGGATCACAGCATTTGACCCCAAACAGTGCTGCAACAAGCATAAGGGTTGCAATTGACTGCAATATATAAATGCTAAACTCCTTCACAGATATATGACACAGTTGCATGTTGCTGGGTACAGTAGTTCCAGACGTTCTGATATCAACTTTACGCTCACTCTCGGGTACCAACAAACAATGGGTATAATTCAGAGGTTCTTACACTCATCCCCATCACCAGGTTACTTTTCCTCCCATTCAACATCCCACTGTACAGCGATTCTCATTGTCTCGGTTCGTGCCATCTAAATCACAGGGACCCTCCTACTCACAGTCCCACTGCTGCTGGCCACATATAACATCCCCTTGTCTACTTGGGATCCTGCTGTGCATGAAATTGATGTTAATAAATTACTCAGGCAATAGCCAGCGACTCTGCCTCTCCAAATGATACTGTCTTTCAACCACAGGTCTCTTTCACACCATGGAGACTGTCCCTCTAGAGCAGTCACACTGTCTAGTTTCAGCAACCCTCTTTCACTGTATGGGGGCATTTTCCATGGGGCTCTCAAACAACAGGACCTCCTCCACTAATTTAGCTCCTGCTGATAGCCAGGCTGCCCCTTCAGTGACCACCCCACAGGGTATGGGGGTCACATTCTAACGGGGATTCATACAGGGTTCTCTCTCACTTCTTGTTGCATACAACCAGACTCATTCACCTGTCCTAGGGTCTCTTGTCAAGCCAATCCATATCTCTAACCCAAAGACATCAGTCTTCAAATGAATCTCCTCCAAAGACTCTCTTCTGCCTCTCGTCTCTTCCTCGTTGGGGACTCTCCCCCTCTTTTTCATTTGTAGCTTTCATATGCACACTCAGTTTCACTGGTGGGTCTTCTTGGGGAAACCTTGATGGTGGGGATCCCCCTCTGTCACTGCCCCTCTGTTATGGGGCTTTCATTAAATAATGCCTCACGACCTCCACCGGCCATTAGTCTCAAAGCACACCCCTCTTTGCCGGGGACCTCTCTCCTTCCCCCCTTCCTCCTAATATGTCCACTGACTCCGAAATCGTATGGAAACCTGAGTCTTTATAGACTCTGGTCCCCCACGTGACTCACCTATACCTGTCTCTAGTGCTTTGTGTGCGCTGCACCATTGGCCCCACCAATGATACGGCCATTTGGCTCATTGCATGGGACAACCTCTCTTCCTACAGTGGCATTGGCTGCAATCACCAAGGGGCGGAACCCGATAGTAACGCCAACCACATTACATATTACACAGAGAAAGCAAAATCAGCTGAAGAATAGACACATTAAAAGCCTTTCAGTGAATCATACACAAAAAATGCTTCATCATTGTAAAATGCCCATGAGGTATGATAAAATAATCCATTCCCCACAGCTCACTTCTCTCTACAGAGGGCAATCATCAGGGAAGGTGAGTCATTCTGCTATGTTCATTCTTGGCATAATCCTCTGTCAAATAATAACCAAGAGAGCATAATGAACGTGTAACTCAATTCATCGTCCCTGGTGAAAAAAATATGCTGCAGCCAGTTACAAATTCTACAGCTAATTAGTTTGCAACCCCCTGCAAAGACAAACCAAGGAACAAAGTTCAATCAACGGCAATGGCATGTGTCCACTTAGTGTTATTCTAGGTTCAGAGACAGCAGGGGAGTTTTAATCCGTGGTATGCAAAAATACCATTTTCAAAATGTGGTCAAACACAGTTCACGATATAAGGTTAATACTAAAAAAAAATATTGTAAACAATATATGCACATGTTTTATTAATGGTTCACACTACAAAAAAAGTATTTTAAAACATTTTTACAGTACAAAAAGGTCATTTAAAAATGTACAATTTTTTTTAAATAAAGTTTGTTGTGCAAATGACTACTGTACGGCGCTGCGGAGCACTGTGTGTCCCCTTACAAATCTACAATAATAATAATAATGACAACCTATTTTTAAAAAATATTTTTCACTTTATTCCAGCAAATGTAATATTATTTCTTTAGGACAGATATGATGTCAGTGTGACAGAAACTATTTAAATAATAATAATTCCCAGTAATTTGCAATTAAATCAAGATAAAATTTATATATGTAGTACATACTGTATAACCTTGGCAAAAACACCAGAAAAAACTTTTTTCTTTAGACATGGTTTTGATAGACGAGATAGCGCAAACAACAGGGAGACAAAATTGACTTATTATTTATGGGGTCAATAACAATTTATTGCTAAGGAGTCAAAATTAATATATTATTTTATAACGGAGGCAATATTAATGTAGTATTTTATTATGATGGCAAAATTAATGTGTTATTTTTTTTACGGTGGAAATAATAATTTATTTATGATGTGGGCAGGTCCTGATTTTCCAATAGGGTGCAAGGAGTTTTTTGGGTATAGCAAAATATTTTAATAGATGCCATCCATAGCTTGTTAAGAATATGGCTAATTTCTGCACCTAAAGAAACAAGTTGTGAGGGTTTTGCATTGCAGACACAAAAAGGACATTACGTATGAGAGGCTATCGGATAGGTGTGATGGAGACAGCCAATCAGAGCTAACTAAAGAGAGCAAAATACTGATAAACTTCATACCACAGATTCATCTTCCACGCACCAACCTCTTCAACAGACATAACACTATATCTTACCAACTAATAAATGAAAACACCGACAACTTCTGCTTTGGCTAAATAGGTCACAGTTTATTAAGATGTATAAACCTGGTGGCGGCGAGAGCACTTGTCTTCAGCTAACTACTAAAAGCTAAACCAAACAGTGTACAGCCAATAGGCCTACCACTGGTACCGGGATCTAGTCCCTTACGATTGGCCGGTGCTAAATCTGGCGTAATAGTGACCACATCACTTCTGGGCTCACGAATGAATTGCCGTACAATGCAGAACACTGGGTTCCCGAACAGGGAAACCACAAACCAGGGTGCTTCACAGTATGTGGTGGCATCAGCCAATCAGCTGTAACACCGTACGCCCTTTGTTGCCGACTGCAATAGCTCTCCCGCCTAACCGTACTTACTCTGAAACCATAAAAAGAATTGCAAACATATCACAAAAAGGGAGGGTGGGAGAGGATTTCTGCAATGGAAGATACCCCAGCATCCTTTGCAGGGCCGGATTTACCACTAGGCAACCTAGGCAATTGCCTAGGGCCCAGTGGTCCCAGAGGGCCCTCCCAGGGCCGGTGGTGAGACCAACCTTTAAAAATGAGCCGCTACTTATGGGCCAGTGCTATGTGCTTGCTCCCCTGGGCTAAAATCTGCCAGCCAGGGGTATATGTTATGCTAAAAACTATAGTGCTATGGATTTTTTCAGGGAGGTGGCCCCAAACCAGTATCTTGCCTAGGGCCCCATGAGGTCTAAATCGGGCTCTGATCCTTTGCGTGAGAATATATGGGCAACCGAACCCAACCACTCCCACAGGATTCTATTGGCCGGAGATATCTTGCAACTTAACCCTTAATAGGTAAGTGCTTTGTATTTGAACATGTGGATAAGTGTAAGGTCGTTTGACTTGATGTGCCTCACTTCACGTTATTTGTGAAGATGTAAAAAGCCATCACGGTCAGTTTAAAGAGGGAAAACAATTGATGTGACAATTTGGGTTACGACTAAAGGGTCATCAGAGATATGGGAAGTGTAAAATTTGCAACTTTATAATAAAAAGGCAAATTTGAACGTTTTATCCGCCTACGTGGGCAATATTATACTGTGTGTTACATCATGGTTAAGGCACAGAAACACAGATGGTCTTTCCCAACAGGTATTGGTTGTTATCATTATATTTAGAGCACCAGCAATTTGGAGTTAGCATTTTCTTTAAAAAAGGTCTTCTAGTCTGAATATATTGTCGGTGTAGCCTATGCCAGCCGGAAAGCAGGGTCATGGAGCTTGCGGGTGCAGAATTCAACATCTAAACAGAGGAAGCTCTAAGGATCTTGTCAGCAATCTACATCAGTTGGAATCCCCGGCAAATTACCGCAGCCATAAGATCACTGATCCCGGCAATGATTATGATATAGTAGGACAGAAGATAACAGAATTCTGAGGGATGTCAGAAGAAAATTTAATGCACAATTTACAAAATACAAATTTGAGTTAGATTTTCCTATTTTGGGGTCATTTATAGTTGGATGTATTTGCCACCAAAATATACATATAAAAGAGCATATTATACGCATTTACTTTGAGTAGCACGTAGCTTAAGATATGTGCAACTCAGTATAGTATGTTAAATACTTTTGCATCAAGATATGCGTCAATCTAAACAACATGTGTTTGCAATCAGAAGCAACTGTAAAAATGTATTTTATGTACAGCAGACATTAATAATATATGTATTTTATGGGGGGAAAATTTTTAAGAAACTTTTTGTCATTTTTTACTGTTTTGTTGTTAATGACTATAATATTAATAGGTGACATTAATGGAATAGTGTTTTTTCTGTGAGTTATTTTGTGACTTGATATTCCACAAAGTTATTACCTGTATCCTGCCGTGTACTGTCAGAGCAGAGTGCACCTAGACCCGTATTAATCAACAGACGTATCTTCAGATCCGGTCCTTGTTGAATACACATTACGTTCGTTTTGCCTGGGCTGATTACTTCTAATAGGGCCGAACAGGGAAACCCTGCTATAGTGGGACACAGAACCGGCCTCTACATTGCGGGACTGAATTCCCTAAAAAAAAAATGTGGGCCTCCCTCCTAGGTAAAAAAAGACCCATGATGTTAGCACTGAAATTTCCTCCTGACACTTCTGTCTGGTAGGTATTAGCAGTAATATTTAAAAGTAGGAAAAAAAATGCATTTTTACATATGACACTACTGGTCCCAGCCATCCCTGGCAACCACAAACTACTTGTAGTACTACAAGTGCCAGCATACCTATGGCTGCCGGTGCAGACTTAACAGACACTGCCATTTGGAAGTACAAGTACAAGCAGCAGCAGAATTATCTTTCAGTCATGGTCTGGAAAGTTGTCTTCTTGTCCCAATCCTTTAGTTATCTTCACTCTCATTGATTGGAAGAGTGGAAGGAATGTTTGATTGTTGCTCACCTATAAAATCCATTTCCTTAAGGTCTACTAAGGAAACTCATGAATTCCCCCCCCTCAATAATTAATACACAACATTTCGAAGATATTCTCATTATTTTAATTCACAGATAATGGGCCTGATTCATTTAGAAAAGTAAAGCAAACAAAAGAAATGAGGAACTTTGCAGCTTGGCAAAACCATGTTGCATTGGAGGGGGAGGTGAATTTAAAATGTGGGGACAGATTTATAGTTGGGGTAGGGCATGTCCTAGATCAACTTTACATTTCAGCGTACAAATAAATCTATCAAGTATATGTGTGCTACATGAAAAACAGCCAGTATTTAACTTATGTGCAAAATAGTAAACTAATTTGCATTGTAACATGGTTTTGTCCTGGAGATAACTTACTCATTTTTTTGCTTTACTTTCCTTAATGAGTCAGTCCCAAAATGTATTGGGTATTTGAGGTTCATAGAGCGTCTTTCTGGGCCATTAACGTTCGTTCCACGAGTTTTTCAACATACTAAGTGAAGTATATTATTCTAAACATTAAATATATCTTAATTTCTGGGCCCCATCCAGATCAGAACACATCATTTTACATTTCAATGTGTTTTCTATATTTTGATATTTTTATTGATTATTACAATTGCATTTTAATTACTCTTAACATATCAGTCTATTCTTGTTTTTATCTAACTTATATGAATAAATATTAACATGTCTTTTTACATTTGGCATTGCTCACTTTATATCATTCTTATTATATATCCACTTACAATACAATATCCAGTAATAAACTTATCAGATTCACACCTGTCATACTTCATACATTTTGTCTTTTCCAACTATGTAAAACAAGTGCTAAAAATCACATTGCACAAAATAAATTAAAAGAAATGCACCATGTTACTTATACACACACTAAAGAGTTTAAGCTAAAACAGGATACACTGCACACTAATAGGAAATTATAAATATCAGATGTAGTACAGAACTGTTTCCTGCTCTTTTAATTACACAATGGAAACCATTTTCAGCAAAAAGGAAATCAACTATTTAAAAAACATTAAGGGTTATGTCCTATTTGATGGCCCAATTTGATGTGTATTTGGAGGAAATTGTCCATTAGGAAACAGTTTTTTATGCTAGGTTTCAGCTTTGTGTGTTGCCCGTTTAGACATAATATTATCAGGAGACGTGTAAGTCTGTTGAAGAAGGCAAGAGTCTAGGAGGAAAGCCAACCAAAGCTGAAGCTGTAGCCCGTAAACTTTTCTTTTATCCTGTTTTAAAATATATATATTGTACTCTGTGATCAGTCACATAAAGAAGTGACAAAAGAGAAAATACATTGATATAATATTACTTAATTCTGACAACATAAAGTGTGTAACAGTGTGAAGGGTTTTCTGTCCCAAATCTACCCACTTCATTCTGGCTGGCCACCCAGGGGTGCCTTCCTATGCCAGGGAAGCCTACCCAGTACCTTCTAAGGTTCTTATTAGTCACTCAGGCAAATGCAGTTAGAAAAAGTACAACAGTACATTTGTTGTAACAAAAATAATCACTAGAATATTATGTACACACAGTAAATAAATGCCAGGCAGGTTCACCACATTATCTGTCCTTTACCCAACTAGCTTAAGGAGTTACAGTCACCTGGCTGTGCAGACTTGACGACCCATGGATCTGCTGATGTATTTCACTGGTAGGGCCACCAGCCACCCTGCAGCTTCCAGCCATCAATTCCCAGAATGACCATCACCTCTCCCCCCTGGAGTGGCTCCTTATATCTAGGGTCAAATTTCCTCAGTGCTTTCCCCTCCCTTGGCAAACCACTGGGCCTCTCCTTGTTAAACATTGGTGAGTCCTGGACTAGGGGATTGGAGTGGGGAGTGGAGATGAGCTGTCCTTCCACAGAAACTCCCCTGCCAGATTGTAGACCAAACGTATGGAGTATTTTCGTGAGAACAATGGATACTAATTAGCCTTCTCCCTCACCAGTATCTTGCAACCTGATCCCTACCCATAACCCACCTAGCTTCACTTTAAGGACAATGAACAACAACCTCACTGCCACATCAACAATATGCAATAAACAATATACATATTTACACTGAGCTACAATGTCCCCTTAGCCACATGTAATTAGACACTGCAGTTGTACTCTGTTGAGCTAGCAAACAAAAATAAGGGCTATAAAAAGTACATGCTATAATCCACATTTTGTGAGAAACGAGGGACAGGCTGGTTAGTGTGTTATCAAACTGGTTTCGCCACATATAGTTATATTTGTTTTTATTTTTTTCAATTTTAATTAAGAATTGTGTAATAGCTACCAGCATTCACTTAGACTCTGCACAACCCCAAGTCTAAGCAAATGAGTCCTTTAAAATTTCCTTCTACTGCACCTTATATAATTTAGGCGCAGCGCAATCAGATGCTTGTAAGAATGTCCAGAATGGATAAATATCTTTCTCATTTAAACTACCTCACTTCACCCAACAGGCAAAATTCAATGCCAACATGTCTGCTTAGAAGTGTCTCCAAACAGTTAAATTCCTAAAGACAGCCTTGGGCACAGCCCCGGATAGGTTCAAAGTTCACAACTACAAAAAATATATTGAAGTATGTTGAACACAATTATTCCTTTTTAGATTCATCTTGACCAGGTCGGTTTTATTCCTCGCCAACAAACAGCGGACAACATGAAGTAACACAATAAATGTAATAAATAAAAAATGTTGGCAACCAATCCAAGCCTCTCATCCTAGTCGTGACCCTTGATGCCGAAAAGGCATTCAACAGGGCTGACTGGTCTTTTATTATGCGAACCTTGGTACACATGGGCATTGACGACAATATTCTTAGCGGTATTCAGATCGTCTATTCCACCCAAATGCTGCACGTCTCCATCAATGGCATCAATGCTCCCCCATTTCTCACCATCACTAATGGCAGGGTTGTCCTCTCTTCCCTTACATCTCTTCCCTTGTTGTGGAACCGTTGGCCACTTCAATCAGAGTCACCTAAAATATCTCTGGTATCCACTCAGGAGGGTTGATCATAAAATAGCTTTCCACGCTGACGATATCTTACTCACCCTCTGACCTCCCTCACTCACTGAGATACGGGATCTCTGTGATCTATCAGTGTACAAAGATAAATTCAGACACACAGAATTTCTGGACCCACCAACCAAGCAGAAATATATTTTGAGGCCGAAATGTTAGGTCCTAGCAGTGGTGATCATAAAGTACATCTTTAATTGACTCTTTGCAGCAGTTTGAGGATGAACATGATGAGACATTAGGGATGTGATGTGATAATCAACCGTAGAAGAATGTTGAGGATGAAAATCTATCTTGAGGGGGCATTGCTAATCTTGAAAGTGTTGCGCAACAGTGTTTGAAAGGAAACCCAGCTAGATAACCTAGATAATGCTCCTGGTTAGAGAGGGAGGAGGATTGCCATGTGGTAAAGATTACTGACTGTGGGGTAGATTTATCAATCCTCCTAAAAAGGAAAATAGGAAGTGTTGCTTGTAGCAACCAATCAGGTTCTAGAATGTACTGGATAAATGATAGCTAGAATCTGATTGGTTGCTATGGGTTACACCTTCTATTTTCCTTTTTAGAAGGTTTGATAAATCTACCACTGTATGACATTCACAGAGAGAAACTTAATGGATATTCTGTTTCAATATCTGGTAATCAGCAAATCGAGACCTTGAACACGTCAATCTTATCTCCCTTCATATGAGGCACCAAAAACTATAGATTAACTTGACTGTATGTTGAACTGGGCCTCAAAAGTCTGTATACAGTTTTAAATAAAAATTGAATGCACTATAAAAATAAGGAACTTGACATTTTACCTTTCTGTAGTAAGACTGATGTGAATGAGTTCTCTGTACAGCGCAGCGGAGTCAGTGGCGCTATATAAATAAATGGTGATGATGAATCATTGTATTTGTATTCAAAACCTTTCTCTTGAGATCACAATACAACATATTGTACTTAAATATTTTAAGAGACTCAGAACTTGTATCCACAGATCGCATATTTATATATATCCAGGATGACTTATATGTAAGAACAATATTTGGCATAACCATCCAGCATCCAGATCGCGTACATTGCATTACAATGATCTGATGTTCAGCTCCCACGCCAAACAGCCATATCAAAATGAATATACAGATTCTTTCATTTACTGGTCAAGCAATAACTCGACATATGGTGGCATGAGTCATCGCTCTAGACGGTCTTCCACCATATTTACTGGTAAAGTTATGAACCAATAGGTGTTAGCGGAAATGATCGTTCCAGTTGGTTTTCTACCATACCTGACGAAATGTGATTCAATGAGAAAGGATTTTTTGATTGGTTATGTCCACACACAGAAAAATGATTGGTCTATTTCTTACTGTTGACCAAACTACTCAGTCAAAATATCACTGCCTATGGGCAGCCTTAAAAGCTACTTGTGCAGCATAAACAAAACAAAAAATGTTTAATATAATATACTTACTGACGACTTAAATAAGCCAACTAAAATATGACAAGAGAGGAAGAGGGGAAAAAGAGGCAAAAACAAAGTGTATGTCATTAATTGATATTGATATATGCTTCCACCTAAGTTAAAGAAGGATCCAAAAACATTTCCCCCTCCCCACTGCCCGTGATTGGGACCCACATGGTGGAGAGGTGACTTACTCTTACTGGTGTCTCTAACAGTAGATTCTCCCAGAAGGATTCAGACATCCAATCAGTTCCATGGGCAACTATCCAATGACCAGAAATTATTTCAAACATCTACTGGCTGTCATTCATGGGAAGTTACTATTGGTGGTGAGACCTAAGCATGATACCCATCATCATCATCATCATCATCATCTATTTATTTATATAGCACCACTAATTCTGCAGCGTTGCACAGAGAACTCATTCACATCAGTCCCTGCCCCATTGGAGCTTACAGTCTAAATCCCCTAACATACACACACAGACCGAGAAAGACTAAGGGCAATTTAATTTAATAGCAGCCAATTAACCTATCAGTATGTTTTTGGAGAATGGGAGGAAACTGAAGCACCCGGAGGAAACCCACGCAAACACGGGGAGAACATACAAACTCCACACAGATAAGGCCATGGTCGGGAATCGAACTCATGACCCCGTGCTGTGAGGCAGAAGTGCTAACCACTGAGCCACCAAGCTGCCCCATCTGTTCTAGTAGTGACAGTGGGTTATCAGGATATTACACCCATTAGAAGTAGTTCTCCTTTAAAGACATTTAATCTTCATTCATTCTCGACTGAGTAAATAGAAAGGGACAGGGTATTAGCCAACAAGGAAAGCCTTCTCTGCCGTGAATAGATTGTTCATGCCGTTTATCCACTGACCCCAACTTCACTCACAGGATATATTTAGAACAGGAATTCAGGATGACTGATCATATGACAGCGCTACAACCGAGATAATAGCAAAATGATTTATTACAAGTAAAGACAGAAAACTCTTGTGTCGGAAAAATAGACCTTTAACGTACTGTACGTATAGACTGTAGTAACCGAATCTAGACTGTAAAAAATGAATAGCATTCCGGTAATTAATCATCATTAAACTCAGTGTGGGTCGATACTGTATTTTCCCACAAAACAATACAAGGCTTTAACTGCTATCTATATATATATAAACTGTGCAGAGTTATGTAAACTCAGCTGGTAACACTTGCATTAAGAGCTGAGAATTAAGCAATTGGGATATATGGAGTTTGCTTGAAACGGAGCCATGTAACCAGGGCCGGTGCTACGGTCCTCGGTGCTCTAGGCACAATTTCAAAATCCGCCCCCCCCCCCCCCCCATGTCTTTCCTTACCTTAAACTTGGCTCCATAAAGCTGCTCCTCTCTGCCAGGTCCCGTCCCTCACTGACACTGCCGGGTCGTGATGATGATGTCCCGCCCGACAGTCAGTGAGTGGAGGAAAGGAGACGGAGCGCCCCATCAGCTGTTGGAGGGGAGTGCGGCAGTGGTGATCCATAGCCCCTCCCCGTGGATGTACCTGAAGCTGTGCGGCGGCCGTGGAAGGTATGCTCAGCGGTCGCCGCACAGCTTTAAAGTACAATAGTAAATGCATTTTAATTCTGTGGCGCCCACCAGAGCCTGGCGCCCTAGGCAACTGCCTAACCTTGCCTAATGGGAGCGCCGGGCCTGCATGTAACACATAGCAATGGAATTGGATCCTGCTACATGCAAGAGAAGCGCAGGATAGCTAACGCATCCTTCCTTGTATCCTTTTCATGTGTTGATCCCTGTGCATAGACTTTGTAAAGGTGGTTATAGTGCATTATATCTCAAACCAGCTATACCAATGAGCCCATATTCCATTCTGCTTTGATTGCCATCTTTGCGGTTCTTTAACTCGTCATCGTCATCATTAGTTTATATCTAAGGTGCCACTGAATCCGTAGCACCATACAGTCAACAAAACATAAACAGAATAATATACAAATAAGTAAGGGGCAATAGAAACAAGATAATCAGTAAATTCTATAAAAGAGACTATAGAGAAAGCAACTACATAAGAAGATACAACTAGAACAAAGGAAACCTTACAAAAAAAATGAGGAGATGTGAGGGCCAAGCTTGGGAGAACTTGGGCCAGGAAGTAAACGGAGACAATAGGGGTGGATAAAATTATTATTTTGACATTTCCCAATGCTATCAATGTTGTGAACTATCTCTTTGGACCATACCCATACCTCCCAACATTTGTGGCGTCAGCGTTGGGATGGGGCACATAGTCACAGCATGATGGTGGTAGGCAAAATAAGCCCTTTTGAAGTGCTGCCCCATTTTCTCATCCCCTACAAACTCCTTCATTGCCGTGAGCACCAGTGCATTCGGCACCTGTTCACCCCGGCTCTGCCGTGCTTTGCCCAACTTTCCCACCGATTGAGACAAAGCTTCACGGTCAGGATGGCAGGACAGAATCTTCAAATCGGGACTGCGCTGCCTAAATCGGGCTGATTGGGAAGTATGACCATACCACATAAAATATTTTTTAATGCTAAGATATCTCGATGCTTTCAACGTGACTTTTTATGTTATATTGTTTTTTCATATTTTCATATTTTTACTATTGTTTTCCTTTGATCATATAGCCAACATGATTGTGCAAAAGTCAGGAATTTTTTGCAGGTTTTGAATGACTGCAGGAAGAGCTCATGGAAATGTCATCAATAAGTATATACCACGCTATTTACATTAACATTTTGAAGGTTTTGTAGACATCAAAAACTGTAGAGTAACTTTACAGTACAGCAATTCAGGAATTCCTAAAAGGAACAAACACACAAAATCTTCCCCCAGCACACTTTTAGGATAACCCCACCCTTTCAAGCACCTGCTATAGCTTATAAATTGATTGAGCAGCTTCCATTTCTGTATTTGTCTGAGAGGCATGTTGGTGTCAATAGCTGAGAGGGAGTACTGGCGCTGAATTGCTGTTTGGAGGCTTCTGGGGTACCTCTTTGGTAAGTTGGCTCTCAATTTAAAAACACATATGTATGGCCCAAATATATGGGACTCTCATTGTTTAGAGTTATGACCATCCTATTGGCAAAAGCGCCTCGGAGTGGCAGGTGGCTTTAACATACATTTGCAAATGTGTGCAACTAAGACTTTTGCATTTTTATCTACAGTAGAAATGGCAGGACTTTTGCTGGCTATAGCAGTGTGCTGGGGGAAGATTTTGTGTGTTTGTTCCTTTTAGGATAACCTTACCCTTTCAAGCACCTGCTATAGCCTATAAATGGATTGAGCAGCTTCCACTTCTGTATATATCTAAGTTACCGTTGGTGTATTTTTATCATATTTTTCATTACCTTGCTTCTTAGAAAATGTTATAAACACAAGATTTCGTTTAATCCGGAATAACTTACAATTGTCAATGCAATCACGCATTCACCTGAATTGACCCGCGCTTATTCTGTGCTAGACTTCCGAAGCTGGCTGTGTAACGTCGGTCTCGCCAGCACCGTACGCAAGATGAAGCAGAATGATAGCTATCGCTCCCCAGGATCACTGCAAATACATAAATAACCCACAATAAATGATTTCATCGCACAGATATTTCAAGGGGAGAAGAGGACACGGAGCTATAAATTATTCTGGGTCTTTGGGAATTTCTGTCAAAAATTGAAGAAAACACAAAATCTCTAGAAGAAGAGATAAAAGGGGAAATGATTACACTTGGAAGAATTAAATAGACCAGTGGCCAAAAATGGGATTAAAATGTAGGCTAATGAGAATGTTTGTTTGTTTTTTTTTTCAAGTGAGCATAACGTTTTACAGATGTCGGCTGCATTGTTGTACAAAACGAGGCCGCGTTGACGTGTTTGGCATTTATCAATCAATATCTCACTGGAATGCAATTCCAGATTCAGTTGTTTTACTGAAAAACCATTACCCCCATGTGAAATGATGATTTTCAGTCTTTAAATATATCTTATACAAGGCCCAATAAAATCATTAATGCCTATGGGCTCAGAACCCTTTCGTATTAGCCACAACCGTTTTTAATCCCATAGTATTGTTCGGTACCGGCACACAGCAGATTATAGCAGCACTAACCTGCAAAGGTCATCCTATCCTACCTTAAATTATTCTGTCTCAGTTAGGCCCTTTCATAGTTGATTTTCCTGCTCTCCGCCATAGTTAAACCCACAATATTGGCGTTTAATCCTTTCCCCAATTAATTAAAGACAAAAGGCTGCTAACATGTCATACAGTTAAAGAGTTTCCCCTCTCACTCTCCTGCCCCTAGGCACAAGACTACTTTGCCTTATGCTAAATCCAATCCTGCCTCTTTTGTGGGTCAAATACCCTAACATTACAATGGTCTATTCCCAATAATTCAGATAAACAATGGCAATGGAATTCACATTATTGATGGACATTATTAATGGTGGATACAACAGAGTAAGTCCAAGTAAAAGAAGCAAAAAAAGACATCATGAAAGATAGTAGAAGAGATCCTCAATAATTATATTTTTACATACACTTTTACCATCGCAGATAAAACATAATCCTGTTGGAGATTAGCAGAGTTTACTGCTATTATGGAATTAACTCCCTCGCCCAATAAGACTTTTCTCTAGTCTTCAAACCTTCAAGCGTTCTCTTAAAACCCACCTCTTCATGCAAGCTTATAATATTCCTATACCACCCTCTTAATCTCCCTAGTTTACCCTATTACCCCCCTCTACACAGCTAAACCAAGACAACGACCCTCTGACCAACTTAGTTGTGTGATTGATCACACAACCCACTAAATACTTTGTAATCTTTGCATTCTAGCTGGACAAATATTCAACATGATGTATCACTTACCCTTGTGTATGAAACCATTGTCCCATAGATTGTAAGCTTGCGACCAGGGCCCTCTTACCTCTCTGTATGTATGTATTACCAAGTATTGTTTTATTACTGTTTATTCACAATTGTAAAGCGCTACGGAATCTGCTGGCGCTATATAAATAAATGTTGATGATAAAGAGTCTTCTAGTTTATTCTTGTCTTGAAAACCTTTTACAAACGGCAGTGACTAGAGTTACCGCCACCATAATATACATTATACACACTTCTGCTATGTCTGACAACATTTAAGCTGCCATAAGTGTATTTATTAGAGCTGCAAACACTTCAACATACTAATAACTGTGAAAGAAAAATTATTTAGTCCTCAGTTTTATCCTTACCTATATCCCTATATCCCATTGCATGCTTTTTAACTGGATATTCACTGATAATTGTATTTTACCCTCTTACACAAGCTGCTGTTGCTGTAAAGTTGCCCATATATATGTAATGACCCAATATGACAGTGTGTGTGTGTGTGTGTGTGTGTTTGTATGTGTGTTTGTGTGTGTGTGTGTGTGTGTGTGTGTGTGTGTGTAGCAAAATTACTGTAATTTCCAATAATGATCTTTTAGAAATGTTGGTAAATGCAGCTGGAAGATGTCCATAGTTGTCCAGTATAGACGGAAGGGGAAGGGGGGAGCCGCGACCTGGTGTGACCACGCCCCCTTTGGCGGCTTGGATCTTATGAAGATCTTATTGGCAGAAACCTATTATCAGGGCAATTATGCTGTTATATGTAATATGTGTTAGCGGCATTGGTGGTAGTGTGTTTGGGGGGGGAGCCGCGGTCTGCGGTTGGAGGACTCAACAACCCCCCTTTGGCGGCATGGATCTCATGCAGATCTTTAGTACAGTTAGTAATCTAAATAATACATCTAATTAAAAAGGACCCCAAGAAGTTGCTGTACCGGGGCCTGAAAATCCTCTTGGTGGCACTGGGTGTAGGCATGTGGTCATATTTGACTGTACTTACAGTCCCCACTGATGCCAGAAATCATTTGACCGCTTGTTCCGAGGGATCTTATCTAATTTGTCACCTAAATCTTGTTCCAAGTTACCTAGATGTTTTTTCGAACACACCACATTTCTTAAAACAAAATAGCTAGAACAAAAATAAACCAAATAGTGAACAGTCTTATGAGACCACAGATCAGTTCCTTGTGAACCTCCTTCTGGGCTAAATTATAATGTAGAATAATCTATGACCTCTATATACACTATACTGTATATCTCCATAGGCTGCAAAGAGTATCCTGGGATATGAAAGTGTAAAATGAATTTGGCTCCAGAATTGAAGCATATTTGTAACCTTAGATAGATAGATGTTCCATAAAAAGCTTTTCTTCTGAAACAAAGAGTGGTCACAAGGGCCAAACATCTAGATCTGTGACTATTCTGGCTATATAATGTAACAATTATGTAGCAATGTAAGTAATGAATATGAAGTACTTGCCTTACTCTAGATCAGCGCTGGCCGGCCGGTGGTGCGGAGTCTAACGAACCCCCTGGTGTTCACTAAGAACCGCCGCAAGGCGGGATGGGCTTTGACCACTGGTCTGCCTCTAGAGGTAAGGATTAGGAGGTAGCCCACGATAACACTGGAACTGGAAGGTAGTATCAGGATAGCCGAGGTCTGGTACACTTGGAATGGAGATGAATACGTAGTCCGCAAGCCTGGGTCTGGCACACTTGGAGTGGAGATAATACGTAGTCAGCAAGCCTGGGTCTGGTACACGTGGAGTTAATGTCTGAAAAGCCTGCAAGGAACTGGTACACGGGAGACACACGAGAAGCACCTAGTCAGGGTACATAGGAAGTTTCTCTGACGCTGTCCAGGCGTCAGAGCAGGACTTTAGTAGTGTTGCAGATTTGAATTCCCCGCCTCGACTGTCATGTGACAGCGCCGCCGCGACCCTAAGAAAAGAGAGGATCGCGGCGCTGGAGCGAGGACAGGTGAGTTGTAACATATAATGAGTCAGATAGTACAGGGCTGGTTGCTACAATCAGGATGAATGACCAGATCATGTGGAGCCCCCCCCAAAAATCCTGTAAATCCAGATGGCTGTTTTGGGCCTACACAAAAGTGAAGATAAGGAAATTTGATTGACAATTACCACATTACATGGTCTGATCAAAACATACATTGCAGTAGCAAACAGTGCCTTAATTAAAGGAAATTAAGTCAAGATGTTGACTAATTGTTGGATGCCTTTACATGTGACACAAGTAAGAAGAGACAAGTAGGAATGGGTTTGTGCACAAAGTATTAACAGAAGACAGGGATCAGTTAAATTTGGTGACAGCTGTGGGTGAACCTCTAACATAAAATTGAACTACTTTGTTTAATAAATACCGTAATTGCTTATATTTAAAACACGACTTTCAATGGATCTTCTGATCATTTTTTCACCCGGTCTAGTTGATCTACTCTGCTTTACCCCCTGAAAGTCATTAAAGGTCATAGGGCTAGATTTACTAAACTGCGGGTTTGAAAAAGTGGAGATGTTGCCTATAGCAACCAATCAGATTCTAGCTATCATTTATTTAGTACATTCTACAAAATGACAGCTGGAATCTGATTGGTTGCTATAGGCAACATCCCCACTTTTTCAAACCCGCAGCTTAGTAAATATAGCCCATAGGGTTATTCCTAGTGTCTAGGAATTAGATTTTCTGCGAATCTAAGTTAGTAATCCAACAGACTGTAGATATTAACAGAAAAAGTAAATGCAGGAAGATTCTAAAAAGAGAGTTAGTTATTGTTCGCTTCAATTCTTGTAAGAGGAAAAATAATCCAACCCTCAGTGATTCTTAAGCAAAAGTTCCCACAGTTTGTTTTAGAAATTAATTTTAGTCATCGGATAATCATTTTATTTCAATTGAAACAATTGGAAACAGTTGCTTGGATTAGGGATGTTTCTACTGTAACGTTAAACATTTTTCAACCAATCACACGATAAACATTTGGTAAGGTGTCGCCTTAGTGTGTATGCTCGTACTATCATGTTTTATCGTACAAAAGCACATTGTATCTTTTCAATAGATGGTTATGAGAGATGAAGATCACAGATCTGAAGGTAAATTGTGTAGGTGTGTACACATCAATCTGCATACTCACTGGGGCTTTCATTCGTTGGTAAAATCGGTAACGAAATCGCATCTACAGCAATTTTCTGTAGTGTGTACCCAGCTTAAGGAGAGGTAGATACCTTGACTTGACCACTGAGCACGGTGGCTTAGTGGTTAGCACTTCTGCCTCACAGAGCTGGGTCATAAGTTCGATTCCCGTACAAGGCCTTATCTGTGTGGAGTTTGTATGTTCTCCCCGTGTTTGTGTGGGCACTCGAGTTTCCTCCAACACTACCAAAGACATACTAGCAGGTTAATTGGCTACCTTCAAAATGAACCCTAGTCTGTGTGTGTTAAGCAATTTAGACTGTAAGCTCCAATGGGGGCAGGGACTGATGTGAGTGACAAATATTCTCTGTACAGCGCTGCGGAATCATCATCTATTTATATAGCTCCACCCATTACGCAGTGCTGTACAGAAAATATAGCATGGTGGCTCAGTGGTTAGCACTTCTGCCCCACAGCACTGGGGTCTTGAGTTCAATTCCCGACCCTGACCTTATCTGTGTGGAGTTTGTATGTTCTCCCCGAGTTTGCAT